>NW_006782186.1:683810-714156 GCF_000442215.2 Lipotes vexillifer
CAAAAAATAGCAATTGATGAAATCAGAGAAGTTTAAAGAGGCATACCTTGCTAAAACAGGCAAAGAGCAAGATAATAAACATCTCTGGAACATAAATGGAATAGAAATGGAAAGACGTGGGCAGAAGCCTTGGGCGTTGGCTGAAAGATGTGCTCCTCTGGGCGAAATGAACACTAAATGAGCATAAAAGCTGAGTTGATGTGGCACCTGGGCTCAGGAGTTGTGGCTCACGGGCTCTAGAATGCAAGCTCAGTAGTTGTGGCGCGCGGGCTTAGTTGCTCCGTGGCATGTGGGACCTTCCCAGACCAGGGCTCAAACCCATGTCCCCTGCATTGGCAGGTGGATTCTTAACCACTGCACCACCAGGGAAGCCTTGACGTAAATGTTTTTAAACATTTATAGCAATTTGACATTATTGTGCCTTTTTTTGTATTTTATAAAAGTATCAGCTCACAGTGGATTGAAGGAAAAGCAATCAACCCTTTCCCACAGAGAGTTTGAGGAGCACTGCTCTAGACAACAGTAATAAGGTGAGGGAGGCTGTTTAAAGAGTAAGACTCATTGAGGTCATTGAGTTGTTCAGGGGGAGGATAGAGACAGTAAACAAGTCTAGAATTTCTTAGAAAAACTTGTGGTCGAGTGTGCATGTTAAAAATGTAAAGATGGGCTTCCCTGGTGGCGCAGTGGTTGGGAGTAAGCCTGCCAATGCAGGGGACGCGGGTTCGTGGCCCGGTCCGGGAGGATCCCACGTGCCGCGGAGCGGCTGGGCCGCTGGGCCTGCGTGTCCAGAGCCTGTGCTCCGCAGCGGGAGAGGCCACAGCGGTGAGGCCCGCGTACCGCAAAAAAATAAAAATTAAAAAAAATAATAAAGTTACTTAAATGCTAGAAACAGTATAGATTTTTTTTTGTTTTTTTTTGGCGGTACGCGGGCCTCTCACCGCTGCGGAGCACAGGCTCCGGACACGCAGGCCCAGCGGCCATGGCTCACGGGCCCAGCCGCTCTGCGGCACGTGGGATCCTCCCGGACCAGGACACGAACCCGCGTCCCCTGCATTGGCAGGCGGACTCTCAACCACTGTGCCACCAGGGAAGCCCCCAGAGTATAGATTTTTAATTAGCAGAGGGAAAAAAGGGAATGTAAGGAGTAGAACACTTTGTCAACTTGATAGGAGTCAGAAAAGGAAAACAAAAATGAAAGCAAGTGGTAAATAGAAACATGCAGTACAGTGATAAAAATAAGTCCAAATATACTTGTAATCACAGTCATTGAATATGGATAGCATATCTGTGGTTGAAATATTTCATAAAGGATTAAAAAATGCTAAATCAGCAAGCCTTTAAGAATGTATGTTCTGGGGACTTCCCTGGTGGTCCAGTGGTTAAGACTCCACACTTCCAGTGCAGGGGTGTGGGTTCGAACCCTGGTTGGGGAACTAAGATCCCACATGCTGCGTTGCACAGCCAAAAAAAAAAAAAAAGTACTGTACGGAAGGGAAAGGTTATACTTGTGAAGCAATAGGAAGCATGTTTTAAAGCAACTTTTAAAATACTGACTGAAGTTTTTGTTGACCAGTTCTTCAGCATTCTTGTTTTTTTACATTAGCCATAACCAGAAACAGCTTGTTATTACTTCTGATGTTACTATGTTGCTGTTATTCCTTCCTCTGTCCACGTTAAAGTGTCTTCAGCCACTATGGGTCTAAAAGCTGAAACTTACTTATTTGCTCAAAACTTTTGCCTCTTTGTTTATCTGCTTCTCAAAAAGGCTTTACTCATTTCTGTTGAGTTTTTAGGAACCTAGTAAATCTCTCAACTTTTTACTATATTGGATGAGTATTCAGTCTCACTCCCAGGGGTGTCTTTGGAAACTAATACACTTGGAAATCTTTGACTAAAATATATACTGTGGGTTTGAATCCTTCATTCAGTAACTTCTGCTGGCCTTATTAGGGAGTGATATCTTGTTAATTTTATGTAGTAAAATTTCATTTATTTGGCATACAAATGTGTACATATTTAACAGCAGTGCAGACAAATAAATAATTGAATAGGTGATAAAATCTATCTTTAGTTGTAAACGTGATTCATGATTTTTTTTCTATCAGTAAATATCAAGTACCTACTATGTGCCCATTATTAAACTAAGTACTGTGGGATACAAAAGTATTAGATGCAGAGTCACAAACACTTATTCTTTTAGCAGAGATAAAACAGCATTTATTCCAGAAGAGCTCCAGTTTACAAATAGTTTAGTTTGAAAAATTATTTTTGATGTCAGTTGTTTGGGTCTTAACACAGGTGAATTACAGCAGAACATTAAGTAATTTGAAGAGAACCTTAGGAAGAGGTTGGTGAATAAGGCTAGGTGATTTGGAGAGATGTTTCCAGGTGGATTTTACTGCTAGGATGGCAGTTGGGGGAGCATGGGAAATGAGAGGCTGTTGGGCCAGCTCTTGATCCAATAAGCTGGAAACTTTTCAGATCCCTGTATAGGAGTTTTGCCTTTAATATAGACATATAAGATTATCTTTGCCTGAATTTCCTTTTGGCAACTATTCTTCTTTTTGGGAGGATGCTGACAACTACCTGGGTGAATGGATACTCCTAGTGGTTAAGAATATGGGTTTTGGAGTCAGATTGATGTGAGTTTAATTCCAGGCACCACTGCTTACCTATGAAAGAGATTTTGGGCAAATTGAATCATCTCTGAGTTTGTTTTTTCATCTGTAAATGGAGATAACAGTTTCTACCTCATCATAAATTGTTTTGAATATTAAAGGCGATATAATATATATTACAAGGCTGGCACATGAGTAGAGTTCAATAATACATGGAACTACTACTCACTAGACTCTAAACCCTATGATAAGAGGGATTACATCTCTAATGCTTACCACTGTCAGTAGTTGTGTCCCTTGAACTGTGCCTGGCATGTAGTAGGTGCTCATTTTGTTAATGAATGCAGGTGAATGCTTGCTATATTTAGGACTATCATAGCAATAATTGAGATTCAAAATCTCGAGGGGATGGTATTTTTCTCTCCTACCCTACATTATCCCTCGCCCCAACTTTTGAAGTTTTATTTTTATGTAACTCATACTGTCATAACTCTATGGTGTTATTGGTAAAGTACAAAGAGCTTTAGATTGTTAAGAATTCTTGTTCTCAGACTTAAAACTATAGCAGCAATGTCTTCAGAGTCCAGTAGGTGGCAATGCTGTCTCATTTTAATGGGAAAAAAAATTAAAGCAGGAGTAGAATCCAAATAAAAAGGATCAAACCTTTTTGGAATAATGACACTCTCAGGAGATTAAAATAGCAATTTGGTGATTACTTTCACAAACGCAGCCACATGATTTGACCATCTCAAGTACATAGTCCAGCTGAGATTGAAGATTTAGGGACAATAGCAAGTTTCAGGGTCTGTTTTGAGAGCCTGTACAAATGAAAATTCCTTATATTTTTCAAGGTATGATACTTTTGAAAAGTAGAAAACCTGAGCTCTAATCCCAGTTTTGTTCTGGTACTGTGGTCCTTGAGCAAATCACTTAACCTCGGTTAGTTTTAGGTTCCTCATTTCAAAAGTAAGAAAATTCTTATCAGCTGATTAATGCTAGAGGGAATATTAGAGTTATCTAGCTCAACATCCTTATCTCAGGGGTGAAGAAACCGAGGCTCAGGGAGCCTCATGACCTCTTGAACTTGGCATGGAAAGTTAGTTTCATGCTTTAAGTGGTAACTTAGACATAGCTATAATAACATCATATATATAATATAAAAAATTGCTACATACTTTCATAGCTCTTTTGCCTTTAAGGATTTGCCTATAAATTATTTTACTCCATTCTTACAACAACCTGTGGGGAAGACAGAGCAGCTATTATTAGAAGTTTTAGTAGTAGTAGTAGCAGCAGGCCTATAATGGCTAACAGTTAGTATTTGGGGAATAAATGAATGGCCAGCATATCAGGATGACTTGGAGGACCAGAACACATATCTCTGTCTTTCTAGACATGCACTTTCTTCATTACACCATGTCACCTGTGTAAAAGCGAGGAGTAGATGATTTTCATCATTAAATTCCTTTTTGAGGTTCCTTCCATCATTTTATTTGACTGTGATTGTGATTAAATGCTGTTAGAGGTATCTTCAACTTATAGCAACTCAGGTGGTCAGGTATTAGTATTTTTGTTTTCAGAATGAAGACGCTGAAACCTAGAAAAGTTGAGATTTTTGTTAACTTTATAGAACTGAGAAATTAAAAAGATGGCTATTTTCGTCTTGCTAGTTAAATTCATGGATGCTAACTTATTTCCAAAGCACGTCCCACGTGGTACTCAAGCAGAACATTTAGAAGTGGGGATTAAGTATGTCAAGCAGCCTATGTTTTAACAACAGAGAAAGGGATATGGTATAACTTCTACCCAGGTCTCTCAGTACGTCATCAAGTAAAAATTGGAAGATCACAAAAATAGCTCATTCTGTACATGCTCTACTCAGTTTTCCTCCCAGAGCTCTCCCCCAACCCTGCCCCAACCAGGTTACAAAATACAAGAAACAGACCAGACAGATCCTAAGGGGCTGTTTCTAGTAACTGCCTGCTTTGTTACAAAACATGTAGGTATCTGAGCTTAGTTTAAATCCAGGGTGAAACTTTGTTTCTGAATTATTTGAGCTGGTGTGATATCCTAATAACAGTATTACTCCAGGTGAGTATGGAGCTTTTGAAAACTACCATTGCTAGTTTTCATTTACTGAGTACCTACTATATGTCAGACACTCTATCTGCTTTACATGTTTTGTTTAATCTGTGTAACAACTCCATGAGGTAATTATTGTCATTTTATAGGTACAGTATCCTAGAAGAAAAGGTTCAAGTACTAATCCCAAGATTACTTAGTAAGTAGCAGAACCGTGATTTGAAACCAGGTCTGATTTATTAAAAGGCTTTTTCTTTTAACAACTATGCTACGTGGTATCTCTACATTCTTTCCTACTTCACATAGCATGCCAAAGTACCACGTCACTATCTTTACGTTTAACCAGAGATATCTACTATGTGCGTTGTGAGAGTCAAATGAGAGAGTACATGGGAAAGTGCTTTGAATGGTATAAAGTGCATTATTGTACAGACTTTGGGTATTTATTATTGTAGAGTGGACATGCAATGCCCATGAGGCCATCAACCCCCCAAAATCCACAGAAGTTCCACATATTAGTCACTCTATTTGGCTTCCCTCTGAGTCTTCTTTTTCCTTTTCTCTTGGATCAAATTAGCTTCTGACAGATGTCTGGAAAATCATCTCATCCTGTAATTCATATTTATAAATCCTGTGGTCCCCATTCTCTCTCTTCATTGAAGCCAGAGAATAATCTGGGAAAATGCCACATTTCCTGTTATGAATTTGGAGGATCTTGTCTCCTTAGCACAATTTTTGAGCTTTTCAAAATTTTAATACTGGAAAATTCAAAGCCAGGCATGGTTCTTCATGTAGGTGTTTTAGATTCTTAGAAAGTAAACAGAAACAGAGCTCCATACTCATCCTCACTAGGGGATTCAGAGAGTTGGAAATTTTGTTTAAATTTTGAAAACTTGTCTTTACTATTGTGTCTTAGATTTGTAATTAGGGCATTCTTGACTTTTTTTCCTTTCCCCTCTGTGAGTCAGTTTTGGTTTAAATTGTTCCTCTAGAAAGCTGGGAATCTTTTCTTCTTCTTTTCTTTTCTTTCTTTTTTTTTTTTACCTAGTTAACATGGTACCACTGTTGCCTTTTCTTCCTTCTCACTTCTCTTCTCTCACAGTTACAGTAACTGTGTATGCATCCTTCTTCCTGTTAGGGCGTAAGCTCCTTTAGGGCTGAGGTTGTATCTTACTTTTTTGGTCCCAGGATTTAGTGTAGACTTTGCTTAGAAGATATTTTTCTGGAGTGAATGAATCCACTAAGATCACATGGTTCCTATCTCTATTCTGTAGTATACTTTTCTCTGAAAGGATGACTACTTTAGCAGGGTCACTTTCAGTCCTCTTGTTACGGAGTTGCATTGATGACATTTAATGCACTTCATACTTGGAGTGTGTGACTATGATTGTGATTATTTTTTGAGGGTAGTTTAAAACACTGAAGTGTGAACAAGAACCTCTTCACCCCTGTTGGCTTGAATTTAAAAAAAGAATTGATTTTAGTTTTAAGATCCGTATACCTTTGCTTAATAACACTGTTCTTATTTTCATTGCTTCTTACTGTTTTGAAGGAGAAGAAAACATCTGCTGTCTCAAATCTCAGACTAGATCTGGGGGAATGTACATATTCAGCTGAGGTAGAAGAGGTCTTGCTTTCCCTCCTTAACAGCTCAGCATCTGGGCTTTGTCAGAGCCCAGGGGCAGTGGGTGTCCGAGGCTCGAAGGTGCTTGACAGAGACATGTGCACATTTTTTCTTGGTTTAAACTTGCCTGACTCTTAAAAGTGTGTTAATGTCCAAATGAACATACACACATAGGAACACAGGCTGTCTTTTGATTCATCAGGTAGCCATTTTAGGAAGAGTTGTACAAATAAATATTATATTTTTAAAAAGTATACTCATTGCATCTGAAAAGGTGCTCAAGTTGTAGAATGAGCCATTGGTTTTTTTCCTTGTCCATTATGATTTCTTACTCTACCTAAATAAGTAGAAGAAGGACTATTTGCAGAGCTCACTTAACGGTTTAAAGAGTAACATGTATAGTCCACTATCAGTCCCACTAGGGCAAGCTTTTGCTGGGGCCCTTAAGCTATTGTCCTCAGGCTTCCACTTGGGCTTTTTGTCTTCTCATTAACACATTATCTCTGGATCATTCAGATCTCTCCCAAGTCTACATCGCCAGTCAGCGCTTCTATATATCTAGACTTGAGTCAGATTGCTTGGATGTTTCAGAGACACATACTCCACAATTGCCAAACTAAGCTCAGTTCCTTCCCCCTCTAAGAAAACCTCCTCTTATTGTGTTCCTTAGTTCAGTGAACGGTACTGCTGTCCATCCACTTTCTCAAGTCAGAACAAGGAGCCATCCCGAACACCTCCCTCTTTTTTTGTCACTTTTTTGAATCACTACTTAAGGTGTCTGCTAAACATCTGCTTCTTTCCTCGTTCTTGCCATTCATTGTAGCAAGATTTATCTTCCTAAAATTCTCGTCATGTCCCTCCTTTATTCAAATCATTTCAGAGTAATTAATGACTTGTAAGGTCTTATTGTGATTTGATTCCTGATTTTGAAGCACCCCACCCATAACACTTTAAGCTAAAATTTGTGCATCTCAGTTTTAGAGCTTAGATCTCCTTTCCATTGAAAGTTTTCTGTGACATACCCCCTAAATCCAGTTTGGATACCCCTCTATCTGTTCTCATAGCACCTTACCTTTCATTTTTCTTGTCACTATCCTTAACCAGTTATATTCTGATTACCCATTTGCTCATCTCTCTTTCTTACTAGACTGTACACTGTGTAAGGGCAGAGACAGTGTCTGTCTTTGCCACTGAATTATCCCTAGTGCTTAGCACTGTGCCTGGCATGTAGTAATAATTCAGTAGATATTTGTTGACTGAGTGAATGAATGTTGCTGTAGCAGATCATTTAAAATTCTGGCATATACTACTTGTTTGTCATCAGTTGTATAGCTCGTTATTCAAAATTCTAGTTCATCTATGTTTAAATAGTTTCTGGCCACTTCTGCATAGACATCTGCCATCTGCAAATTATTATACGTTTTTTAGAATAAATTTATTTATTTGTGGCTGCTTTGGGTCTTCGTTGCTGAGTGGGGGCTACTCTTCGTTGAGGTGTGTGGGCTTCTCATTGCAGTGGTTTCTGTTGTCGTGGAGTACAGGCTCTAGGCACGCGGGCTTCAGTATTTGTGGCTCGTGGGCTCTAGAGCACAGGCTCAGTAATTGTGGTGCATGGGCTTAGTTGCTCCGCGGCATGTGGGATCTTCCCGGATCAGGACTTGAACCTGTGTCCCCTGCATTGGCAGGGAAGCCCCCTGTTATACTTTAAATGGATCTCTTCATTTTTCTCTCCAGGTTTGCTTTCCCTTCCAGTTTTTTACATTTTTATTAACTATTTTTCCATTTATCCAGGCCTCAAATTTTGCAGTTAGTTTTGATTGATTTCTTTTATCCACTCGATTCATTCAGCTACTAGACCCTTTTGAGTCCTTTGAAATCACTCATATATGTGGCTACTTTTCCATATCCATTGCCATGATCCAAGCTCAGCCTGGCACCCTATAAGGCTGGATTACTGCAGTAGTTTTCTGGCAGGCCTGTGGCTCTGGTTTCTTTGTATCCACTTTGTCTTATTCACCACTGCCTGATTAATCTTCCTAAAGCATACTTTCATTTTTTTTATTCCTTTGCTTAAAGGTTGTATGGAATAACTTCTTGTCTGCTAGATGTGTCCAAATCTCTGACCTAATTTCCTTTTCTCTATCAACCTAAATTCAGTCAGTGGTATAGTACTTTTGGTTATATCTCTGCTTTTATCTTTACTTCTTTTCTGTGTCTCTTTTTTTCTTCAGAGTTTGAGCTCTCATTACCTCTAGTATGTGTGGATTTTTAGAATAGCCTCCTAACGGTTGTCTGGACATTCTGCTTCCCCTAATTTGTCATATTTGTCATTACCAAAGTAACCTCCCTTAAATGCAGCTCTGATCATTGTCCTACACTGTCAGAAACCTTTCATGAGTCCAATAAGCATGTAGCTTGTCTCCCTTTTTAGTATGACATTTGAGGCTTTCTGTACTCTCACCCTCTCAACTTAGTTATATAGCTATATCTCCCACTATTTCCCCCTCCAGGGTTCCAAGTAATTTTGACATCATTGGAGCTGAACAAATTGGACCACTATTTAATCTTCTCTGGACACAGCTTATGTTTTCCTACTGTCATGCTTTGGCTAAAGGTGTTCAGTCTGTGTGGGACTTTCCTTCACTGCCATTTAGCCTTCTGTGCTTCTTAATCTGTCCCAAATATTGCTACCCCTGCTGCAGCCTTTGATGTTCCTGCTTCTACTAGATGGAATCTTTACCATATTGGAACTCCTGTAGCTTTTCTTTTTAACCTTTCTTATGGCACCTTTGCAGTTTTTACTTCACTTGGAACCTTAACTGGGTTATATACTTTATAGTATATTGGGTTTGTATACCTTTATAACGATGATAGCAATTGCCTGACACCCTGTATGTATAAGATGTTCAGTAAACACTGAAATGAATAAGTATATATGTATAATGTTGTTCGCTTCATTAACAGTTATCCTGTCGAGTGGATTATTTTAGTAGAACTTTTATAGTTTTAATAAAGGATAGTCTTATGATTGTTGTAGCAGCTGAAAACTCTCAAAATGTACAGTAACATGTTTTAAAAGGTGACTCATTCAGCGATCTAGTACAGGGATAATCAAATTACAGTCCCCACATGTTTTTATATGGCCTGGGAGCTAAGAACGATTTTTACATTTGTAAAGAATTTGAAGGCGAAAACAAAGAAGAATATGCGATGGAGATGATGTGGCTTGCAAAGCCTAAAATATTTACAATCTGGTCGTTGACTGAGAAAGTTTGTTGACCACTGATCTAGAAACACACCTGATCATCTGCCTGGAATTACTCCTGCTCATTGGAATATGTGAAATTATCTGTTTCCTTGAATGGTTTAATAGGCACTCACCCAGACTAGTGCCTATTCTGTTCCCTTCCTTGAAAAAGAATTGTTAGGCCTGGCTTCAGAAGAATTTTGAGTGACATGTAAATCTCCTCTGGGCTCTTTGGCACTTGGCAGTATCTCACACAGATAACCAGATACAAATGAGCCATTTCTTTCCATTATGATCCTTCATCAGAGGTCTGCCGGGATCGCACATCTGGTGAAGTTAGATGTCATTCAGAGCAAGGCTCTTAGCATATTTCAAGAATGTTAATTGCTAAGTGGTGGCTGAAGCAGAAGGGTTTAATAATGTCCTTGAGTTGCCTTAAATGTACATGGACCCAGAATTTTAGACCTGAAAAAGGTCTTAGAGATCAAGTGTACAATGGTCATTAAGAACATGAGCTGTGGAGCCAGACTGCATGGCTCTTCTACTTAATCCTCTCCGTGTCTCAGTTTCCTTACCTTTAAAGTGGGGATAATAATAGTACCTGTTTCACAGGGTTGTGTGAGTAGTAAACAGGTTAACCCTTAACATTAACACTGAAACGTTAATTTAACATGGAAAACAACACTGCCTGGCATACTGGAAATGCTCATATATGTTACTTTTGTGTTTAGCTATTATTGTTCACATTAGTAGTAGTCTCATCTCATTTTATAGTCAAAGAAACTGAGGCTTAGAGGGGTTAAATGATTTTCTTCACTTCCATGACAGGCAGAGTGGGTTATGACCCAGAATCCTCGCTGTAATGTGTTGCTTTTAGTTGTACGTTAGTTGTATGTTAGTGAGTGTGGATAAGTTTTTAATAGAAGAAATGTTTGGCAGATTTTTGCATAAAATAAGTATAACTAAGTGGAATGTCATTAATCATTTCTCCTGAGAATCTTAAATTTACTTCTAGTGTCTTTGGGTTTTGTAGCTCATTTATAGGATTATCTCCTGTCTCTGTCCTTTCTTTTCAGCTGCTCTCATGATATGTAGATTATTTCATAGCCAACTCTCTCTCTTTTTTTTTAATTGAGATGAAATCCACATAACATAAAATTAAGCTTTTTTTGTTTGTTTTGTTTTGGTTTTTTTTGGCTGTGCTGCACGGTTTGCGGGATCTTGGTTCCCCGACCAGGGATTGAACCCGGGCCCCAGCAGTGAAAGCGCTGAGTCCTAACCACTGGACCACCAGGGAATTCCCTAAGCATTTGAAAGTGTGCAGTTCAGTGGCACTGGGTATGTTCACAATGCTGTGTGAACACTACCTCCATTAAGGTGCATGACATTTTCATCACCCCAAAAGGAAATGCCCATTAAGTATTCACTCTTCATTTTGTGCTCCCCAACCCCCAGCAAACACCAGCCTGCTTTTCTCTCTGGATTTGCCTATTCTGAGTGTTTTACATAAATGGAATCATACAATATGTAATCTTTTATGTCTGGCTGCTTTCACTTAGCTTGAGTTTCTGAGGTGCATCCATATGTAGCATGTATCAATACTTCTTTCCTTTTTATGGCTGAATGATATCGCATTGTATGAATACTCTATACCACATTTTGTTTATCCATTCATCCACTGATTGATGCTTGAATTGTTTCTACCTTTTGTCTATTGTGAATAGTGCTGCTATGAACATTTATGTACAAGTATTTGTTTTCAGTTCTTTTGGTTATATACCTCGGAGTGGAATTGCTAGATGATGTAGTAATTCTATGTTTAACTTTTTGAGGAATTGCCAAACTTTTTTCCACAGCTGCTGACCACTTTATGTTCCCGACAGCAATATACTAGGGTTCTTAATTTCTCCACATCCTTAACCAACAATTATGTGCTGTTTCTTGTTTTGCTTTCTTTTAATTTTGTTTGTTTATTTTTTTTACTTTTCCTAGTGGGTATGAAGTGGTATCTCATTGTGATTTTGATTTGCATTTCCCTAATGACTAATGATGTTGAGCATCTTTTCATGTGCTTATTGGCTAGTTGTATATCTTTTTTGGAGAAGTGTCTCTTTAAATCCTCTGCCCATTTTTTAATTGGGTTGTTTGTCTTTTTTGTTGTTGGGTTGTCAGAGTTCTTTATATATTCTGAATATTAGACCTTTATCAGATACATGATTTGCATATATTTTCTCCCATTTTGTGGGTTGTTTTATCATTTTCTTTATAGTGCCCTTTGATGCACAAAAGTTTAATTTTGATGAAGTCCAGTTTATGTTATTTCTTTTGTTGCTCATACTTGTGGCATCATATCTAAGAACTATTGGCAAATTGAAGGTTATACAGATGTACCCTTGTGCTTTCTTCTAATGGTTTTAGCTCTCACAATTAGATCTTTGATCCTAATTGTAATTTTTGTATATGGTGTTAGGGATGGGTCCAACTCTATTCTTTGCATGTGGCCATCCAGTTGTTTCAGCATCATTTGTTGAAAAGACTATTCTTTCTCAGTCCTGGCACCTTTGTCTAAAATCAGTTGACCATAGACATATGAGTTTATTTAGTATTCTCGGTTCTATTCCATTGATCTATATGTCTGTACTTATGCCAATACCACACTGTTTTGATTACTGCTACTTTGTGGTAAGTATTGAGTTGGGAAATATGAGTCCTCCAACTTGGTATGTTGTGTGGATTTTCATTTATCAAACCACCCTCACGTACCTTGGGTAAATCCCACTTGTTCCTGGTGTATAAATCTTTTCTAAAAAATTATTTTTAATTGTGGTAAGGTATACATAATATAAAATTCACCATCTTAACCATTTTAAGTGTACAGTGTGGTGGCATTAAGGACATGCGCCTTGTTGTGCAACTGTCACCACTATCCATCTCCAGAACTCTTCATCTTATAAAACTGAAACTCTCTACCTATTAAGCAGTAACTCCCTATCTCCTCCTTCCACAAGCCCCTGGCACTCACCCTTTTACTTTCTGTTTCTATGAATTTGACTACTCTTGGTACCTTACGTAAGTGGAATTATACAATATTTGTCCTTTTGTCACTGGCTTATTTTACTTAACATAATGTCCTCAAGGGTCATGTATGTTATAGCAGAATTCTTTCCTTTTTAAGGCTGACTATATTCCATTGTATGAAAATACAACATTTTGTTTTTCTGTTCATCTGTTGATGAATACTCAGGTTGCTTCTAACCCTCAACTACTGTGAATAATGCTGCTGTGAACATGGATGTACAAATATCTCTTTGAGTCTTTGATTTCAGTTCTTTTGGGTATATAGCCAGAAGTAGAATTGCTGGACCAGATTGTATAAGCCTTTTAGTATGCTGCTGGATTAGCTTTACTAATACAGTTGACCTTTGAAGAACATGTGTTTGAACTGGGCAGGTCTACTTACATGTGGATTTTTTTTTCAATAAATACAGACTACAGCACTATACAATCCACAGTTGGTTGAATTCATGGACGCAGAATCATGCATACCAGAACCATGGATACAGAGAACTGACTGTAAAGTTATATATGGGGAGCTCAAGGCCAAGTGCAGACAGAGAGATGCAGGACCTGGGACACATGTCTTTATTTAGAGTCTGTGGATAGAGTGCTTTGGGGTTCCTGGGCTAGGGCTGGATTGGTCAGTTCAAGCCAAAAGAGCAGGGTTTTGGTAAGTTCCATGGAGATTTTTATCTATGGGGTGTGTAAAGTATTACACGTGCTGGGAAGCAGGGGAGACTGTTGATCATAAGTCATTGCAGAAGCTACATTTGCTTGTGACTCTGCATCCTGCTATCTAGGGTATGCACTCCATGGGGATTTTTATCTAAGGGGCGCATGGGGGTTTTTATCTAAGGGGCGTATGAAGCATGCAGGTGCTGGGAAGCAGGGGAGACTGTTGATCACAATCATAACAGAGCTACATTTGCTTGTGACTCTGCATCCTGCTATCTAGGGCATGCACTCCATGGGGATTCTTATCTAAGGGGTGTATAAAGCATACAGGTGATGGGAAGTAGGGGATACTGTTGATCACAAGTCATAACAGAAGCTACATTTGCTTATGACTCTGCATCCTGCTATCTAGGGCATGCACTTCCCTGAAAGGGGGTCTAGTGTTAGTTTAAGGTCCCTGCAGGCTGCTTGGCCAAACAAAATGGAGGCCAGGGCAGCAGTACCATGGAGTAGCTTAGCTAAACTCTTTTACAACTTGTAGATCTGTTCAGACTTTCTGTTTCTTCTTGAGTCATTTTTTGGAGTTTCTGCGTTCCTAGGAATTTCCATTTTATCAAGGTTATATGATTTGTTTGCATACAGTTGTTCATAGTATTCTTCTATAATACTTCTTATTTCTATAAGATTGGTGATAATGTTCTCACTTTCATTCCTGATTTTAGTGATTTGAGTATTCTCTTTTTTTGTCTTGTTCACTCTAGCTTAATGTTTTTCAATTTTATTGCTCTTTTCAAAGGACTAACTTGTTTTTTTTTATTTTTCTGTATTGTTCTATATTCTCTATTTCATGGATCTCTGCCCTAATCTTTATTATTTACTTCCTTCTTGCTTTGGGTTTAGTTCTTCATTTTCTATTTCCTTAAGGTGGAAGATTAGATTAATTGATTTGAACTCTTTCTTTTTTTAAATGTAAATGTTTACAGCTGTACTTTTCCCTCTGAGCACTTTTTCACTGTATTCCATATGTTTTGATATGTTGTATTTTCATTTTTATTCTACTCAGAGTATTTAATAATTTACCTTATGATTTGTTCTTTGACCCACTGGTTGTTTAAGAGTATGTTATTTACTTTGTAGTTTGTGAATTTTCCAAGTTTCCTTCTGTTATTGATTTGTAGTTTCATTCCATTGTGATCAGAAAAGATACTTTGTATGATTTCAGTTTTTAGAAATGTATTGAGATTTGTTTTGTGGCTGAACATATGGCCTATCCTGGAGAATGTTCCATGTGCACTTGAGAAGAATATGTATATGGTTGTTGTTGGGTGGAGCATTCTGTATACATCTGTTAGGTCTAGTTGATATATAGTATTTTTCATGTCTTCTGTTTCATTGTTTATCTTTCTTATGGTTGTGCTACACGTTGTTAAAAGTGGGATGTTGACTTCAGCTATTTCCCATTCTAGTTTTTGCAGTTTTGGCTTCATATGTTTTGTTATATGTTGCTAGGTACATATATGTTTATACTCATTTATATCTTGACCTTTTAAATAGTATATAATATCCTTTTTTGTCTCTTCTAACGATTTTTTTTTGTCTTAACGTCTATTTGTCTGATATTAGTATACCCATTCCAGCTTTCTTTTGGTTACTGCTTACATGGAATATCTTTCTGTCCTTCCATTTTCAACCTATTTGTGTTTTTTTTTGTCTTAATGTCTATTTGTCTGATATTAGTATACCCATTCCAGCTTTCTTTTGGTTACTGCTTACATGGAATATCTTTCCGTCCTTCCATTTTCAACCTATTGTGTTTCAACCTATTTGTGTTTCTGTCCTTCCATTTTCAACCTATTTGTCTCTTGTAGACAGTATATAGTGGGTCATTAAAAAGAAAATCTATTCTTCCAATCTCTGCCTTTTAATTGTAGTGTTTAATTCATTTACACTTAATGTAATTACAGATGGAAGGACTTCTGCCACTTTTCGATTTGTTTTCTTACATCTTTTTTGTTCCTCAATTCCTCTGTTACTACCTTCTTTTGTGTTAGTTATTTCTCACATTTTGATTCCTTTCTCATTTCTTTTACTATATATCTTTTAGTTATTTTCTTAGTGGTTGCCCCAAGAATTACAATTAACATCTTAATTTATAACAGTGTAGTTCAAATTAATACCAACTTAGTTTTAATATTATACAAAACTTTTCTTCTGTATAGCTCTGTTCCCCCATTTTTATGTTGTTGTCATCACAAGTTACATCTTTATAATTGTGTGCCCATCAAGATAGGCTTATAATGATTGCTTCATTTATTTGCTGATTGGTTGATATTAAATGCTAAACCCACCTTACATTCTTAGAATAAATTCAGTCAATAACGATGTATTACTATTTTATCCTTATAACGTATTGCTGGTCATACTTGCTAATATTTTCCTAAGGATTTTTGTGTCTATATTCGTGAGGGATATTGGTCTATAATTGTGTTTCTGTGTGTGTGTGTGTGTGTGTGTGTGTGTGTGTGTGTGTGTGTGTATGTGTGAGAGATAAGTTTTGGTATCAGTAATGCTGGTCTTATGAATTGGAAATTGTTCCCTTACCCTCTGATTTATGAAGGAGTTTGTGTTAAATTGACGATATTTCTTAAATGTTTGATATAATTCAGTGAACCCATCTGGACCTAGACTTTTTTTGTGGAAAGATTTTCAATTACTTGTTCACTTAAAAAATAGAGTTATTCAGATATTGTTGTGGTTTTTTTTTTTTTTTTTACATCTTTATTGGAGTATAATTGCTTTACAATGGTGTGTTAGTTTCTGCTTTATAACAAAGTGAATCAGTTATACATATACATATGTTCCCATATCTCTTTCCTCTTGCGTCTCCCTCCCTCCCACCCTTCCTATCCCACCCCTCTAGGTGGTCACAAAGCACCGAGCTGATCTCCCTGTGCTATGCAGCTGCTTCCCACTAGCTATCTATTTTACGTTTGGTAGTGTATATAGGTCCATGCCACTCTCTCACTTTGTCACAGCTTACCCTTCCCCCTCCCCATATCCTCAAGTCCATTCTCTAGTAGGTCTGTGTCTTTATTCCTGTCTTGCCCCTAGGTTCTTCATGACATTTTTTTTTCTTAGATTCCATATATATGTGTTAGCATACGGTATTTGTCTTTCTCTTTCTGACTTACTTCACTCTGTATGACAGACTCTAGGTCCATCCACCTCACTACAAATAACTCAATTTCATTTCTTTTTATGGCTGAGTAATATTCCATTGTATATATGTGCCACATCTTCTTTATCCATTCATCTGGTGATGGACACTTAGGTTGTTTCCATCTCCTGGCTATTGTAAATAGAGCTGCAATGAACATTTTGGTACATGACTCTTTTGGAACTATGGTTTTCTCAGGGTATAGGCCCAGTAGTGGGATTGCTGGGTCATAGATATTGTTGTTTTATTGTTAATCAGTTTTGTCATGTTGTATTTTTTCAAAGATTCATCTAAGTTGTTAAATTTGTTGGCACAAAGTTGTTTATACTAGTCTCCTAATAACCTTTTAATGTGTGCAGCAATGTAACTTTTAGAAAATGCTTATACTAGCATTATAGCAAACATTTATACAGTGCTTATCACATACCTTTGACTTTACAAATATCAGCTCTTTTAATTCCCACAACAATTTGTGAGGTAGATAATATTACCATCTCCATGTTATAGATGAAGAAACCAAAGTTAAACTAAAAGAAGTTAGGTGCCTTGTTCCAGATTACAGAGCTGGTGTATTAAGGGCTTAAGCTGTAATCCAGGTGGTCTGGGTCCAGAGTCCTTTTTTCTTAACTACTATTTACTTTGCCTTTCTGAAACACCAGATAGCTGTTCTGTTCTTCCTATGGAATTGTGCTGTGTTCTCTCTAGAAACCATCCTTGCTGCCACCACCTTTACACCACTGAGGGGAAATACTTGTTTCTGGTATTCCTAATTAAAACTTGGAATGCCTTTTCCTCCATAAAAACGTTACATATGATGGCTAGGCATACTTGAAATATTGTTGTTAATACTCTTCTTCAGCCACATAATATGTTAAAAAGACTTCTGGGGTTTCACTGGGAAGTTCACCAAAAGTTATAATGTGAAACATTGTTTCTGTGGGAAAATGTTAGAAGAAATTTATTTTAAATTCACTTGCCTATAAGGTTAAACTTCAATTATATGAAAGTGTTTCTTAACTTTTTTCTAATTTCTTAATGATTTGAATTTACTGAGTTGTTATTGAATCATAATTTTAAAAATACAAACATCACGATTAATTTGGACATATTTTGTTTTACTTTGATTAATTTGTTAATTAATGTCTTTTAGGGTTGTTCAGATGCTCAGAAGAGTATTCTTCTTCAGGTGGATCAGAACTGTGTTCGCAATTCTTATGATGTCTTCTCTTTGCTGCGGTAAGAAACTTCTTAGAGTCCTCTTGCATTTTGTCAAGAATCTTCCTCATTCTGAGTTTGTGACATTTCGATGTGAGGAAATGTATGGAATCTTTAGAAGCTGTTACTCAGACTTAGCATTTTTTAGTGAGAGCTTCATAAATTTTGTAGCTACAGTGATTTATCTCTTTTACAAAGCCTTTGGAAAGCCATTTTTTTCCTCTGGACAGTGGGAGAGAGTGATTGGAAGCCAGTGATCTTAAAACAGGGACATGAGCTGTTTCCGGTCTTCTGCACAATAAAGAGCAGCAACCAGAGGTACAAAATTTAGACTTATCAAAACTTTAACAACTGTGGCATTACTAGAAAACTCCTTCAATAGCCCCAGACATAGCTTAGAGTTTTGATCTGCTGTTCATCTTAAAAGAATCATATTTGGCAAGGCAAAGGAGCTCTGTGTGAATCTCATGTGCTTAGAGGTTTAACTGCCTCAGCTCTATATTTTCATAATGTCTGGGCTTAATTTGGAAAGATTTTTAAATTTGGTTTTAATTTTCAATGTGGTAGATCATCAAGGACGTTTCCCCAGGAGGCAGGCTACCAAAATAAACGCAATTTAAAATAAAGTTAAGAGTGACACTCAACCTGTGTTTACCCTACTCAGACAGATGATTCATTGAAATTCGATTTTGGCAGTATTTCCTAGTGTTTACATAACACATCATAAATTCCAGACCATTAGACATTCTCTATATATCTACTAGAGGAAGAGTCCAGAAGGATGATTGGACTCTTATCCAACTGGATGATTGTTTATTTTTTAAACATTATGAAATGGGCTTTTCCTTTGCAAATCTTGAATCTTACTGTACATAATGGTAGAGAGTTTGCTGACATGGACTATGTAAAATGCTCTAAAGAGACAATGATTTCAACTAAAGTAACCACACACATTTGATGACTTTTGACTCTTACCTGAGAGGTACTTTCACTTTGACTTCTTAGGATATGTGCCAGAATGGACAGAATTTAGTAATTGGATGGTGGAGATAGAAAGCAGGAGGTGTCTATTATATAACTCTTATTTTTGAGCCTATTCAGTTTGGGACTACATTGAGTTTTAAGTATTGAAAAAGAGGAATGTGCAGAAATAGTTTGAAATGTGAGGAAGAGACTAATATTTCTTGGTCTGTTTTGCTCAGTAAAATGAGAGTATAGATAATATAATTTTTAAAGATATTTTCCAAGTATGAGATTGTGTGATCTCATTAGAGAAAACAGTGGAATTAAAAGAAAAGGGGGGATTCCCTGGTGGCGCAGTGGTTGAGAGTCCACCTGCCGTTACAGGGGACACAGGTTCGTGCCCCAGTCTGGGAAGATCCCACATGCCGCAGAGCGGCTGGGCCCGTGAGCCATGGCCGCTGAGCCTGCGCATCCGGAGTCTGTGCTCCGCAACGGGAGAGGCCACAACAGTGAGAGGCCCGTGTACCGCAAAAAAAAAAAGAAAAGGGAATACAGAGTCAGTGAGAAGAGGAGGAGTTAGGAAAGGTAGCATCATAGAATCTGAGAGATTAGAGATTTAAGGAGTATTGAAGGCTCTGTACTGTAGTGATACAGGAGAATAGGAGCTGAAGAAAGACTGTAGGATCTTGGGTATCAACTTGATATAATGGAGAATGCTTTGATTGACCTGACTCTGACTTTAATTATCCTTGATTTATCCTAATTCATTTAACCTCTCTAATTGTTCCAAAATGTGGAAGCAGTGATGTTTCAAATTTGTTTAATTTATAAGCATTTTCACATCAGTTATCTTATTCTCCTAGAAGTTTTTTGTGTTCACAAATCAGGGATCAGCTTTTGTCTTCCATGTAGAAGCTGAGGCCAAGGAGCATTAAATGATTTACTTATCTTAGGGGGTGCATAGCAAGTAGAGCCAGATTGGAGATTGGTATGAAGGTTTTCTGACAAGCAAATTTTGCAAACCCTTTTCACACTCTCACTTACCTTCCTAGACTGGTGGTTGTTAGGGGCACATAGCATAATGATGGAGAAAATTTCTGAAGATCGTGGAACCCTCCATAAATGCAAAATCATCTAGTTAGTTTGGTAGTGGCTTAATTATTTAACCCTGGTTTTGCAATGAAATGTCTCTTGGGGGTTTCACTTCTAGTGTGCTTTCTAGATTCCTCAGGTGTGTCAGCCGTTTGAATTGCCTTATTAACAGTGGCCTGCTTATCACCATCGTGTAAATCATTTATAGCTGGTAACACAGATATACTTTTTCTGAACCAGACCAAGTGTCTATTTTTCAAGTAAATTACCTGAACTCAGAGAGTTACTCTGGAGCTAGAAACTTTAAATTGTACTTGTCAAAGTTAATGAGTAAAATGGAACTTTCTCTGGTGATTCAGGCAGTTCAGAGTAACTGTCATGTATCTGCTCAAGCAAAAATTTTCTTTTCCCACAGTTTTTGCCATGATATATATAAAGTGATTGCCGAGAAACTTAATTTTGTGCCGATCAATTTTGTTTATAGTTTCCCATCCTTAACTCAGGCAACATTGTTCCTGGATGCAGTAATTTTAAAAAATACACCTTTTCCTTTCCTGATGATTTCTTGTTTTTTTAATTTAATTTATTTTATTTTATTTTACTTTTTCATAAATTTATTGATTTATATATATATATATATACTTTTATTTTTGTCTGTGTTGGGTCTTCGTTGCTGCATGCAAGCTTTCTCTAGTTGCAGCAGGCGGGGGCTACTCTTTGTTGTGGTGCGTGGGCTTCTCATTGTGGTAGCTTGTCTTGTTGAGGAGCACAGGCTCTAGGTGCGCGGGCTTAAGTAGTTGTGGCTCGTGGGCTCTAGAGCGCAGGCTCAGTAGTTGTGGCACACGGGCTTAGTTGCTCTGTGGCATGTGGGATCTTTCTGGACCAGGGCTCGAACCCGTGTCCCCTGCATTGGCAGGCAGATTCTTAACCACTGCACCACCAGGGAAGTCCTAAATTGTTACTTCTTGATCTGTAATTTTATATGAAAACACACAGAGTCTGAATTCTTTAATATTACTTACTCCACAGAATTCTCAGTGCTGTTTGGAGGCAGGATTAGAACCCAGGTCTCCTGTTAATAACTCTTCCTGTGTTTTCGTGCCACTAGTATCTCTACCCTCAACCTTTTATGTGTAAATGTCACACAAAAAATAGGAAATTTTGACTAAGTAAAGGCTGTTTTTGGAGCACCTAAGACCCTGGCATTATAGCCCCTTCAGATGGATGCATTGTACCATTTTGTAGGAAAACAATGACCTGAGGTTTTATTCTTTTGCCAATAGTTAGGAATTTAGACTAATTCCAGTGTTGCCAAAGTAAGAGCAGCTCTTTCAAAGTTTACATTCAGTATGTGTGATGGTGACTGAATTTTTGCTTCTTAACCCTTGTAAATCTCTGGATTAAGCATTATTTTTCATGTAAGCAGACATTTACTTAGGAGACACTTCACTCATTGTCACATTTGATACTTTAGGATGTTCACCACAAGGTGTCAATGTTGCTGTTTAACTGGCATTTGAAATTTCATTTATTTTACAGTTTTGAAATGAGAAACGTAGGGTTATGAATCATAAGTGAGCCTTTAATTTAGAAGTTAGCTTTTCTTCTCTTTATTGTTATTCTTTCTAGGTTAAGGAGTTTCTAGACTTTCTAAACAGGTTTCTCTTTTTTGGGTCTGTTTTTTTTTTTTTTTTTTTTAAATTGTGTTCGTGAGAGGGAGTTTTTGAAAGATTATAAAGAGAGGAGGAGTGACAGGCTCAGGTGTGTGATTTTGAATTCTATCCATGGTGACAGTGTGGAAGAGACCTGAGGGACGAGACTGGAAGCAAGGAGATACCTGTAAATCCTACCTGTCCTCTGGAATTGAAAGATTATGTTTAGTGTTTAAAAATTTTTTGTTGTTTTGTTTTTGTTTTTTCCTTTCATACTTTCTCAAAAAGGTAGCTCTATGGTAGTGAAATAAGTGAGACTAATTCTGTTTTCTTTGAGTATACTTTTTCTTTTTTTTTTTTGCGGTACGCGGGCCTCTCACTGTTGTGGCCTCTCCCGTTGCGGACCACAGGCTCTGGATGCGCAGGCCCAGCGGCCATGGCTTACGGGCCCAGCCGTTCGGCGGCATGTGGGATCTTCCCGGACCGGGGCACGAGCCCGCGTCCCCTGCATCGGCAGGCGGACTCTCAACCACTGTGAGACCAGGGAAGCCCCTGAGTATACTTTTTATTCTTTTTTTTTTTCTTCCCTCTTTTTTGACATGTCCTACTTTTGCCAGTTTAATAAGTGGAGATATGGTGGAGAAACCATGGGCTTTGGCCCTCCATCCAGGTTCCAGTCCTAAACTGCCGTATGCCCATCACTGGGTGCAGAACTATGGGCAAGTTACTTAACTTTGGTATACCTCAGACTGCTCTTGTAAAATGGGGGTAATATTTGTCTCATAGGAATTATTATGAGAATTAATAAGGTAAAGTAATTGAAAGATTGTAGGACAGTTACTGACACATAGTAGACATTCAATAAATAATAGTTTTCATTTTCCCCTTTACTTCTTCCATCTTGGAATTAGCTTTTTTCTCTATGCACGTGTTCCTTTTTTATATTACCACTAGGTTTTACAGTTTTAAGCATAATTTCCCTTTCCGTCTTGCCTGTCTAATGCCGGTACCTCTGTTTTTTAGAATTACTTTTGTTAATCCTATAACAATCATGATAAAAATTGTTTAACATGTGCATGTCTTGTCTTCCCTGATGGCATTGAAAACTACTTGAAGGAAGGGATTATTTCATATGGCTATATTTTCTCCTCTCTATATTACTGATAATTCTCAGTTATGTTGGAGTTACTGTGGATTCTGTTGTGATCCTCGAGCCCTAGGTCCTGTGGATCCTGCATTACTCTTTATCCCTAGGACTGTCTTTCATAACCACCATGTCCTCATATTAATAACTTTCAAATCTATGTCTCTAGTTCCTGCTTCTCTTTTGGAGTTCTGATCTGTAGTTTCCAATGACCATTAGACATTTATACTTTCACGTTCTGTGGGAACCTCAACCCTAACAACCCTGGAGCTACATACATTGGCTTAATCCTCCTCTTCCTTTTCTTTTCCCTGGTTTCTCTAGTAGTATCATCATCTCAGGCAGCTAGTGAGCATAGCTTTCTTTGTTCTCACCTCTGTTTTCCTGGACTATTTCCTGACCTCCTAGCTAGTCTTCCTACTTCCAGTTTTTCTTTCATGCAGTTAATAGGTATTATTTATTGAGCACTTCCTTTGTGCCAGGAACTATTCTAAGTGCTTTACATGAATTGATTCTTTTAATTCTTACAACACCCCATGTGGTAAGAACTGTTGATTCATATTTACGGATGAGGAAATAGAGGCACAAAGCAGTTGAGTAGCTTATCCAAGGTCGTATAGCTAGTTCATGTTAGCCTGTATTTAAACCCAGTTTAGCTCCTGAGCCCATGTTCTTAACCAGTATGTTTTACTACTTTATTATTTTTCACACTGCTTTAGTACAATTCATCTGCCACATTGCTGCCAGAGTGACAAAAGATACATCAGTTTCGTCACTCATTGGGCTTAGAAATCTTTGAGCCATCACATCCAGGATAAAGTCCATACTTCTTAATTTGCTATTCACTCTAAACACTAGCTCTAAACAGTGTAGGGACTAGTATTCTTATTTCAAGTCCTCCTGCCACTGCCTGTGCAGTTAGTAGCTAGCATTTACCGAGCACGTAATGTTGTAATTAGTTCTTCATTGTCTGATTCGCTCTCCGCTCAGCACCCCCAAACTGAGAGCTCCTTTTGGCAAGAATCCTCTTTTTACTGATCTTTGTATTAGTCCTATGATGCTGCATATCAAATATATTAAGCAGGTAATAAATGCTGTTTTGATTGATCAAATCAAACTATTCTTCAAGTTACAGAGAACTGGGTTTTATTTTTCCTATTTCTGGTTTGCACCTGGTAAAATGAGAGTTGTAAAAAATTTCTCGACCATTATGGAAAAAGTGTTGAAAATATAATCAGGTCTGTAGACCTTCAGCTGCCTCTTTCCTTTCTGCCACTGCCCTCCATATAATGTCTGGTGGGATTTCAGGATTTTGTGGCTTATAATCCTATTCCTTATATAGATTTTTTTCTGGAAGATCTTTCTCTGGCTGTCTGGAGGCAGATTGTTGCCCTGTCCCCACCCCCCACTTTGACAGAAAATACTTTCTCCTATAAAATTCCAGTTATAAAAGGGAGATGCTCATATCAAATAAATTGTTCTTGCAGTAATGTTTAGAAAACAGAGAGGATGACATGTGAAAGGGCATAACTTTATAATCTTTAAATTCTGAACGTGATAACCAACTTTTGGTTTGCAGGGAGGGTTTTTCCCCCCCTCCCCTGCTAATGATCTCTCCCTAAGAGGTAACTGCAAGTATAGAGAATATAATTAAGAACCCAGCCGTAAGCAAAAGATGTCACAAAATTTATGTACTAAGACTCATATGTGTTTCTATTCTTGGTAGAGACTAAGCTCCTACCCAGTGTCTGTGTGCTCATTTTTGATAAATTAGGGGAATTAAGAGGATTACTATTAAGGTAGACACACTGACAGCAAGGAGAAACAAAATCTGATAGTTTGCTCTGTTTGTGCTTTACTCTGTGATTCTGGAATATAACTGAGTGGGAAATCATATTAGCTACTGTCCTATCTTTATACTTACAGTGTTTGTATTTGTAAATAGTCCTGTCACTACTTCATGTAAAAGGAGGGCAGAGAGAAATAGACCAGCTGTAAAGAGAGACAGACTAGGTTAAAAAGCGTAGCTAGCATACCTCTTCTGTGTGTGAGCATTCAGTCCTTTACCCAAGTACATCTCCATACTGTAGTTCATAACTGAAGTTAATAATGAGAATTATTAAGTCCACCGTGTTAGTTTTCACTAAGGCTCTCTCCATTTAACAGACGAGGACACTGAGGCTTAGAAGGCTGAAAAGACTTGTCTAGCACCATAAATAAGTGTTAAAGCAGGTTTGAATAAAGAATGCATGTGCATGTGCTTTCTTCCATTATGCCATGTTGATACCAAATCATCAGTGGAATATAAAGTTGTCATTGTTAAGGTCTGTGTAAGAAAGCAGGGGCACGTGACAAGTTTTAGAAAGGTTTTTAATCAAAATTTAAAGTGAAAAAGTTTAGTTATTTAATGTAAATTTTAGTTAAACAAAATTGATATTTATGTATAATAGCACATTTTATTTTTATTTATCTTTCTCCATACATACAGACACATATATGTACACATACACAGAAAGACACATATATACTTACAAAATAGAATTTTAACAAAGTACTGGAGTAATTTTTTTTGTGTTTGTTTGTTTGGTTGGTTGGTTGGTTGGTTGGTTGTTTTTTGCAGTACGTGGGCCTCTCACTGTTGTGGCCTCTCCCGTTGCGGAGCACAGGCTCCGGACGTGCAGGCTCAGCGGCCATGGCTCACGGGCCCAGCCGCTCCACGGCATGTGGGATCCTCCTGGACCGGGACACGAACCCGTGTCCCCTGCATCGGCAGGCAGACTCTCAACCACTGCGCCACCAGGGAAGCCCTGGAGTAATTTTAGGTGCAGTTTTTTTTCCCTTTCTTTTTACTTTTTGGCTTGTCTTCTTCCTTAAACCCTTCTCACTCACTACCAAAACCACCAGTTATAGACTGAATGTTTGTGGTCCCTCCCCCCCCAAATTCATACATTGAAACCTAATCCCCAGTGTGATGGCATTTGGAGGTGGGGCCTTTGGGAGATGATTAGATCATGAAGGCCCTCATGAATGGGATTAGTGCCCTTATAAAAGAGGCCCCAGGGAGACCCTGTCCCTTTCTCCATGTGACGTTATAGTGAAAAGATGGATGTCTGTGAACCAGGAAGCAGACTCTCACCAGATACCAACAATGCTGGTGCCTTGATCTTAGACTTCCCAGCCTTCAGAACTGTGAGAAATAAATTTCTGTTTATAAGCCACCCTGTCTATGATATTTTGTTATAGCAGCCTGAACTGAATAAGATACCATCCAAACACAGAACACATGTTCACATGACCCCAGTCACCCATGTATCCATGTTAACAATCTGTTATGTATATATTCATATTTTTTCCTATGATCTCTGTGTATATGTTATAGATATCACTATATGCATATTTATGTACATATGTTAGGAGTTTTAATTGCTATTTTACAAAATTGGAGTGGATAGTATATACATGACTCTACATCTTGTTTTTCTTGTTTAACATTCCATGTACAAATCTCTTCAGTTCACTGTTTTAATGATTTCATAATAGCCCATGGTGAGGGTGTACTGTGTTTTTCAATCATTACCCTGTTGATAGACTTTTAATATTTACTCTGGCTCTGGTTCTTTTATTTGTTTTGCCATTATGCAGAATACTGCAGTAAATATCTATATATGTATATATCCTTATATTTATGATGTTTTTGTTTCTGTGTATTAAATTTCCAGGAGTAGGATTTCTGAGTCGAAGGGCATGTATAGTTTTAATTTTAAGAAATAACATACTGTTTTCCCAAAGAGTGCAAATAACATACTGTTTTCCCAAAGAGTGCAAAAAAGTGTGACATTACTCTTTACCCTGAATCCCTGCTGGCAGTGGGTATCATCATCTTTTTTTGTGATTTTTATTAATTTGATGAGTATAACACCTCAGTGTTACTTTAATTTTTATTAGCTTCGGTACTAGTGCTTAGTCTGAGCTACAAGTGAAAGTGAACATCTTTTCTTGAGTTTGTTAGCCATTCAGTGTATTCTTCTGTGAACTTGCCTATTCATATACTTTACCTATCTTTTTAATTGAGTTGCTTGCATTTTTTTCATAAAATTTTAAGAGTCCTTGGTATTTTTTCCAAATATGTCAGTTATGTATTGACTTAGATACCTTATACAAAAAGTTTTTATTTGCCATATCATACATTTCTGGTTTTTCTTTGATATCTTCTGGATACTCTGTCTTGGTTTAAGAAGTCTCTCTTATACCTTAGTTCCATCTATATTTTCTAAGTTTTCTTTTGAGATTTATATTATTTTACTTTTAAAATTAAATCTCTAATACAATTAGGAATTATTCTTAAATATATTGTTTAGATATTCCATATACTGTGAGATAGAAATTAATTTTCTTCATAGATGAATATCCAGTTGTGCCAGTAACTTCCTTTTCTCACTGAATTTAAATACCACCTTTGTCTTATATTAAAACCTCATATATGCTGGTATCCATTTCTGGATTCTCTTTTTGTTCTGATCGTTTTGTGTAGTCCTTTGACAATTTCAGATTAATTTAATTACAGTGGTTTTTTGGTATGTTCTAATATCAAGTGGGGCAAGTGCCCTTCTTGCTACTATTCTTTTTCATACAGTTTTTGGCTAGTCTCAGAACTTTATTCTTCCATGCGAACTTTAAGGTGATTTTATCCTATTCTTCAAAAAAAAAAAAGTTTATTGGAATTCTAACAGGAATTTTTATATTCACTGACTTTTTAATATTTGGAGAGAGCTGTCATTTTTATATTAGTATTCCAATCCAAGACATGGTATGTCTTATATTTGTTCAAATTTTATTTCATTCCTTTAGTAAGATTTTATAGTTCTCTTCATACGGTCATGTGCTTTTCCATTAAATTTGTTCTTATAGTTTTTACACTATTTTTTATAAAATATGTTTTCCATTTCCATTCCTGTGTGCTTATTACTGTTATAGGGAAAAGATGTAGTTTTAAGAAAGTTATATTCAGTGACTATATCAAATTATTTTTTCTTGTTTTTTAAGGAAAGGTCTCTGATTTTCTTGGCGTATATACACTCATTATTATCAATTAAAAGATTCTTTTATCCGTTCTTTTCCAATGTTTATACTGTTTTCTAGTCTCTAGTACATTTACTAAACCTTCTGGAACTTTAAAAATAATGTTGAAAAGTAATGGACATAGTGAACATTTTAGTCCAGTTATTATTTTAATTAAATATTTTGCTGTTCAGAATATTTTCTGTTAATTTTGGAAAATATTTTAGATAGTTCTTCCTATTAACTTTTTTCAGCAATAGATGCTGAATTTTTTGAAATGCCTTTCCGCATTTATTAACATTATATGTTTTTCTTCCTTTAATTTATAGCTGCAATAAGGTATGTAGATTTTTTGATACCGCATTACTAATTAGTTATAGATTATTCTTTTGATCATTACTACAAGTGAGATTGGTGTATAGTATTTGTTGTTTCTGGGGGGAGGAGAGAAAGGCAGGGTACACATCTTTCCTAAGATCTTAAAATTGAGTTGAGAAACTCTTCATCTTTTTCTGTGACATTTTACTCTGTAAAATGATAATAATAGCATATACCTCATTGGGTTGTTGGGAGGATTAAGTGAATTAATATGAAGTGCTTAGTACAGTGCCTGAATATAGTTAATGCTATATTTGTTAGCTATTAGCATCATAATCAACTGAAACATATTAAATAATTTGGGGAATTTTTAATTCTTTGAAGGTTTGTTAGAGAATTTAGCTATTAAATCATCTAGTTCAGGTGACTTTTATGATAAATCTGACTCTCATACCTTTAGCGCTGTTTGCTCTATTTTATCCTACTTCTCCATGGTTTATTCTTGATGCTTCATTTTTTGCTAGGAAACCATTTACTTCCTCTGGATTTTTAAATTTATTGCTGAAACAGTGCATGTAGTTTTATTTTATAATTCTTTTAATCCTTTCAATAATTTACAGCAAATATTCTAATTAAGCCCAGAAACCACTCTAGTATTTCAGTTAGAAATTTTGTTATATTATGAGCTCTTCCTGGACAGGATGCTTTCTAATGCTGCAGTTGTAATGCTTTTTCGAGTGTGAACTAAAACAAAATATTTGATATGCTTTTTGCCTGTAAAATATTTTTCAGAAGGAGAATGGAGAACATAAACTACATAAGTGTAGGGAATTTAGAGCTCTAGTTTATAATTTTGTCCCCAGCATATATAGCACCAACCTAACTCAGAGTACTCAGTAAATATTTGTTAATTGAATGAATGGTAAAATAATAAGTGAATGGATGAAATACAATCCAGTTGGCTAATCACTGAATAATAGGTAGGTTTTTGGAGGAATTTTTTAAATGGTAGTTTTTTGTTTGTTTGTTTGTTTTTGCGGTACGTGGCCCTCTCACTGCTGTGGCCTCTCCCGTTGCGGAGCACAGGCTCCGGACGCGCAGGCTCAGCAGCCACGGCTCACGGTCCCAGCGGCTCCGCGGCATGTGGGATCTTCCCGGACCAGGGCACGAACCCGTGTCCCCTGCATCGGCAGGCGGACTCTCAACCACTGCGCCACCAGGGAAGCCCTAATCACCTTTTCTAAGATAATTAATCACCTTTTCTAAGATAATTAATACTAACTTTGGATATGTTCTCCCACAGTTATGGTATATATTTACTCTAAAATATCTGAGTACTTCATTTTAGACAAAGCACTTGCTAATGAAAGTCACGTAAAGGTGTTGTATGGTAAATTAACTCTAGTTTATTAAATGAGTTAACCAGTAGTTGTGAGTTACTGATAGGTCTCATGGTCTTTAACTAGGACCTTTTATAGGCTTTTCATGCTGCTAAGTCCATTTTCTCTAGTGGACTGAATGTTCAACAAGGGTAGCGACATAGTGGGTAAAATAAATGAGCCCTCCCCAAAATAATGTTCAGAACTTCTGGCTTGGAGCAATAGTCAACTTTCAAATGATGTTGGAATGGTGAAAGAGGTGTATAAAATCAGTAGAAAGAGGTAAAGAGCATCCTTTGAGGGCAGTTAAATATCTGAGTAGTCTTCTGCCCCAGGAGATGTTCTCTGTCCCTGCCCCTGTCCTTCAGTTCTGGCTTGATTTCACAGGGTTACTTTACTAAGACTGCTTTGTTTAAGATGTCACTGCAAATTAAAGCTTTACCATTACACCCCTCATAGCTGCCTTGTAACTTCTACATTCCCACTGGTGCCAGGCATGTTCCAAGGCAGCTTTCCAAGGTTTAGTGATTTCACCCTGATGTCTCTGCCAATAAAAACAAACAGTTACCATTAAACACCTACCCCACCCATAATTTGATTTTTACATGCTGTTTTATTAAGAGAACTTAGAGATTTTAGGAGAATTAATACATTATGCTCATCAGGATATCACCTGGCCATTGAAGTAACTTTTATTCTAAAAGGTGGGATGCTTTACCTTTGAAGAGAATCTGAGACGCAGCATGTTTATCTGTTGAGGAGAGTGGATACTGTAATAACCTCGTTCTTACAATTGATTCTTTATGACTGGGAGTACTCTATTAACATGAGAAGCAAGATTCTAACTTTAGGGACTTATATTCTATTAGGACAGATTAACAGATACGGCAAACAAGGGGTCTTATATTCATTGAGAAGTTAATAATAATTTCTAAATATTTTGTTGGTATTGTAGGAATAAGTCAGAATCCCATTCTTTTCTATGCCTACACAGGTGGTAGGGAA
>NW_006782186.1:714166-747381 GCF_000442215.2 Lipotes vexillifer
ATTTGAATATCTCAAATATGAAAGGCACTTAAATGCTAAAAACTTAGCATACATATTTTTTACAATATTCACAATACTATGCTACTATTATAGTTCTGTTTTGCTGGTAAGCGAACTACAGCTTAGAAAAGATGAGCTAGTGTGTTATTCAGAGTTCAGATCTATTTGATGGCAAGGCCCTTTCCAATATATTTCTTCATCTCATGTGGAAGAATTCCTTGTGATCTTCCTTGAGGCTGCCTAACAGCTCCTATGCCCCTTCTGATAAAATTTCTTTGGTGGTACATCTGAGTGTAAATGAGCAAGGCATTTCTCAGAGAGTCTTGTGGCCCTAGCACAATGGAGACTTCCATAATAGGCTCTCCTAGAGCCTCCAAAGTACTGTGCCTCCGTGCCTCCCCATGCTGGAAGTGTTAACTAAAGCCTGTAGGTTTGCCGTTGAGGAGCGTCTCTATAACTCTATGACCACGTGGTTTGTTTTACTTCTCTTCCTTCAATATGGTGTGAGGTGAGTAGACACAGCGACTTTTCCTTAGTTGGCATTTCTGTTTTCAAGCTCCCAACCATTAAATTCTGACACTGCAAGAAGCAGAGGTCTATTGCCATAGAGGTAAAATGACTTCTGTAGTAGCATTGATTTTTTTGTTTTTGTTTTTTAAATCTCAGAGATTCTTTGATTCTAGTGGCAAAGTCAGATATGAACCTTGGAGTAGAACTGGCTTTAAACAGTTTGTGGGGAGAACATCTGGAGATTTAAATTTATGAAAAATTTAGTATAAGCTGAGAAATTGACTCAACAGCTCTCAAAAAGGAGTTAAGGGCTTCCCTGGTGGCGCAGTGGTTGAGAGTCTGCCTGCGGATGCACGGGACACGGGTTCGTGCCCCGGTCCGGGAAGATCCCACATGCCGCGGAGCGGCTGGGCCCGTGAGCCGTGGCCGCTGAGCCTGCGCGTCCGGAGCCTGTGCTCCGCAATGGGAGAGGCCACAACAGTGAGAGGTCCGCGTACTGCAAAAAAAAAAAAAAAAAAAAAAGAATGTATTTGGGATGTTAAGTTTGAGATATGTATTAGTTACGAAGGTGGAGGTACTGAGAAGGCAGTTGGATATGCACTTTTGATCTCGGGGCTGATTGTTGCCAGAGATGTGAAATTAGAAATTGTATCAGTTAAGGTTCAGGGTAGGAAACATAAACCACTCTAGAGATTTTCATCAGGACGAGATTTCACAGAGAATTGGGTATTTATAGAATCACTAGACAGCTGAAGGAGAAGAAGTCAGGAGGCTGCTAGGCTTCAGGGACACACTACTTACTGCTAGGCTTCGAGGTCAACCCAGCGATCCAGTGCTCACAGAACCGTTGCTAGTGAAGTAACCGTCCCACATCCACTAGACACCTAAATGAGGAAACTGGCTACTGCAGAAACTCATACCGGAGAGAGTCTGTCACTGCTGCTGGAAGAATGGCCTCTCCACCTTCTACCCTCCAGAGTTTGTTCAGGGTTCTCCAACATGTAGGAAGGGGAAGATATGGCAGAGGACTAGGGGCAGCTAATAAGGTCTGGGGGAAATCTAGGACAATGTAGTGTCCCAGAGCCAAAGTAAATTAAGTATTTTCAGGGAATTGATCAACTGAATTAAATGCTGTGATTGGTTGGGTAAGAAGAGGGCTGATAATTGAATGCTGAATCCAGCAACTTGGGGCTCACTGGTGTCATTTATAAGAGCAGTTTTGGTGATGTTGTAGGAGTGGGTTAAGGAGAGAATGGGAGCGAGGAAATGAAGGCAAGAAGTGTAAACTATTCCTGTGAAGTTTTTCCGTACAGAGGAGCATGGAAGTGGTACTAAAGCTGGAGGGTAATGAAGGGTCAAGCGAAGAATTTTTCTGTTTTGAGATGGGGGGAGGTATTTAGCATATTCATGTACTGAAGGAAAATTTGTGGGTGCCCAAGAAAGAGTGGGGATAATAGCAGGCACAAAAACCTTTGATAAGTGAAAGACAGAGAGATCCAGTGTACAAGTGGATGGTTAGGCCTCACAAAGAAGGGCTGTCTGTACATACGTGGGGAAGGCAGAATATATGGGTACAGATACAGAATCACATGGTAAATTTGGTGATGGGAGAGCGAGTAAGTTGTCCTCTGACTGCTTCTGGTTTTCAGTAAGGTCATCAGCCAGGTGTCAGGAGGTGGAAGGTTTGTATACAGTTTGAAGAGAAAAGAGAAGATTTAAAATAGTCATCCTGGAGAATGAGAGAGTGAATTATCTAGGCCTGATAGTTCTCACACTTTAGCCTGCATCACACTGAGCTGGAGGGCTTGGTGCAACACTGTTGTGCCTCCCCCGCAAAGTTCCTGCTGCATTAGGTCTGGGGTGAGGTCTGGGAATTTGCATTTCTAACTCTCCCAGGTGAACCTGATGCTTCTGGTCCAGTTTCCGTACTTTGGTTATACATTTAAGGGAGACTATTCAGTGTGCTGAGTGTTTTTCACCAGCTGTATTCAGCCACTTGGGTGCAAAGGTGGAAAAGACAATGAGTTGAATTTAACCAGAATTAGGGTTTTGAACTCACGGGGAAGAAGAGAGGTCCATAGGAGTGATTTATAATGATGGACCATAGACTCTAATTTGGATAAGGAGAGAAGTGAGGATGTGAGGGAAGTGATCATCAGTGAAAAAGAGGTGGGAGGATCAATGGATTGGAAGTTCTGATGGTGAGAACAAATTGTTGGAGTGAGGTACGGAGAGCAGCGGTCAGAGGTTGGGATGCTTGAAGTTGAGGTTTTAAAGCTGTAGTTATTAACTATAATGTAAAGTAAGAGGATAACTGAACTGGCTGAACTGGGTGGAGGTCAAGAATCTGAGAGGTTGGAGTATTGCATGGACGTAAAAGTCCATCAAGAACAATGGCAGGAATAGTAGTGGAAAGAGAGGATGGTGAGTCAGGTGCTAAAATCTTCCATTACTAAGCTGGGATGGGAGGACTGTAGATAACAGCAGCAAGAAGGGAAAGTGGCATAATCATATGTACGTTAAAAGGACTGTGGGTTTTAGGGAATGGAGGAGAGCAGTGGTTTGGAAAGCAGCAGTGAGTAGCAAGCGAGACATCTACTCCATCTCCAAGCTCAGTGTTATGCAGGGTGTGGGAAAAAACAGTTAAGCTTATTTAGTTCTGACAACAGCCCCCGTTATCCCCACTTTTACAGTTGAGGAAACTGAGCCTTAAAATAACTGGCCTTGGGCTTCTTTGGTGGCGCAGTGGTTGAGAGTCCGCCTGCCGATGCAGGGGACACGGGTTTGTGCCCCGGTCCGGGAAGATCCCACATGCCGCGGAGCGGCTGGGCCCGTGCGCCATGGCCGCTGAGCCTGCGCGTCCGGAGCCTGTGCTCCACAATGGGAGAGGCCACAACAGTGAGAGGCCCGCGTACCGAAAAAAAATAAATAAATAAAAATAAATAAATAAATAAATAAATAAATAACTGGCCTTGACAGTCATAGCTTGTGAATACTGGAGGTGGCATCACGTGAGTCCAGTGGAAGCTAAAGGAAGGCAAATGTTGACTCAATATAAGAAAGTACTAGAGGTGTGCACCAGTGACAGTGTTCCTTTGGAGGAGAGGGTGAGCTCCCTGTCACTGGAATGGATGTCTATCTGCTGCTGTGACCACTGCAAACTAATTTAATCACAGACTGACATAAGAAGAAAACCAATATATAGTAAAGGAGGAAGGGAATTGATATTTATTAGCTATTGGAGGAGAAGGCAGCGAGGGAGGTATCTGAATTCAATTGTCTCTGAGATAATAATTAGTGATTATAGTTACACAATATAGTGAATGCACTAAATGCCACTGAACTTGTACACTTTAAAGTGCTTAATTGTATGTTATGTGTATTTCACCACAATTTTAAAATGTCTGTGATTAAACTGGTTATTTCCATTTCATTCTGTTGGCAAGTCATCTTTCTACAAATTTCACATGTAAGGCACTTTGGGTACAAAAAGTAGAAAGGTGGTTACTGCTGTCATGGAACTTAGAGTTTGGGTAAATGTGTACATGTCTATGTGTATGAAGAGATAACTGATCAGGTGAGGTGGTAAATCTTAAGTGCCCAAAAATGGTGTGAATAATTGCTGTTGAGCTTCCAAGGAGGAGGAGCTTGCATGGGTTCTGCTACATGTCCTTACCTCAGTGTACTTGGCACAAAACATCTTTCCAGATGTCCTACTTTTTCTCAGTGTTAGAATTTGGGACAACCCACTTTGCTCAGTTTTCAGCTTGAACTGTGGCATCAGTTCAAACGTTTGTGGAAGAGGATTAAATTGCTATTTGAAAAGAGAATCTTGTCAACTAAATCCCTAGGGAACAGATGCAGTGACAAAATACCAGGATTGTTGATCTTGCAGGGGATGGTTGTATTTTTTGTTAGGCTTGATTACAATCTGGCAGAATTGTTTTTGAAAATATATTGTTTGTTTAAATAAAAAGGACTATTTGTTCAGGTTTTGTTGGCTAATTTCTAATAGTATTTTAGGTATTGATTTTTCACAATGGTGTTATAAACATCCTGAGTCTGATGTTATGAAAAATCAGCTGTTCTTTATTTTGTTTTCATTTTTGAACATGTCTGTTTTTATTTTACAAAATGCTGTACAGAAACATTGAAAGATAATACAGAGAGTTCCTAAACACCCTACACCTAGTTTCCCCTGTTCTTAATATCTTCCATGAGTGTGGTTGAATAGGAAAAACTCAGTCTTCCTCCTATGTTTCTTTTTCACCCTCATACTACTACTACACTCACAATATTTCTGATGCCAGATGTGTGGATTTTTCTTCACACCAAGCAATTCTGCCAGCTGGGTGTCCTGCAATTTAACTTAATCCTGACACTGTTTACCTGGAGACAGTGTCAGATCGCACAGGTTAAGGGCTTAGTCCCACAAGACTGCCCCCAACTTCAGACACCAGTCGCAAGTCCAGGTTGTCACCTGTGCTTCTGATCAACTGGCTATAAATCAGAGGAGAGGTTCCTACAGCCCTCTCCTCGAGTTTGATCAGTTTGCTAGAAAGGCTCACTGAACTCAGAAAGACAGTTTACTGACTGTTTACTAGTTTATTATAAAAGGATATGGTAAAGGATACAGGTGAACATCCAGATGGAATGGATGCTTAGGGTGAGCTGTGTGGGAGGAAGTGCGGTGCTTCCACGCCCTTCCTAGTGCTCCAGGCACCTCCGTGTGTTCAGCAACCCAGAAGCCCTCTGAACCCCACGTTATTGGGATTTTTACGGAGGCTTCGTCACGTAGGCACGATCTATTATTGGTTCTGTTTCCTGCCCCTGCCTCCTCTCCGGAGAATGGGAGATAGGGCTAGAGATTCCAAGCTTCTAATCGTGACTTGGTCTTTTTGGTGACTAGCCCCTGTCCAGGAGCCCACCGAGAGTCACCTCATTAGAACAAAAGACACTGCTATCACCCAGGAGATTCCAAGGGATTTAGCAACTGTGTGTTAGGAACTTGGGTCAAGGACCAAATATTAGAACAAGAGATGCTCCTAGTGCATCTATCATTTAGGAAATTACAAGCGTTTGGGGAGCTCTGTGCCAGGAACCAGGGGCAGAGTCCAGTATACATGTTTTCTGTTGTCTCACAATGGTATATTTGTTATAATTTGTGAACCAATATTGGTACATTATTAACTGAAGTCCATACTTCATTCAGATGCCCTCTTCCAGGATCCCATTCTGGATACCGTACTATATTTAGTCATTATGTCTCCTGAGTTTCCTCTTGGCTGTCAGTTTCTCCGATGTTTCTCGTTGCTGATGCTCTTGATAGTTTTGAGGATGACTGGTCAGGTATTTTGTAGAATGTCCCTCAATTGAGATGTCTGATACTTTTCATGTTATTAGATTGGGTTTATGGGTTTTCTAACATTTATGATGATCAAACAATTATTACATGATTATAAGAATGTATAAAAATACTAACAACAAAGAATTTTACTATATATTATCCATATAAATTATGGAACATGCTGTGCGATAAACTTTGAAGTTGAGAATTTTAGGATGAATTAGGTGCAGGGTTTACTAATCCAGTAATCTAAAAAAGGGATGCCGGTTAGTCATTTGAAATAAAATGTCGCTAGCAACAGATCTTTACTGAGAACCTGCTATTAGTAGAGTCTTACTCTGTGAGACTCTGTGAGTAGAGTGTTACTCTGTCAGTCACTTCTCCTCCCTTTGAGTTCCAGCAGGAGCTCTGCACAAAGTAAACAATAGCAGAATGAAGATCAGAGTGCTGCTTCATGAGTAGACACCCAAACGAAGGGTACAATCAGTGCAGCTCTCTGGAAAAAGGCGGGGTTAGAGCAGGTGGTATAGGCCTAAGGGAGCCTCCTACCTTACCCTCATGTAAATCTTGGCCTTGGATTGCATCTTCATTTTGGGGTGTGTGTTGGTGGAGGAGAGGAAGGAAGTGCTGTGTTATCTTCTATTATAAAACTGTATGTGGTGACATAATTGCCTGTTTAATTACTCTGTTTCCTCTGATAGATTGTAACTTTTGTGAGGACAGGGAGTCTAGTTTATCTTGCTCCCTATTATAGCCTCTGGTGCTTAGCCTATTCCCTAGCACATGGTAGGTGTTAAAGGGGAAGGGGAGGGTGGGACGAATTGGGAGATTGGGATTGACATATATACACTACCATGTGTAAAATGGGTAGCTGGTGGGAACCTGCTGTATAGCACAAGGAGCTCAGCTCAGTGCTCTGTGGTGACCTAGAGGGGTGGGTTAGGGAGGGTGGGAGGGAGACAGATGCAAGAGGGAGGGGATATGGGGATATATGTATGCATACAGCTGATTCACTTCGTTGTACAGCAGAAACTAACACAACATTGTAAAGCAATTATACTCCGATAAAAAAAAAAAAAAGAGTAAATGGGAGTTTGTCAGGCAGTACAAGGAACAGAAGACCACACCGGGTAACAACATGTAGAAAGGTAGGGAATGCTTGCCTGACACATAAAATAAATTCTTCCAGATGTAGATCACATTCCTCTGCTCTAGGAAGCCTTCTTGGTTCATTTCCTATACCCTTATTGCACATAACAAGCATTCTGTGCCCTGGTTACTTAGCTTTATTAACCTTGCATTATTATCTTTTTTAAAAGATGCCTTATCTCCTCAATGCTAGCTACTTTTTGCGGGGGGGGGGGGGGGGGGCAGAGGGCCTGTTACGTGCAGATATTGTGCTAGGTGTCGTTAATATTTTGTTATCCTATTTAATCCTTTCAACAGCTCAGCACAATAGGCAAATGAGGCAGAGTGCCTGTTACGTGCAGATATTGTGCTAGGTGTCGTTAATATTTTGTTATCCTATTTAATCCTTTCAACAGCTCAGCACAATAGGCAAATGAGGAAATTGAGGCCTCCAAAGGTTTAATAACTTGCCCGAGGTTGTACATGGCTTTCTTGGCACCCTCCGGAAGGTTGAGGCCTCTTCTGCCTTTTCATGCTGTTTCTAACAAGATACATTTGCTTCAGTAGAATTTATACTCTTAATGAAGGTGTTTCATACTTTTTAGACCTCACCACAATTCCATTCTGGTTGTTTTTTTTTAATTACTATTTGATCAAAGGACCATGTACTCCTAACACTTCTTGAAACTTTGGAGCTCAACTGCAAAACTGGTAAAACTGGTGAAATCTAACTTCAAATGTTACATTTTCAAGGCTAAAAATGAATGTCTGAGTTAGTGATTCACTACATGATAAACTATTATTATAAAAATGTTTTTATATAGAGCAGATAGAAAAAGAAAGTTTTAAAATCAGTCAGAGAAAAAACATACTTATTCAAAGTGTGTTAGGCATTTCAGTTTTGATGCTTCAGCATTGAGCTGTCCCCTGTAGCCATGGAAACCATAACTTCTCAGTGCTTGTTTTTAAACTATGGTTTTCTTTTAATATAAGTAGATTTTGATGGTAGAAAAAAGTTGTCATGTGGAATTACTCTGTGGAGCCACTTGAATAGACTTGAAACATTGTTTATGCATAACTAAATTCACCACTCTGAAAAATATTCTCAACAGGCCCAGTATGAGCTGGCATCTGCACGTCAGCCTGTATTTGATACTGAGTTTAGACTACTCGTAAGAGGTGGTGAAAAGGGTCTCTGATAGAAAGCAAATGGAAACAGCAAGGTGTTGGGGTTGGTTTTTTTCCCCCTTTGCTTTTTAAATTTCTTTTAACCTTTCCTGAGCAGTCATCATTTTCTTTCAGAATGAATTATTTTGTGAATTATAGTTAGCATGACACAACTGTAAATGTTGATGCTTGCTTTATGATGTTTTTGCTTTGTTTTCCCTTTTTTAATGCTGTTTTCCAAATGAAGAATTGGTGTTATCAGTTTTATTCACTGTGACCATCATTCATATGCTGTTCATTCATTCAGCAGCTATTTATTGCTCTCCTACTAGTTACTGTGCAAGTTATATGCTGGGGATGCAAATGTAAGTAAGATATGACCCCAGCCTTCTAGAAGATTTCAATCTATGGGTTAGTCAGACAACAAAGCACAGAAACACGGTACTGTGTAATAAATGCTCTGATAGTGTTCCTGGGAACACAGAGAAAGGAGGCCCCAGGGTGGTCATGGGAAATTTCCTGGAGGTAATGAGGCTTTCTTTCCTTTTCTTTTCTCCACCACCCCTTCCTCTACCCTTTTTAAGAAATTAAAGTGAATCTTGCATACTATTCTTATTTAAAAAAATCAAACTCTAAAGAGAAGTAAAAGTTCCTGTTCTACCCACCCTAACCCTGCCCCAGTCTCACCCTTAGCAATAACCATCTTTTTTTTTTTTTTTTTTTTTTTGTGGTCCGTGGGCATCTCACTGTTGTGGCCTCTCCTGTTATGGAGCACAGGGTCCGGATGCGCAGGCTCAGCGGCCATGGCTCACGGGCCTAGTCGCTCTGCGGCATGTGGGATCTTCCCGGACCGGGGCACGAACCCGTGTCCCCTGCGTCGGCAGGCGGACTCTCAACCACTGCGCCACCAGGGAAGCCCACAATAACCGTCTTTAATACTCTGTTTTCCTTTATGATGGTTACTATAAAAACTTAAAATAATATACTTTGTTCCTGTTATTTGATAAATTAAACTTTAGATAATGACTTTTGACTTTAGACAATGAAAGAAGAATTTAGCACATTTATAGTACCTGCCACCTTCTCTCTCTCTACCTCTATGTTTTTGTTAGTTATCTTATTCTTACATTATCAAGTTTTTTTTTAAATTGCGTTTTGCTGTTATTATAATGAACTCTTCTGTGCTTTGTCTGTAGGAGAACTTAAAAAATTGAGCCACAAAGAAATAACATTACTATAGATCTAAGTATATGTTAATACATAGTTTAATTAGAGTATATAGTAATGCATACACACACACACACACACACACACACACACGCACACACAGTATTACTATAGATCCAAGTGTGATTGTCCGATAGCAAAGGACTAATTTTATTTTATTAAAAAAATTTTTTTTGCCTTAAAAAAATTGTTGTACTCCATTTATAGTTATAAAATATTGGCTATATTCCCCATGTTGGTCAGTATATTGTTGTAGCTTACTTTATACCTGATAGCTTGTACCTCTTATTCCCCTACCCATATATTGCCCCTGCCCCCTTTCCTCTCGCCACTGGTAACTAGTTTTTTCTCTATATCTATGAGTCTGCCTTTTTTTTGTTATATTCACTAGTTTGTTGTAGTTTTTAGATTTCACATATAAGTGATATCATATAGTATTTGTCCTTCTCTGTCTGACTTATTTCACTTAGCATAATGCCTCCACATGCATCCATGTTGCTGCAGATGGCAAAATTTCATTCTTTTTAATGCTGAGTAGTATTCCATTGTGTGTGTGTGTGTGTGTGTGTGTGTATATATATACATATATATATGTGTGTGTGTGTGTATATATATATATATTTATTTATATATACACGCATACCATATCTTCTTTGTCCATTCATCTGTTGATGGAAACTTAGGTTGACTTAGGTTGTTTCCATATCTTGGCAAATGTAAATTATGCAGCTATGAACATTGGGGTGCATGTATCTTTTTGAATTAGGGTTGTTTTTTTCTTTTTGGTACCCAGGAGTAGAATTGCTGGATCATATGGTAAGTCTATTTTTAGTTTTTTGAGAAACCTCCATACCATTTTCCACAGTGGCTATAGCAATTTACATTTCCACCAACAGTGTATGAGGGTTCCCTTTTCTCCACATCCTTGCCAACATTTGTTACTTATGTTCTTTTTGATGATAGCCATTCTGACAGGTGTGAGGTGAGCTCATTATGCATTTCCCTGATGATTAGCCTTGTCGATCATCTTTTCATGTGCCTACTGGCCATCTGCATTCCTCTGTGGAAAAATGTCTCTTCAGTTCTTCTGCCCATTTTTTAATCAGTTTGTTTTTTTTTTAATGTTGAGTTGTTTGAGCTGTTTATATATGTTGGACATTAATCCCTTACTGGTTATATCATTTGCAAATATTTTCTCCCATTCAGTAGGTTGTCTTTTTGTTTTGTCAATGGTTTCCTTTGCTGTGCAAAAGCTTTTAAGTTTAATTAGGTCCTATTTGCTTATTTTCACTTTTATTTCCTTTGCTTTAGGAGACAGAGCCAAAAAATGTTGCTGCAATTTAGGTTAAAGAGTGTCCTGCCTATGGTTTCCTCTAAGAGTCTTATAGTATGTAGTCTTACATTTAGGTCTTTAATCCATTTTGAGTTTATTTTTGTATGTGGTGTTAAGAGAATTTCTAATTTCATTCTTCTACATGTAGTTGTTCAGTTTTTCCATTTTCCCAGCAACGTATTGAAGAGATGGTCTACCCTCCATTGTATATTCTTGCCTCCTTTGTCGTAGATTCTGGGCTCTCTATCCTGTGCCATTGATCTGTGTGTCTTTTTGGTGCCAGTACCTTACTGTGTTGATTACTGCAGCTTTGTAGTATAGTCGAAGTCAAGGAACATGATTCTTCCAGCTCTGTTCTTCTTTCTCAATATTGTTTTAGCTATTCGGGGTCTTTTGTATTTCCATACAAATAAAAGGTTTTTTTTGTTCTAGTTCTGTGAAAAATGCCATTGGTAATTTGATAGTGATTGCACTGAACTTGATAGGGATTGCCTTGGGTAGTATGGTCATTTTAACAGTATTGATTCTTCTAATCCAAGAACACAGCATATCTTCCCATCTGTGTCACCTTCAATTTCTTTCATTAGTGTCTTACAGTTTTTGGAGTACAGGTCTTTTGCCTCTTTAGGTAGGTTTATTCCTAGGTATTTATTATTTTTGATGCAATGGTGAATGGAATTGTTTCCTTAATTTCTCTTTCTCTCCTTTTTAAAATTCATTTATTTATTTATTGGCTGCATTGGGTCTTCATTGCTGCGCCTGGGCTTTCTCTAGTTGCGGCGAGTGTGGGCTACTGTTCATTGCAGTGCTTGGGCTTCTCACTGTGGTAGCTTCTCTTGTTGCAGAGCACGGGGCTCTAGGCGCATGGGCTGCAGTAGTTGTGGCTTGTGGGCTCTAGAGCGCAGGCTCAGTAGTTGAGGCGCCCAGGCTTAGTTGCTCCGTGGCATATGGGATCTTCCCGGACCAGGGCTCGAACCCGTGTCCCCTGCATTGGCAGGCGGATTCTTAACCACTGTGCCACCAGGGAAGTCCCCTTAATTTCTCTTTCTGATAGTTCATTGTATAGAAATGCAACATATTTCTGTCTATTAATTTTGTATCCTGCAACTTTACTGAAGTCATTGATGAGCTCTAGTAGTTTCTGGTGGTGTCTTTAGGAGTCTCTGTGTATATAGTATCATGTTATCTGCAAACAGTGACAGTTTTACTACTTCTTTTCCAATTTGGATTCCTTTCATTTCTTTTTCTTCTCTAATTGCTGTGGCTAGGACTTCCAAAACTATGTTGAATAAAAGTGGTGATGAGAGTGGGCATCCTTGTCTTATTCCTGATCTTAGAGAAAATGCTTTCAGCTTTTCACCTTTGAGTGTGATGTTAGCTGTGGGTTTGTCATTTATGGCACAAAGGACTATAATTTTATATTGCGAACTAACACCAAAGAATTTCCCTAGAGTCAAGGTCTAATGGATTGACTTTTTGGATTCTTTTTGTCTCTTTTTTCCCCAAAGACAAATAGACATTATTTCCTGTGATTGGATGTATAAATTCCAACCTACTTTTTGAAAAAAATTTAATGTCTTTTTTGAAAATTGAAATAACGTAGTGCCTCATTTATTTGGCAGTAGCACTTTATAATAGACAAACAATAACCTAAAAGTTAACATGAAGAATCTAAGCTGCAAAAGTATCTCATACCTACAATGTTCTGTCTACATTTTATGCATAAGAAAAATCCATAGTCCTCATTCAGAAACTGTTTACTTTTATTTTGTGTGCCATTTTATAAATCATAATGACCTAGTTTCCAAGTTCACTGTAGATTAAATGCTATAATTTAGTGATGCTACTGGAAGGCACATTGAAAGCCTAGAGCAATGTTATGTGAAAGCCTTACAGAGACAGGAAAGGCAGAAAAAATTAAGAGCTGACATCATAATTTAAAATGTATTATGATGTAGGACTGTAGGTAACAGGGCAGTTGGTTCTTCAAACCTCGGCATCCTGCTTATGTTCATAGTGATGCACAGTCTTTAAGAAACGATATCATTATTTTTGTCATAACACATTGTAAGAAACTAGGGAAGTGGGTAATACATTGAGGAGATAGCTACTCCTGTGCAAAATAGTTAAATTTAAAAAAAATTGTTTTGACATTTGAAAATGATAAGCATGTGATAAGTTATCTGGGAAGTTAATATGTATGAGATGTCTTCTCTGATGTCAGTGGAATTGTATAGTTATTCTGTATATTATATTTGTAATCTCGATAGAAATGCTTTGTTAGATATTGAAAACTCAGTCCCGACAAATTAGCTACAGTGTGGTTATTTTTTTAAAAAAATTAATTAATTAATTTATGGCTGCATTGGGTCTTCATTGCTACGCATGGGCTTTCTCTAGTTGCGGCGAGTGAAGGCTACTCTTGGTTGCGGTCCGCGGGCTTCTCATTGCGGTGGCTTCTCTTGCTGTGGAACACGGGCTCTGGGCGCGTGGGCTTCAGTAGTTGTGGCATACGGGCTCAGTAGTTGTGGTTTGTGGGCTCTAGGACGCAGGTTCAGTAGTTGTGACACCCAGGCTTAGCTGCTGCGCGGCATGTGGGATCTTCCCGGACCAGGGCTCGAATCTGTGTCCCCTGCATTGGCAGGTGGATTCTTAACCACTGCACCACCAGGGAAGTCCCTACAGTGTGGTTTTTACTGTGAAGCAACTGTTGACCTTGTTGTGAAATACGCCAACTGGGGAAAGGGGCAGGTTTTTTTCCCCCTTTTGTTTGTTTTTGCTATGAATACATGGTTTAAGTACTATGTTAATGTCACTGAATTGACCTTTATTTCTACAGAATAAGGGATTGGACAGGCTGCCTTGTGTGGAAGAGTCTTGGTTTGGGATACTGCTACCTTCTTCCAGTACTCCCTGCTTTTACTTCTTGAGTATTTTATGTCTTTTTCCCTCCGAAATATTTTAAAATGTACCGATATATTGTAGAAATAGTATGAGCCCCCCCACCCACCTTTACCATTTGAGAATAAATTAGAAAGATGATCCCTTATCACTCCTAAATAAATTAGTGTGTATTTTCTACAAATAAGAGCATTCTTCTTTTTAACCACAGTATAACCATCAAAATCAAGAAGTTAACGTCGACACATTATTACCATCTAATTCACACACCCCATTCAAGTTTCTCCAACTGTCTCAATGTCCTTTATAACAAAAGGATTCCATCCAGGATCACACATTGCATTTAGGGATCATGTCTCTTTATTCTCTGTCAGTCCAAAACAATTCCTCAGTCTTTCCTTAACTTTTCTGACTGTGGCATTTTTAAAGATTTTAGGCCATTTATTTTGTAATGTTCCTCAATTTTAGTTTCTCTGATATTTCCTCATGAAGAGACTGAGGTTATGTATTTTTAGAAGGAATGTTATACAAGTGATGTTGTGTTCTTCTTGCATCCTGTCAAGCAGTACACAATTTTGATTTGCCCCATTATTAGTGATGTTAACTGTGAACACTTCATTGGAGTGACGTCCACCAAGTTTCCTCTGTGAAGTTACCCTTTTTTTTTTTTTGCGGTACGCAGGCCTCTCACCGCTGTGGCCTCTCCCGTTGCAGAGCGCAGGCTCTGGATGCGCAGGCTCAGTGGCCATGGCTCATGGGCCCAGCTGCTCCGCGGCATGTGGGATCTTCCCGGACCGGGGCACGAGCCCGTGTCCCCTGCATCGGCAGGCAGACTCTCAACCCCTGCGCCACCAGGGAAGCCCGAAGTTACCCTTTTTGACTTTGCAGTCTATAAGTATTTTTTGTGGGGAGGTACTTTTAGATTATGTAAATATTTCATTTCTCATCAATTTTCTGCCCATTAGTTTTAACATAAATTGATGTTTCTTGGCTGAATTAATTATAAAGTGATGGTTGCCAAATGGTTACTTTATACTTCTATTCTCTTCTGTATTCATCAGTTGAGATTCTACTGTAAGGAAAAACAGTTTTCTTCACTTCTTCATTTATTTATTTACATCAGTATGGATTCATGATTCTTTATTCACCCGATGGGTAATAATCTGTTACTATAGTTATTTATTTTGATACTCAAATTAGTCCAGGTTTGGCCATGAGAACTTTTTCAAGCTGGCTTCTGTTTTCTTATGACATATTTCCATCACTCTTTGAGTCCTTCTTTACTTTCTGGCACAGAATATTCCAGCTATGTTCCCTGTTGCCCCTGCATTAAAATTAGTCATTTCTCCAAGGAGCTTTGGTTTATTTTAGTGAAGAACGGTTTTTTAGAAAGCAAGATCTGGGTCTGTGTGTGTTCTTTGCACCTGGGTTATCACTGCCCCCAGGCCCTCAGTGGAAAGAGCTAGGAGATATATGCATGTGTACACACACACACACACGCACATACGCACACACACACACTCACTCCTGTACTGCTATATTGTCTTTCTGTCTTGTCTATCTATCTAGCTATCTACCTACCTAAGTCGAAAACCATGAGTTCACACAGATATCATCAATTCCAGTCCAACACCACAGGTTCATTTTAGGTTTCTTTCTGTATTGTGACTCCCTTCTCCAAAAATGGAAACCCAGCTTCCCCTTATCTTCAATTTACTTATAAAATCAGTTTCCTCTATATGTAATCAATCTGTTGCTACTGCCATCCCACCACCACCACCATGTGGATACCATGGTTTTGTACCCTGTAATGAGTCATCATCCTCCTACCTCCATTTGGACTCCCCTGTGACCTTCATCAGCCTCTTACAATCCGAGTTAGACTGAAGTAAGTAATTCTGAAGTTTCCTACCAGCCTGGTGATCAAGTATATTTAAAATATAGAGCAGAATATTACATCAGTTTTTTAGAGAGATGTGAATAGTCAACATGTGGGTGCATCTCTGTTTGCATGTCTATGAATGAGGGACCAGAAAATGAGAAAGGTCATTGTTTCTTATTATCATTAAACTTTAATTAAATCTTTTAAAAGAGGTTGTTGGAAAACTCAGATCTAATTCATCTTTGTACTCTTAACATCTAACTCAGCACTGTTCTGCATTTTAGGTTCTGAAAAAATATTGGTTGAAGGAATGAGTGGATGCTAATGTTTGAGTGTGTCTAATAAATACTTGGTGAATTTTTCACTGTAGTTTTTAGGAAAGTACCGTAATATCTCTGCCCAAGGGCTAGCTGTGTACCTATTGTAAGAATTAATGCAGATGAAGGTTCTTGAGCTCTGATGCTAAGGACATTTTTTTTTTTTTAATTTTTTGTCAACGTCGACTGGCATGTAGGATCTTAGTTCCCTGACCAGGGATCGAACCCATGTCCCCTGCAGTGGAAACCTGTGTCCCCTGCAGTGGAAGCGTGCAGTCTTAACCACTGGACCGCCAGGGAGGTCCCCTAAGGACTGTTTAAAACACAGCTTTATTAAGGTATACTTGACATGTGAACTTCATATAGTTGAGGTGTACAATTTGAAAAGTTTTGATATGCAAACATCCATGAAACTATCACCAAAATTAAGACAATGAACATATCCAACAGCTCTAAGTTTCCTCATGTCCTTGGTAATCCCTCCTACCCACTCATTCTCTCCCCATCTCCAGGCAACCACTAATATGCTTTTTGTTGCCATTGATTAGTTTGAATTTTCTAGAATTTTAAATAAATAGAATCATATAGTATGTGTCCTATTTTTGTTTGCTTTCTGTAGCTCAAGAGAATTATTTCGTGTGTATCAATATAGTTCATTTATTTTTGTTATTAAGTTGTATTCCATTGTGTGGATATTCCACAATACATGTGCCTACCGTTATGACTCAGCCATTCTACTCCTAGATATTTATTCAAGAGAAATGAAAGCGTATGTCCAAATAAAGCTTTGTAAACAAATGTTCTTAAGATCTTTATTTGCATTAGCCAAAAAGTGGAAACAATCCAAATGTCCATCAGCAGTTGGTCACTCTGGATCATATAATGAATTGAGAAATATTTCCTCTTCAGTTTTCTGGAAGAAATTACGTTGAATTGGTATTCTTTCTTCTTTACGTGTTTTGTAGAATTCACAGTAAAGCCATCTGGGCCTGAAATTTTCTTTTTAGAAAGATTTTAACTAAAATTTGTTTAGATATAGGACTATGCAGGTTATCTATTTCTTCTTGAGTGAGTCTTGGTAGTTTATGTCTTTCAAGGAACTTGTCCATTTTGTCTAAGTGGTAAAATTTAATATATATATAATCTGTAGTGCTATTACTTTTCCTATTCCTACTACTGGTAATTTAAGTCTTCCTTTTTTTTCCCTGGTTAGTCTAGCTGTAGGTTTACCAATATTATCGATCGTCTCAAAGAAACAGCCTGTGGTATCATTAATTTGTCTCCATTTTGTTTTCTGTTTCATTGATATCAGTTCTGAATTTATTATTTCCCTTCTCCTGTTATCTTTGAGTTTAATTTGCCCTTCTTCTAGGTTTTTCTTTTTTCTTTTTTTTAATGATGAAAGCTGAGGTCATTAATTTGAGGCTTTCTTGTTTTCTAACACATAGTTTTAGTACTATAAATTTCTAAGGAGGAAGTTAGCTGCTTTTCATGCATTTTGATGTATTCTGTTTTCATTTTCATTCATTTAAAAATACTTCCTAATTTTCCTCTTGATTTTTTTCTTTGACTCATGAGTTATTTAGAAGTTTGTTACTTGGTTTTCACATATTTGCATATTTTCCAGGTTAAAAAAAATTGATATCTAATTAAATTCCATTGTGATGAGAGAAGTTAACATTGTATGGCTTGACTCCTTTTAAATTTATTGAGACTTGTGTTATGGTTCAGAATATGTTCTTTAATGTTAAACATTTCATGTGCATTTGAAAAGAATATATATCCTGCTGTTGTTGAGTGGAATGTTCTATATGTTCAAATGTTCTATATCCTTACTTAATTTCTGTTTCTTCTATTATTCAAAGAGGGGTGTTAAAATATCCTGTTATAATTGTGGATTTGTCTGTTTCACCTTAACAATTTTATCACTTTTTTTTTTTTTTTGCGGTACGCGGGCCTCTCACTGTTGCGGCCCCTCCCGTTGCGGAGCACAGGCTCCGGACGCGCAGGCCCAGCGGCCATGGCTCATGGGCCCAGCCGCTGCGCGGCATGTGGGATCCTCCCGGACCGGGGCACGAACCCGTGTCCCCTGCCTCGACAGGCGGACTCTCAACCACTGTGTCACCAGGGAAGCCCAGTTTTATCACATCTTGCTCATGCATTTTCACACTGTTATTAGGTGCATAAACATTTAGAATTATTATGTCCTCTTGACACATTGACTTTATCATTATGATATTGCCTCTGTAATCCTGGTAATATTCTTCTCTCTGAAGTCAACTTTGTATAATAGTAATATAGCCATATAGCCACATCTTTCTTTTGAAAAGTGTTAGCATGGTGCATCTTTTCCTTATTTACTTTTTATATTTTAACCCTTTTTACATTTTTTATATTTAAAGGGAGTTCCTTGGAGATATCATGAAGTTGCCTTGCTTTTTTATCCAGTATGAGAGTTTTTACCTTTTAATTGGTATATTTGGACTATTTTTAAATTACATTAATTACTGCTATTGTTGAGTTTAAATCTGTCTTGCTTTTTTGTACTCAATTTGTCCCATCTATTCTTGTTCCCTTTCTCTCTTTATCTGTTTATTTTGGGACTTTATTTCCTTTGTTGGCTTATTAGCTACAGTTATTTGTTTTTGTTATTCTGGTAGTTGTTTTAAGGCTTGTAATGTACATCTTCAACTGATGGTATGCTATGCCACAGACAGTATAAGTACTTCACATCAGTGACCTACATTTTTCTCTTACCAGCCTTTTTGTTGCTGTTGTCATATATTTTACTTCTACATATGTAATAAACTCCATAATACTTTCTTATTATTTGTGCTTTAAACAGTTGATTAACTTAAAAAGATTTATTTATTTATTTATTTATTTATTTGGGCTGCGCCGGTTCTTAGTTGCGGCACACGGGATCTTTATTTGCGGCATGTGGGCTTCTTAGTTGCGGCATGCATGCAGGATCTAGTTCCCCAACCAGGGATTGAACCCGGACCCCCTGCCTTGGGAGTGCTGAGTCTTACCCACTGGACCACCAAGGAAGTCACTAAAAAGATTTAAATAATAATAACAGTCTATGTTTGCCGACATAGTTATTATTTCTGATGCTGTTCATTCCCAAATGTAGATCCACATTTCCATCTGGTATCATTTTCCTTATGCCTGAAGTATGTCCTTTTGCATTTCTTATTGATGCATTTGTGCTGGTAATTGAACTGTTTCACCTTTTGCATGTCTGAAAATGTCTTTATACCATCTTGGTTTTTGAAAGATAGTTTCACTGAGTGTGGAAATCTGGGTTAAGTTTTTTTCTTTTAATTCTTTAAAGATGTTACTCTGCTGTCTTCTAGCTTGCACTGTTTCTGATGTGAAATCTGTCATTCTTGTATTTGTTCCCCTTTATGTCATTTTCTTAGGCTGCTGTTAAGATTTCCTTTAATATTGTTTGAGCAATTTGATTATGATGTTCCTTGGTATAGTTTTCTTTGTGCTTCTTATCGTTGGAACTTGTTGGGGATTCTTGGATCTGTGGGTTCCTAGTATTCATCAAATTTGGAAAATTTTCAGTCATTAATTTTTAAAATATTTTTTTCTGTCTCTTTCTCTACTGTTTTTTCCTTGCACTACAATTCACATGTATATTGGGTCTTGTTAAGCTGTTCCGCCACTCACTGGTGCTTTGTTTTGTTTTTGTTTTAGTCTTATTTCTTTCTTCTTTTGAATATTTCCTATTCAAATGTCCATAGACATTTAGCGTATCTTCAGGTGTCTTTTCTTCTGTAATGTCTAATTTGTTCATCCACTAATTTTTTTTTCTTTTCAAACATTGTAGTTTTCCTCTCTAGAAGTTCAATTTGGGTCTTTAAAATTTTTTCTGTCTCTAACATGTTCAATCTTTTCTGTCTAGCTTTTGAACATATGAATTACAGTTGTAATAACTGTTTTAATGGCCTTGTACTAATTATATCATCTCTGTTAATTCTGGGCCAGTTTTGATTGATTTTGCTACTCATTTTGGGTTCTGTTTTCTTGCTTCTTTGCGTGTATGGTAATTTTTGGTTGGATGCCAGACATTGTAAATTTTGTTTGTGGGGTATTTTTGTAGTCCTCTAAATATTCTTGGGGTTTATTCTGAGATATAGTTCTGTTACTTCGAAAAATTTTCATCCTTTCAGATCTTGCTTTTAAGCTTTGTAAGGCTGGACTAAAACAGCATTTATTCTAGGGTTAATTTTATCCACAAACTCTTCTCAATACTTTATTATATGGCCCATGAATTATGGGCTATACCCTGTCTAGAAGGAATAGGCACTATTCCTGGCCCTGTGCAGTCTCTGCTTTCTTTTTTTCTAGTCCTTTCAGGTGGATTTTTTTTTCCCCCCCTGTGGCCTTGAGTAGTTTCCTCAGGTGATTCACTGATCAGCACACAGCTGAATACTTGAGTATGACTCTGCAGATTTTGGAGTTTTCTGTTTGTGCTCTCTCTCTAGTACTTTGTGCTGAGAGAACTGTAGAATTTGTGGTTTCCCCTGGACTTTCAGTTTTCTCCTTAACTCTGGTAGACCTCTGTACTCGTTGGGATATCCCTCCCTGTGCTTTGGTCTTTTAACTTTCTCCAGGCAGTAAGTTTGGGGCAGTCATAGGGCTCACCTTATATGTTTCTTCACTCTCAAGTATTATTGTCCTTTGTTACCTGATGGGTTACTTGAGACCGCTGTTTCACATGTATTCTTAGTTTTTATTCTAGTAGTTTTAGGTGGGAGAGTAAATCTAGTCTCTGTTACCCTATCTTGGCCAGAAGTAGAATAAGGTAGGCTGGTCCTAAGGATTTTGATGTCCTGAAGACCATTTTAGTAATTTCAGGGTAAAAAATGACTTTATACTGCACTTAAATACAAGGTGTGGACCTTACCTTGCTACCTCTGTATCATTTTCTTTACCTCCCTTTGTTCTCATTCAAATTTGAACTGAGCCAAATTTACAGAAAGCCTACTATGGCCCAGGCACAGTAGAATGGAAGTTAAAAAGATTAATATGATCTAATCCCCTTCCATAGAGAACTCAGAGCTTAGAGATGATTAGAGAGGTTATATAATATCCTCCAAATCATAGCGCTTAAATTGGTAGAACTGAATTCGAACCAGATCTTTTAGCTTCCAGCTGAATGTCCTTTTCACTATAGTAATGCATCCTTATATAATCCCTACACATACATATACAGACATAAAAACATATATATTTCTAGGCTACATAGTTCGTCTGAGTTTTTTCAAATTGTCACAGATCTCCAAAAGATTTTCCAATATATTTATTGAAAAAAATGCAATGTAAGTGGACCTGCACAGTTGAAACCCCCTGTTGTTCAGGGTTGCACAGGGTCAGCTGTATTTCTAGAACTAACAACATTTAATCGCTTTACTTATAGCACCACATTTTAATTTTACTTAAAAGGTGATTACCCAGCCTGGTTGCCCATCTAATTCACAAGTTTGGCCCAGATTAATTTTGATGATTTCTCAGTTATCAAGTCTTCCAGCAGAGATAGAGATTTGCCATTATTGAAGATACCCAGAGATTATACCACAAGTTTTGTGGGCAACTCCCCAAAATGCTTTGCATAGTGGCATTCTTGCTGGAATAAATATATAGGCTTAAAGAAGATAATAATAATTAGAATCATAGCTAATATTTGAGTACTTTTCAAATGATAAAAACATAGACGCTTTATAAGTATTAATCCTCAGAATAAACCTTTGAAGAATATATTGTTTTTTTCTCACTTGCCAGCTACACAATCACTATGCTATGCTACCTATTATATTTATAAAATGCAAGGTTATCAAATTGCCTATTGTAGTTCCACAAATAGACAATATTCATTAATTTTTGTAAAAATTGTACTTTTAAAAAATCCTATGACTTTATTATATATATTTGCATGTTGATAATTACCTTTTTTTTTTTTTTTTTTTTTTTGTGGAATTTTTTTTTTTTTTTTTTTTTTTGCGGTACGCGGGCCTCTAACTGTCGTGGCCTCTCCCGTTGCAGAGCACAACTGATGAAATCAATTACTACTATCACTACTGATAAGGATACTAAATGTTCAGATTGGAGACTGGGCATCTGCTCATGTTGATGTGCTCTGGTGCCTGGGATTATAATGTTGAGCAGAGTAGGCAACAAACTGGGCTAGCCTGGTTCAGCAAAAGAGGAGAAAACAGAAATATTTTTCCTTCAGGTCCAATTCAGTTAACCTGTTCTGGAATGACTCCCCATAATCCCATCAGCTGTGTCCACCCTCTAATACAGTTCATCCATCTCGCTGCTACATTGCAAGGTCTGTGAGAGGAGAGAGAATGCTATTTTTTTTTTTTTTTTTTTTGTGGTTCACGGGCCTCTCACTGTTGTGGCCTCTCCCGCCACGGAGCACGGGCTCCGGACGCTGCAGACCCAGCGGCCATGGCTCACGGGCCCAGCCGCTGTGCGGCACGTGGGATCCTCCCAGACCGGGGCACGAACTCACGTCCCCTGCATTGGCAGGTGGACTCAACCACTGCGCCACCAGGGAAGCCCGATAATTACCATTTTAATTCTAGGTTCTGATTGAAAGGTTTCAGGAATGAGTCATTACATATTGTAAAAAATAGCATCTCGCATAATTCTGATGTACACTCTGATAATGAATTATCAGGTCATCTATGGATAGTGTGTCAGTGTGAACTGCTTGTTATTACCCTTCTATTAACAAAATGAGTTTGAGCCAAAATGTTTTCAGCTGTCATTAAACACATTAAGCACAGCTGTATTTTTTTGTAGGAAGTTTTTCTCAGTGAAAGAAGCATATTCACTGATTTACATTCAGGAGTAAACTTCATAAATATGCCTTTCTAACTTTGCTTTTGTTATCTGTATAAACCCATAGAACGTGGCTGAAACCAAATCCTTCTGTTCAGATTGTTAATATGCTTCTCCATATCTTTATTATTAATTTCCCTGGAAGTTAGAACTTTTCTGCGAGTGTCTGACAAGATCCAAAAAAAAATCTTAATAGGCAGAATCTCTCTCCAAGGTTTACAAATTCATGTCTTTTTTCATGGCTCCCTGGCACCATTTTCTGTTAAGATTTAGCCAGTGGCTATAGTTAATAATACTGTATTGCATATTTGAAAGTAGGTAGGGGAGTGTGGATCTTCAAAATTTTCAACATGAGAAAAGAAGAAATGTGTAACTATAGGTGGTGTTAACTGGACTTATTGTGGTAATCATTTGCAAAATATGGAATCATTATGCTATACACTTGAAACCAACATAACGTTATGTCACTTATACCTCAGTTAAAAACAGGGGGATTTAACCAAATTAGTAATTTCTTTTTAAATGCTGTTCTTATGAAAGCCGATTAGTTGAAGAATATTATTCAAATCATAATTTAAAAATATATTTCAAAAATCATCAAGTATATATTAAATACTTGCTAAGTGTGCAATCCTTTGTTAGTTTAGGCACAGTGAGGGAGAGGGTCTGAGAAGAAAGCAAGTGCTAAACTTCATGGTACATATGCTTACTGAATGAAATAATGTACATGATACTTAGTATTCTTTTTTCTGTGAGCATTAAAACAGATTCAGAGAAGGAGATGCCAATGTGATTTCCCTGAAGCCTTCAGGGAAGGATAAAGAAAACTTTTGGATTAGAAGAGTTTTGAGGGTCCATAGAGAGGTATATGAGCATACAATAAGGATGGAGGAGGAGGTAAATATACTAGGAAGAAACTCCTGGAGTAGAAGGGGCATCTTGAAATTGTACTGAGTGCAGGACAGTGAAATTCACACTCAGAAGTGTTATTTTGGTGGGATAGGTTGTATGGAGGCAGTGGATTATTTTTAATGAGGCCTGAGAGTGATGAGATTTAAACAGTAGTCAGAATGAATATATGCTACTTCAAATACACATTCTTCTTGCCCCATCTTTCTTGCGATCAAGCATTCAGATTTACAAGCTGGTTGACCAGGGTTAAAGATACAGTCTATGGGCGTGAGCCAAAAGCAAAGCCAAACAGTGCATTTGTGGTAATGCAATTATATTTTATACTGCACTGGTACAATGATTCCACCAATTGAAATTATTAGTCTGTTCAGTATGTCATGCAAGGTTAATGGAGAAACTGTTGAAATTAGAGGCATTCTAGATTATGCATGCTGATTTTTGCATCCAGTTACTTTACTGAAGTCTTTTATTCTAATAGTTTTTAAAGACTCTCTAGGGTATATTATGTAAATCATAATACCATTTGTAAATGGTGACAGTTTTGTCTCCTATTTTCTAAGTGTGTTTGTCTTGTTTTACTACCTTATTATATTGGCTAAGTCCTTCACAGTGAGTATTCTAGTATTACATAGCGAGTCATTCCCAAACTTAGTAGTTGAAAACAACAATTATCCTCAGATCCTTACAGTTCTGTGGGATGTCTTTAAGCTTAGCTTGGTTGTTTTCCCTTGGGGCCTTTCAAGTAGTTGTAATCAGATGGCAGCTGTGGCTGGAGTCGTCTGAAGATTCAACTGGGTTGGGCATATGGATGCTTCTTCGCTGACATGTTTGGTGCCTCAGCTGGGATGGCTAGAACAGTGAAGACTGGCCAGCCATCTCTATCTCCAAATACTTCTCTATATGGCCAGCTTCCTCACATATGGCATTCTCAGGGTAGTTGGATTTCTTACATGGAGCCTGGTTTGCCCCAGAGTGAGTGTTTAGAGAGAGGAAGTAGAAGTTAAGGGCTGTCCCTAAAACTAGCACAGGGTCACTCCTGCCATGTTCTATTTGTCGAAGCAGTCACAGAGCCTGCCCAGATTCAAGGAGTAGAGAAATAGATTCTGCCTCTTGGTGGGGAAATATTAAGTCCACACTGCAGAAGACCATCTAGGATGGGAGATATTATTGTGGTCATATATGGAAAATTCAGTTTGCCACAGAGGGCATCCTTGATATTCTGACATTTCACCATTCATTATGATATAAGTTGGAGTTTTCTGATAGATTCCTCTTATCAAGCAAGAAAGTTTCTATGCCTAGTATAACTAAGGATTTTTCTCATGAACAAGTTTAGTGTTTCTCCTTTGTTCTATTAGTGCAGTGAATTACACAGACTTGATGTTAAATGATGTTGAACCATCTGTATAATCCTGCGATAAATTTTACTTGCTTATGATGTATTTATTAATACAGCACTGCCTTAGATTTGCTAATATTTTGTATTTTGCAGTTTTTTATAAGTGAAGCAGACATGTAGTTTTATTTTTGTGTGTGCTGTTCAGGTTCAAATCAAAACTCATAAGGGTTACACTAGCCTAAAATGAATTGAGAAGCTGTCTATATTTTCTCATGATTTAAGACAATTTATGTAATTTAGATTTAGGTGGTAGCTCTCACCTATAAAATGATCAGGGCCTGCAGTCCCTCTTCCCCCACAAGGTTTTACCCTTTGGTTACCTTTCTGATTTCTTTGTGGTTATTAATCTACTCAGGTTTTTAATCTCTTGTTGAGAAAACTTGGTAATTAATAGTTTTCTAGAAAATCATTTACTTTTTCTGTTCTTTTTAGTTTATTGGCATGAAGTCATGTATAGTATTACTTTTAAGTTTTAAAACCTTGCCCATATCCTAGTTTGTACTCTTTCTTGTTTCTAATTCTGAAGTACTTTTTATGTACTTCCTCAAGTATGTTTATTGTACAATGAATATATTTTAAATTAAACTTGCATTTTAGCACACGGATGGTATTATGAAAAAATCTGAGAATGATTTATCCTACTCTTATGCCAACTGTGGTTCTTCTTGCCTGAAGTGAGTTTTTGAAATGTAAATTGGAAATTCAAAGAGTTGATTATCGTTTTATAACTTTTGCTTCCTCAGTGCTGTTTGTTAGCTTTTTTTTTTTTTTTTTTTGGGGTACGCCGTTTTTTTTTTTTTTTTTTGCGGTACGCCGGCCTCTCACTGTTGTGGCTTCCCCGTTGCGGAGCACAGGCTCCGGAAGTGCAGGCTCAGCAGGCATGGCTCACGGGCCTAGCCACTCCGCGGCATGTGGGATCTTCCCGGACTGGGACACGAACCCGTGTCCCCTGCATCGGCAGGCAGACTCTCAACCACTGCGCCACCAGGGAAGCCCTGTTTGTTAGCTTTTGAGGACACATCTTGGTTAGACCTGACACATTCATCATCACATGCTTTCACACCACCTGCTGTCTCCTCAATTTCATAAGTAGCAGTAGTGTTCTGTCTTATTTGATGCCATTACCATGATACTGTGTATTCTTCTCAACTATGTGCATGGTCTAGACAGAGGAATGTAGAAGCAGGCTTTAGGGTAGACTTCTGGTCTTTTGGGAAACTGTCATATTTAGTAAACCCGTCAACAGGTATTTGAGTGATTCCCATGTGTCCAAGATTGCTGTAGGTGCTATGAAGTTACAAAAGATTTCTCAGGCATTCCAAATCCACAGCAGTTTGGCTCTGATCAACCTTCCCAGATTCAATGACATTCTCTCATGTGCCCTTTGCTTTAGCACACTACCTACTTCCTATTTTGAACATGCAAGGCACTCTGCTCCCTTAATGACTTTGAAAAGCTATTCCCAATACCCTAAATGACTATTCTCTTGCATACAATTGTCAGAATCGTACCCTTCCTTCAAATTGAAGCTTAAATCCCTTCGCCTTAATAAGCCTTTCCCAAGAACAAGTTATCTCAGACTGATGTGTCCATTTTGAAAGGGTAAGTAGATTTGTAGATCCAGATAATAACTCTAGTAAGGTCTTTGACAAGCTATGACTGAAAGCTTGGGGAGCAAGATAAGAAGGATAAGCTAGATGATAGTAAAGATAGGAAGATTTATAACTGCTTAATAACTTACCAGCCTAGAGGGAAATTTCTAATGGCATGGCATAGGGCTCTGTTTTTTTATCTAGTCTTGTTCAACATGTTCATTCATTCAGTTATTTACTCGCCATATGTTTATTGAGTACTGCATGTTGGAAACTGTGCAATACGCTGGGGATATAATGGCAAACAAGGGAGACATAGTTCTACCCTTTACGATATTACAGTCTAAGCATTAGAACAAAGGTATAGAAACTTATGCAAAGCTTAAAAACTTAGAAAGCTAATGAAATGATAGTGTGGAGCTTCTAGAGATGGTGATTACTTTGTATAACAGAATCAGTATATAAGATGATCTCTGGGGACTGGAAAGGTAGAATATATATTCAGCCCATCTTTAATTTCAAGTTGGAATTTAACTGGGATAAATTAAGTTCCCAAACCAATTGTATAAGAAGAGGAAGGCTTGACACATGGACACAGCCTGAGTGAAAAAAAGACGTAGAACCTTTAGTCAGTAGTCAAGTCAGTGTTAATAATCAGTGGAATGTGACTCTCAGAAAAAAATCAGGCTCTGTTGACAGACATGTAGTATCTAGAATGAGAAGTAATAGATCTTCCCAGCAGACCCATCTGAATCGCTATGTTCATTTATAAAAATCACTCTGTAAGAGGGATTTCGACAATCATAAATTTGTACTTTAATATTAATGTGATTTGCAAACTTTAAAAAAACTTTCTCAAGGCAGTTTTCCAGGAATTTTTCTATGCTTGATACACTTATAAGAAAACATGAGTAAATTTATCAGTCAACAAGTATTTCATAGAATCTGAGGAAAACAGAATCAGAAGAAATCTTAAAATAGTCATCTGTTATTTATCATCTACTGTGCTTTCAAGGTCTAAGAGGAAGGGTGAGATAGGCCCCTCCCTACTCCTGAAGGGTGGAAGGGAAGCTGTGTGTGTACTGAAGGTCTGTACCAGAACTGTGGGGAAGCTCAAGAGCATAAACACTAATAAGATATAGCTCTAGGTTTTCAAGGAGTATGGAATTAGTGCTGGAGAGAGGCAGTAAACAGATGATCAGAGCATGACGTGAACTCTAGACAGAGCCATCCTCCCAGGGTTATTGAGGAGGACCACACAACTCAGGGGTAGCCTTATCAAATATTATCTATTTCTGGACTTCTACTTGAATTTTTCCTCTTCCAAAAAGGAATTTCTGGGTCATTTTGTACTGGGAAGTACCCTAGTCTTTTCACACTGCAGCCCAAATAGTCTTAAATTTAAAACTTATGTTCGGTCAGGTCTCCCACTTCAAACTTTATCCCATTACCTTGGGAATAAAACTCCTTAGCCTGATATACTAAGTCTTCATAATCTGACCTCTGTCTACCTTTACACCCTCATCTCTTGCCATCCTCTTGCATATGAGAAGATGCTCCAGCCTTGCTGGAGCCTTGTGCTCCTGTGCTCCAGCCTTGCTAAAGGCTTGCAGTTCTTGAAAATGTTGTACAGTCTTTTTTCTCTGTTTTTGTGCTTCTCCTTTTGTCTGAAATATCTTTCTTCTTTTTTACCTAGTTAGTTCTACTCTTACTTTTAATATCAGCTTAGTTTTTACTTCTTCCTAGAAGACTTTACTTCCACTTGATACTACCCCTAAAATAGAAGTCCCTCCTTTATGCTCAGCTATTACCCTATATGTACCTCTATCATAGTATTACACTATTATAAATTTTTACACACCCATTTCTCCACAATGTTTGTGCATTTATGAATATAAGATGTAGATCTCTGATCTCTGTATTTCCGTTACCTGACACAGGGCATGGGCTCACTGTGTTAAGGCATTTAGGCACTTAAGTGTTTGTTGCATGAATATGTAAATAAATTGTCTGTTTCTGGAGAGATAGACTGTCTCCAATGACTTTTCTCTCAACACCAGGCTCAGTATTAGCAACATGGAAAGTGCTCAGTGTGAAGATAGGATGAATGAATAAATTAAAATGTGTGTTGATTATTATCAGATAAAGGATTAGACTAAAGATTTATAAAGTGCAGATATTATCTTGACTAATGTGATAATGTGCTCTGTAAATGAAATAATGAAGAGATGATATTTGAGCTGGCCTTGAAAGCAAGGTAGTCAAGATTTGGATTGGAAGAGAGTATTAGTTTTCTATCGATGGATAGAAATTTAGTGGCTTAAGACAATACTCATGTATTATTTTGTGGTTTCTTTAGGTCAGAAGTTTGGAGCTCATGACTATTGTGGTGTCTAGATTTATTTGACTAGAATTCTAAAAACATATATTGAAAATTGTATTTAGTGTGGAAAAAATTATAGGTCATAGCCTTTTCAGTCACCAGAAAAATCCTTTTATCATTGATGGAAGGTAGTATAAACATGACTAGAAGTACATATATGTTAACTACCTTTATTTAATTTTTTAAAAAATAATTTAATACTTTATTTATTTATTTATTTTTGGCTGGGTTGGGTCTACGTTGCTGTGCGCAGATTTTCTCTAGGTGCAGTGAGCAAGGGCTACTCTTCCTTGCGGTGCACGGGCTTCTCATTGTGGTGGCTTCTCTTGTTGCGGAGCACGGGCTCTAGGTGCACGGGCTTCAGAAGTTGTGGCACGTGGGCTCAGTAGTTGTGGCTTGCGGGCTGTAGAGTGCAGGCTCAGTAGTTGTGGCACACGGGCTTAGTTACTCCACGGCATGTGGGATCTTCCCGGACCAGGGCTCAAACTCGTGTTCCTTGCATTCGCAGGCAGATTCTTAACCACTGCGCCACCAGGAAAGTCCTGTTAACTACCTTTAGATGTATTACCTAATGAAAGGCGTTGTATAGATAATCAAATACTAGCTATTAACACTAGCTATTATTTAGAGCCTAGAGTAAAAACATTTCATGTCTATCAATCAGAGATGAAGAAAGCTAAAGTGGTTAGGCCTAGCTATATTATACAACACTAGTCTTTTAAATTATAAGTTTGTAGATTGTGATATTTCTATAGTTGTCTCTAAGGGAATTTAATCGCAGACATGTATTAGAGACTTTGCAATGTAAAGAGAACTTGTTTACTATCTCTCTTAGCCTGTGAGAAGAGAAACCTGGAGTACTGGACTGTGTTGCTGGTAGGACAAAGTCTTTAGTTTTTATATTATCTTTCCCAGTCTAGAAAGATTGTTGACATGTTGCAACAGGCATAGTGATGTAGGTGATATCAGACTATGGACACAGCTCTATAATAAGGCAGGCATTCTGGAGACCGGGCAGATAAGCTACAATTAGTACTGACCAAATGATGAACAGGGTTACCTGTGGTACTGAGTAGAGATTGGAATTGAGAAGAGCAAGAGTTGAAGCTTAGAAACCAGTTAGGAGGCTACTGGTTAGATAGAAGATGATGGTGGCAGTAGTTATAGAGAGAGGTGAAAAGATTTGAAACAGTTTTAATCAAGTCCTTGTTGCTAAATCTGTAGATACTATCTAGGCTTCAGGTTACTTGATTTTATGACAGTGATTATTACTTCCTTGAGACATTCTGTTCCTTTGACTGCTGTAACACCACCTCTCCCAGCTGTCCTTCTACTTCTCTGGAATTCTGGGTCAGAATTTTTTGCAGCTTTTATTTCTTTATTTCTAATCCGTTAAAAATTGATTTTCCTCGGAATTCTGTTCTAGGCTCTGTTCTCTCTCATTCTCACAGTCTTCCAGAATGATGTCATTACTTTCATAGCATTAATAACCATCTGTGTGCTAATGATTGCCATATTTTTATCTCCGGCCAAGATCTGTCTCCTAAGCTCCAGATCCTTGTATTCAACCCATACTCAACACCTCCTCTCGGATGTTGCACAGGCACCTCAAACTGAAAGCAGAACTTTCTTCTCAAACTGCTCATCCCTGTTCACCCTTTCAATAAATGACATCACCATTTTCCTGGTTCCCCAAGCCATACACCAGTGATCATTTTTTTCTTTTTCTTTTGCAGTACAATTTATACAACATAAAATTAAGAGAATTTAAATGTATAGCCTGATGAGTTTTGACAGATATACACACCCACATTGTCATCATTCCATGAAGATATAGAATATTTTTCACTCTCCAGAAAGTTCCCTCATACCGCTTTGCCAGTCATTCTTACACCCTTGTCCCCACCCCTGGCTGAGTCAAACACTTTTCTTATTGCCTCCTCATTTATTAGCTTTTCCTGTTCTTGAACTTCTTATAAATGGAACCATACGGTATACTCTTTTGTTCAGCATACTTTTGAAATTTATCCATATTGTAGTATAGATCAGTAGTTTGTTCCTTTTTATTGCTGTGAGTGGTTTTTCTATGAATATACCACAGTTTGCTTATGCATTATCTTGTTGATGGACCTTTGAGTTGTTTACCCTGTGCTATAGAGTAGGTCCTCGTTGTTTTTTTTGTATATAGAGTGTGTATCTGTTAATCCCAAATCCAAATTTATCCCCTCCCCTTTCGTAACTGTAAGTGTGTTTTCTATGTCTTCAAGTCTGTTTCTGTAAATAAGTTCATTTGTATCTTTGTTTTTAGATTCTACATATAAGTGGTATCATATGATATTTGTCTTTCTCTGTCTGATTTACTTCACCTAGTATGATAATCTCTAGGTCCATAGCATTATTCATTCTTTTTTATGGCTGAGAAATTTTCCATTGTATTTATTGTATTTACGTACCACATCTTCTTAATTAAATTTAATTAATTAATTTATTTATTTATTTTGGTTTGCATTGGGTCTTTGTTGCTGCACACGGGCTTCCTCTAGTTGTGGTGAGCGGGGGCTACTCTTCGTTGCAGTGTGCTGGCTTCTCACTGCAGTGGTTTCTCTTGTTGCGCCACCCAGGCTTTAGGCACGTGGGCTTCAGTAGTTGTGGCTCGCGGGCCCTAGAGCCCAGGCTCAGTAGCTGTGGCACATGGACTTAGTTGCTCTGTGGCATGTGGGATCTTCCCAGGCCAGGGTTTGAATCCGTGTCCCCTGCATTGGCAGGTGGATTCTCAACCACTGTGCCACCAGGGAAGTCCCAAACACATCTTAATCCATTCATCTGTCCTAGGTTGCTTCTGTGTCTTGGCTATTGTAAGTAGTGCTTCTAAGAATACTGGGGTGCATGTATCTTTTCAAATTTGAATTTTCTCTGGGTATATGCCCAGGAGTGGGATTGGTGGAGCATATGGCAACTCTATTTTTAGTTTCTTAAGGAACCTCCATGCCATTCTCCATAGTGGCTGCACCAATTTACATTCCCACCAACAGTGTAGGAGGGTTACCTTTTCTCCACACCATCTCCAGGAGTTGTTTACACTTTTTGACTGTTATAAATAAAGTTGCTAAGAATATCTTTCCAAAAGACTTTTGTGAGGGGTTGGAGGTGGGGTATTTGGATGAAGGTGGTCAAAAGGTACAAACTTTCAGTAAGAAAGATAAATAAATACTAAGAATGTGATGTACAACATGATTAATATAATGAACACTGCTGTATTGTTATATATGGAAGTTGTTAAGAGAGTAAATCCTAAGAGTTCTCATCGCAAGGAAAAAAATTTTTTGTTATTTTATTTTGTATCTATATGAGATGATGGATGTTCACCAAACAGTGCTGTATGCCAATTATATTTCAATAAAACTGGAAGAAAAAAAAGTCTCTTGTGGTCACATGCTTTCATTTCTCTTATACCTAAGAGTGGAGCTTCCTGCTCATATGATAGGTGTATATTTAATTTATTAGAAATTACCAGTTTCCAGAGTAGTTATACAATTTTAGAATCCCACAACAGTGTTTGAAAGTTCCAGTTGCTCTACTCCTTGACATCACTTGGTATTGTTTTGTAAATTCTAGCCATTATAGTAGGTTTGTACTGGTGTATCATTTTGGTTTTAATTTTTAATTCTTTGATGACTAATGATATTGAGCAGCATTTTATGTGCTTATTAGCCATTCTTGTATCTTCTTTTGTGAAGTGTTTGTTCAAATATTTTGCCCTTTTTTATTTATTGGGTTGTTTGGTTTTTATTGTTAAGTTGTAGGAATTCTTTGTACACATTAGAAGTACAAGTCCTTTGTCAGATACACACACACACACACACACACACACACACACACACACACACACACACACACACACACACATATATATATAAATATTTTGTCTCTCTGACTAGATTGTGCATTTTCTCAATAATGTCTTTTGATGAGAGTTTTAAATTTTGATAAAATATGCTATATCAGGGTTTTATTTTATGGACAGTACTTTTTGTGTCCTATTTAGGAAATCTTTGCCTAACCCAAGGTCATGAATATACTTTCCTACATGTTATTTTAGAGGCTTAATAGTTTTAGCTTTTACATTTAAGTCTTTGATCATTTCAAATTGATTTTTATGTATGATGTGAGGTAGAGTTTAAGGTTCATTTTTTTCCCATATTGATATCCAGTTTATTTTAGTGTCATTTGTTGACAAAGCTTTTCTTTCCCTA
>NW_006782186.1:747424-766668 GCF_000442215.2 Lipotes vexillifer
CTTTCCCTAATCAAAATATAAATTGATTGAATAGGTCTAAGTCTATATCCTGATTTCTGTTCCATCAATCTATTTGTTTAGCCTTAATCAACTACTACTGCTTTACAAACTAACTTTATGATAAGTCATAAAATCTGGTAGTGTCATTCTCCCAGCTTTGTTCTTTAGCATTTTCTTGGCTGTTCTAGGACTTTTATATTTCCATATCAATTTTCGAGTCAGCTTGTCAATTAAAAAAAAGAAGACTGCTAGGCTTTTGATTGGAATTAATTGACTCTAGATAAATTTAGGGGGAGACTTGACTTCTTAACCTCCAGTCCATGAAATAGTACATGACTCCATTTGTTTAGGTTTTTTTTAAAATTTCTCTCAGCAGTGTTTTCTAGTTTTCAGTGTACAGGTCTTTCTTTCACATCTGGTTATTTGATGATACTATATAAAAATACCAATTGATTTTTGTGAATTAACCTGGAATCTTGCATTGTTGCTAAGTTTATTATTAGTTTGATTATAGATTAAAACATTTATTTTCTATGTACACAATCATATAGCATCTGTGAGTAGACATTTTTGCTTCTTCCTTTCCTGTATTTATTACTTTTTAAAATTGCCTTATTACAATGGCTTGGATCTTGAGTACAGTGTTGAATAGAGTAATGAAAGTAGACATCTTTTCTTATTCCTGATCGTAAGTATTACCTGCAGAGTTTTAGTATAAACCCTTTATCAGATTGAGGAACCTCTCCTTTTTCCTTAGCTTGTTGAGAGATTTTTGTTTTAAATCATTAACAGGTATTGAATTTTATCAAATGCGTTTTTGGGGCATCTTTTGAGATAATATGTTTTTTCTCTTTCATTCTGTCACAATTGATTTTCAAATGTTAAATCAACCTTGTACTCCTCAGGTAAATCCACTTCATTAAGATGTGTTATCTTTTTCATGTATTGCTAGATTTGATTTGCTAATTTTATTAATGATTTTTGTATCGCCTGTAATTTGCTTTTCTTGTGATGTTTTGGTATCAAGGTTATTCTGGCCTCTTAAAAATGAATTGAAAAGTGTTCCTTCTTCTTTGAAAGGTTTTTGTTAAGACTAGTATTTCACCAGTGAAGCAATCTGAATGTAGTTTTCTATGTGAGAAGGTTTTTAATTATAAATTTAGCTTCTCTAACTGATAACAACTATTCAGATTTTCTATTTCATTTGTTTGGTTTGGAAACTTGTGGTTTTTAAGCAACTCAACTATTTCATCTAACTTGTTAAATTTATTGACATATTGTTCATAATTTCCCTTAATTCCCTTTAAATGTCCATAGGATCTGTGTTGATGTCTTCTCTTGCGTTCTTGATGTTGGTAATTTTCAGGCATGATTTTTTATATCTTCTCTCTAACTTTTCACATCTACATCATCTTTTCTGTTCCTATTTTAATTTAAGACAATGCCTAAACTTTTGCTAGGACTGTTAAAATAATCTTATACTAGCCTTCCTGTTTACAGTCTTGTTTCTCTGTATCCCAGTCACTTAATTACAGGAAGAAAGTGCAAATGTCATTAAATCTTTTTTGGCTTAAAACTTTTTAATGGTTTCCTGATACCTTCAGAATAAAAATCTAAGCTCCTTCATATGGAATACAAACTCATTAATGATAAGGTATCTATTTCTCTCAGTAGAATCCTATTTTTTCCTATATATTCTTTTCCCTTTTAATCTCTCCCTGCAAAGCCATAGGGAGCTATACTTCACTGACTTTCTAGGTGCTCTAATTTGTCATTCATCATCTTAAAATTGAATGCAGCATTCAGATGTGATATGATCAGTACTAAGGAGGCAAAAATTGTTTCCTCACTTCTCCTTTACTGAGATTATTATTAATATCTGTTAGGTATGGTGTCAATATTCATTTGACATAATACTTTTTGTTCAGTGTATCTTTACATTCACAGCAATATCTAGCTGCAAAGCATTATTTTTAACCCACTTTTAATTTTACTGTTATCTCAAAACATATTGATACAATATGCGTGAATTTGCTATAACCAGAATATCTATCAGATAGCTAGTTGATCCTCCCCACACCGGTGATGCTGAGTTTTATTTCAGCTTGAGGGTGTTAGTGTTGGTTTTGACTAATCACCCAGATGACTGGATGATTTATATTTCTTTATAGTACCATTTCATAGTTTGCAAAATCAAGAAACATTCCTCTGAAACTGGTTAGCTGGTTTGGAGGTAAGGCAGTTGTTTCTTTTCTTGTCAGTCCTTCACCTCTTCACCCCCAGGGGAATTAGGATGTCCCATGTTATGTTTAAAAGCCTAAACACTTCAAACTTTTATTCTCCTGTTGAGCTTGAAAGGGGGACGTTATTAGCTCTGTCTTGATGTAGCAGGGGCTCTGAAAGTCTATTTGGATAACACTGAAGATTGGAGGAAATGTGACTCTGTCTGTGTGTTTTAAGCCCCTAAGGTAAGATCAGAAAGCGTCTGGGGCAATGAGAGCCAAATAGTTGAAGTCATACATTAATTATGGTCATGAATCATTTTTATTTTTAGAGTCTTTACCATTTGACAAGGTTGTTTGCATAGTACTCTGGTGAGTTTTAGGCAGCATTTTCCCTCCTTTCAAAGTAACAGGCTATTTTGTTGAGTTCTACTTTGGGTTGATAATGCCTATCAAATTAGAATTCTGATAACATTTTTAGTAGAAATTGCTTGTTTCTTGCCAGAGTGAATGGTCTTTAATTTATGTGATTTTTGTTTTGAATATATTTTGAAATTATAGATACAGAAAACTAGTACGTTAGTCTTTCACTGATATCAGTAAAAATAATCAAAATCTTGGGACTGTACTTTTGTATGCAGGCATTAGTCGACCTTAAGTCAGCAATATATTTTGAGTGCCTTTGTGCCACATTCTCTGCTAAGTACTGGGAATGTAAATGAAAAAAATGAGTGTTTTTTTTTTCTTTTTTCCCAGAAATCTAGTAAAGAAATAGACAAGGAAATAGGCAGTTGCTGTAAAATGTGGTTCTCTAATCTTTGTTAGTGTTGTTGTATACATGATGCTGTGGATCTCCGTAGGAAGAAGTGTCTCTACCTGTCTGGAACAGTCGGGAAGGCCTTTGAGGAAGAAGGTATGCTTGAGCTGCCTGTTAGTGGGTTTGGGAGTATACTTATCTGTTAAGAGAGAGTGAAGCTTGTAGGCAGATAGAACAGCTCACTGAAAGGTACAGAAGGAAGAAATGGCATGATGTGTTTGGGGAGAGTTGTTAGTAGTTCAGCATTGCTGGAGTTGCACGTGCAAAGTAAGCATATCAGAAACGAGGTGGGGACCACATCACAAAGGTCCTCTCCTTGCTTTTAAATTTCTTTAGCATCACCTTTGTAGGCGAGTATTGCCATCAAGAGAGTGTGGACGAATTCACACCCAGAGCAGGAGGCAATAGGATGGAGGATAATCTCCTCTATTGGATTCCTTTGGAGTCCTGAGGAAGTTGCAGAAGAACTGCTCTCATGAGTAATCTCATAAGATTTGCTCCTTTTTAGATGACCTAAGAAATCCTCAGTAGCTCTCAGGCAACTTCTGAAAGTGCAGAATATGTCATGAATATTTTTAGTGCAAGGTGTCCTAATAATAATGTTGGCAGAGGTGCTGATGCCATCAACTCCCTGATAAAATTAACATCCTCATATATAGGATAACTTTCAGTTTAGGACAGTTGACCAGTTTTAAAAATCGGAAGTAAAATTTATATACCGTGAAATACTTAGATTTCAAGTTTAAATTCTGTGTATCCTCCTGTGTGCCTCACCCCAATCAAGACATGGAACATTTCCATCACCTCAGGTAGTTCCTTAGCTCGCCTTGCTCTCTACCAGTCAGTCCTGCCTCACCCAGGCAGCTAGCCACTCTTGATTTCTGTCACCATACATTGCTTTTACCTGTTCTTAAACTTTGTTTAAATGGAATCATATAGTATGTACTTTTTCGTTCCTGGCTTTTTTCACTCAGCATAATGTTTTTTTGAGATTCATTCATATTGTTGTGTATATCAGTGTTGTGTTCCTTTTTATTGCCGAGTAGAATTTCGCTGTATGAATATACCACAATTTGCTTATTAATTCTCCTGTTTGATGGACGTTTGGATTGTTTTCTATGAACGTTCTTATATATAGCTTCTTGTGGACGTGTTTTTGTATTTCTTGAGTAAATGGTAAGGAGTAGAAATACTGGGTCATAGGTTAGATGTATGTGTAACTTTACAAGAAACAGTTTTCCAAAGTGATGATACTGTTTTATACTTTTATCACCAATGCATGCAAGTTTCAGTTGCTGCACATCCTTGCTAGCATCAGGTGTTGTCATTTTAATTTTAGTTATTCTAACAAGTGTGAAATGCTATCTCATTACGATTTTAATTTTCATTACCATGATGACTAAGATTTTGAGCTTCTTTTCCTATGCTTATTGACCTTTCTTATATCTTCTTTTGTGAAGTGTTTCACTCTTTTGCCCATTTTTAATTGGGTTGTCTCTTTGTTACTGGTTTGTATGAGTTCTTTATATACTCCAGGCACAGTACTTTGTCGAATTAATGTTTTACAAATATTTTCTCCCAGTCCATGGACTGCTTTTATATTTTCTTAACAACATCTTTAGATGAAAAGACATTTTTTATTTAGGCAGTGCCTAATTTATCCATTTTTAATTTTAAGGTTAGTGCTTTTTGTGTCTTCTCTAAGAAATCTTTGCCTACCCCAAGGTTGCAAGAGATTCTGTGTTTTCCTCTATAGATTTTATGACTCTAGCTTTTATGTTTACTATGATCTCCTTGAACTAATTTTTTTTCTGCTGTGAGGTAGGGAACGAGATTCATTCCCTACCTCACAGCAACTGTGTTTACCCACTGTTCCAGCACCATTTGTTTAAAAAACTTTCCTTTTTCCATTAATTTGCCTAGGTTCCTTTGTCCAAAATCAGTTGGCCATATGTGTGTAGGTCTGTTTCTATACCCTTTATTCTGTTCCTTTGATCTGTCTTTTGATCCTTATGCCAGTACCAGATTCTTTTGATTACGTAGCTTTATAGAAAAGGAAGTTTTGAAATCTGGCAGATTTAAAGATTGGTTTATCTCTTCTAGATTCTTTGTTTTTCTATATAATTTATAGTATGAGCTTCCTAATTTCTACAAAAAGAAGCACACATACACACAAAAACAAAGCCTGTTGGGATTGGGATTGTGACTGTGAAATTATTGACCCATATATAGAAATATAACTGAGTGTTTGTTGACCTTGTATCCTGTGACATTATTAGTTCTAGTAGTTGTTTTGTGGATTCCTATTGATTTTCTACATGAAAATCATGTTACCTGTGAATAAAGACAATTTGACCATTTTTAGTATGTACATGTATACAAAATATATAAGCTATACTTGAAGACAAAGAGACAAAGAAAAACACAAACCCATAATTAAAGCAAAAAAGAAAAATAGTTAATTTTTTCAATGCTCCTTGTTTCAAAGGGGCTGCTGATTTAATTCAGTCTTCTTCACTTGGGATTATTGTTAATTTTTTTTCTTTGTGGATACCCAACAAGTAATAGCCTTCATAGCAGTGGGGTTTTTTGGTGACTTTAGTAATGTAGCTAATTTCTCTGGGCCTCAGTTTCCCATCTGTAAAATGATAGGGTTCAATCAGATTATTTTCTAAGGTCTCTTTCAGATTCCTGTGAGTTCTTCATTTTAGCTCTCAATACATCACAGTCAGTCAGATGGGTACAGAAAGGGTGTTTTTAGAATATATCGTGACTCTTGTTATTTCCTTGTTGTAAATATGCTAGAGAATTGTGAAATCATCAGTTGAGTTCATAATTAATTCTCTTTATCCTGGAAACTTTGTCCTCATTTTGTTCCATTTATGCCCGTGGCTCTGTGTTGAGTTTATAGTTAACTCACTTAAATTTTTCTACAACTTTTATTTCTAGGCTTCATAGAGCCCAGTGTGCAATTAAACAGACTCAGGTAACTGTTCAGAAAATTGGAAAGGAAATTGAAGAAAAACTAAGACTCACATCTACAAGCAATGAGCTGGTAGGTTTTTATATATTAACCTATTTAAATTCCTTGATTTCTAAATGTGATCACCGTATTCTTCTTATATTTATTTCCCTCTTTTTCCCCCCAAAAAACTTCAGGTAGTTTTTTCTTTCTTTTTATTTTTTTCCTCTTAATGTTTCACTGAGACTTCTGTTGGCATTTAAATGTTATAAATAAACTTTCCCATCTGCTAATAGTGTAACATACAAAGTGCCTGCCTTTTTATGCTAGTTGAAACTTTAGATTACATACAATTACTTAGAAGATAATCAAAAGCTATTTTATTAATATCTTATAAATGTGAACTCTAGACATAAACTGTATAGTGAATGAAAAATAGCTGCCAGAAGAAAAAAAATAATAAACTGTAGATACTAATCTGCTTTTAAAAGATGAATTTAAAATTATTTGGATTGAATTTAATAGGTTAGTTTATGGACAGTGTTCTCTTTGGGGAAAGATTCTTTTAATGAAGTATTTCCAAAGAAATAGAAAGGCCAATCCAAATGGACAGATTTAAGATATTAGTATAATTTTGGGGTTGCTTTATACTCTTCCTAGTGGGGAAAAATATATTAATTTTGGAACGAAGATTCTGTCTTTTTAAGCAGAATAGTGGGTATAACTAATAAATGGAACTTTTCTCAAAATGAAGTCACAGTGCTAATGATAGCTTTTGGTGAAATTTGTGCTATAGATAATGATACTTAAAACTCAAATCCTCAAATTAAGTCCAAAGTGAAAAATTTTAAATATTTGTTTGCACAAACTCGATACCATAGAAAGGCAGTATCTTCTAGCTGTCGTTCACAGCACTGTCAACTTGGCAGAAGGTCTTTATGTCCCCAAACAAAAGTTCCATTATCTGTAAGATTTGTCTGAGATAATAATTCAGTGGATGAACTATAGAAAGCAACATTGCAATTAACCTATACAGACTTCTCTCTCATGGAATTTGAAATTAATGGATGATAAAGTATTTAATCTATATAAAACTGCTGACTTTGACCTATAACTTGCAGTGTCATATAGTTCAGTCTAATATGTAAAATGGCTAGTGCTGTACCTGGCACATAGCAGGCATACAAAATATGGTAGCTGCAATAACTATGGTAGTGACACTTTTTATTCATATGACTTTTCATACCTATGGAAAATCTTCCACTTTGGAGAAGTTATTAAACCACCTCCTTTTGTAACTTAGGTCCAGTAAAGGACCAAACTCCAGGCCACAGATATATTGGAGGAGGAGAAAAAATAGCTAATTTTAATCCTTTCTGTAGTGTACAAAAATACCACATTTTTAGAGCCTTTGGGGAGAAACTGCTAGCTTTTTTCTTATTTTCCTCTCTCAAGGCAAGACTGGGAAATTACTTATTTCATTAAGTGACAGCATATGTTTTGTCTCAGTATGGAAAAATGTATGTTTAATCCTATTTTTCTAAAATATAAGTGGTGACACGCAGAGCAAGGTGATAGAATGTATGAGTTTAAAGAGGTCAGGTTCAGAGGTTCACTGTGTGTTTTTATGTGGCCTAGTCAACATATAAGAAAATCACTGGATTTTTGAACTGAAAGTGAACCTAGAAATCTAGTTCCCTTATAACCTCACTTAAAACCACACTCCCCTCAGTACCTTCTGTCCCCTTCCCTGTTTTGTTTTTCTCCATAGTATTTATTACCCTTTAACATGCTATATACTTCACATATGTATTTTATTTGTCTGTCTCTCTAAACTCTGTGAGGAGAGGGATTTTTGTCTATTTTTTTTTCCCTCATGGCTGTATTTCCCAGTGTCTAGAAAAGTGACACACAGTAGATCAATAAATATTTGATGAATTTAAGGATGAATCTAGTGTAATCTCTTTTTAAAATAACAGGAAAATGAGACCTAAAGAAAGTAAGCAACTTTCCCATGATCATTGACAAATAGAGACAGAAATTTTGGTTTCCTTGTCTCCTTTCAGAGGGTAATACCAGGTACTTGTTTGTTATCTACTGTAAGGTTTACCTGTAGGAAATTAGAAGCCCTTACTATTATATTTTTTTCTTCATTCCCTTTCCAAATTGGCCCAAGGTCATTATACTTCAACCCAAGCATTTTCAATATATAAGAATTAATTTTAGTCTAAGTATAAATACAGTCAGAAGGCATATTTGATGTGTAAAGAAATCAGATTACCTTCTAAGATCAAATGTAATTAACTGTTTAGAAGAAATCGGGTTCATACTTGATGACTTTCGAAACTTTGACATCTTCTCGTCAATGTCGAACATAATTTTTTGGCATTATGTTTTTTAGGAAATTTCTGCTGTTGTCATTTTGGATTTTTGCTTAAATGTTTTGGATTTTGTCAAATTGCCTTTCCTTGTATCTGTTGAGATAATTTTATGTTTTTCTCTTGTATTATGATAATGAAGTACATTGATTTTTGAATGTTCATCCAACTTAGGATTGCTAGGGAAAGCCCCTCTTGTTCATGATGAATTATTCTTTTTACGTAAATTTCTAGATTCAATGTGCTAAAATTTTGTAAAGGATTTTTGCATCTATATTAAGGTGGAATATTGATCTGAAGTTTTGTTTTCTTGCCAGCTTGTTGTTTGGTTTTGTTGGGGTAATGTTGGTCACAACTAGTGAATTGGGAAGTGGTTCCTCTATTTTCTGGAAGAGTAAGTGTAGAATTGGAATTATTTCTTAAAGGTTGGTAGAATTTACCAGTGAAGCCATCTGGGCCTTTGTGGGCCCAGATGTGGAGTCTTCTTTGTGGGCTTTGAGTTAGGAATTCAATTCTTTAATAGTTGAGGTGTTACTGAAGTTAGCTGCTTCTTGAGTAGGCTTTGGTTGCTTGTGTCTTTCAGGGATTTGTGCATTTCATTTAAGAGGTTGGTCTTTTTAATTTTAGCTATTGGGTATATAGTGCTTTCTTAGTTTGGTTTATAATTGTATTTCTATTATGATAATTTTTCATATCTTTATTGGTTATCTTTTAAGAGGTGTAATTTTAAATATTTTTGCCCATTAGGAAAAGAAAAACTCTATTTAGATTTACAGAAAACTTGTAAAGATTGTTCAGAAAGGTTCCATACACCTTTCATCCAGTTTCTTTTAATGTTAACTTCTTGTATAGCCATGTTACATTTGACATGGTACATACAACTTGGTATATCATCAAACCAAGAAATTAACATTGATACATTACTATTAACTGTGGATTTTATTCAGGTTTCACCAGTGTTTCCACTATGTCATTTTTATTTTACAACAGTTTTAGATTTGTAGAATTATTACAAGATAGTACAGAGAGTTACCCTGTAAACCCCACATCTAGTTTCTCCCATTATTAACATCTTACCTTAGTATGGTACATTTGTCATAATTATTGAACCTGTATTGATAAGTCATCATTAACTAAAGTCCATGCTTTATTCAGATTTCCTTAATTTTTATCTAATGTCACTTTTCTGTTCCAGGATCTCATCCAGGAAACCATACTGCTTTTAGTAGCTATGCTTCCTTAGACTTTTCTTGGTTGTGAAAATTCCTCAGACTTTGATTTTTTTGATGACTTTGACAGTTTTAAGGATTATTGGGTCAGCTGTTTTATATAATATCCCTTGATTGGGGTTTGTCTGATGTTTTGTTGTGATTAGACTGGATTCTAATGTCTTTTTTTCTTCCAGTATCCAGTCTAGGACACCACACTGGTTTTAGTCATCATGACTTCCTAGGCTTCTCTGATCTTTGACAGTTTTTCATTCTTTCCTATTTTTAAATCACCATGACTAATCACTGTTGATAGTAACCTTGATCACTAGGTTAAGGTGATGTCTCCCAGGTTTATGCACTCTAGAGTTCTATTTCCCTGCTCAATTTTTTGAAAGCCAGATTCTAAGCCCAGCCTCCACTCCAGAGGAGGGGACTGAAGCTCCACCTCCTGGAAGGGAGACTGTCTACACACATTATTTGGGTACTTTGTGAGGAAGATTTGTCCCTTCTTCCCTCCACGCATTTATTTATTCAGTCGTTTAATTATCAGTATGGATTTGTATCTATTTATTTTATACTTTAGGTTACAATCTGATACGATGTTCTTTATTTCCTTGCTTCAACTGTGGCATTGAGAGCTCTCTCAGGATGGGTTCTGTGTCCTTTTGACATGCCCTCATCTCCTTTTTGTTCGTTTGTTTTTTAAAGCAAGTTCTTAATTTCTGGCACTATGTGATCTGGACTCATCAGGTATTTTCCCTGTCTCAGCCCTAGAATCAGCCATTTCTCCTAGGAATCCTGTTCCTTTCATTGAACAATGGAATTTAGAAACAAGATCTGGGCACTGGGTGCGCTTGTTGCTTCTGAGTTGTAAGTGCTTCTAAGCCCTCTCAGTGGACAGAGCTGGTATATACAGGTATCCGTCTCGCTATGTATTAAACAACATACATTTATTTATCTATTTTTTGCTGCATTGGCTCTTCGTTGCTGTGCGTGGGCTTGCTCTGGTTGCGGCGAGCGAGGGCTACTCTTCGTTGTGGTGCGTGGGTTTCTCATTGCGGTGGCTTCTCTTGTTTCAGAGCACCGGCTCTAGGTGCGCGGGCTCAGTAGTTACAGCGTGTGGGCTCAGTAGTTGTGGCTCGCGGGCTCTAGAGTGCAGGCTCAGTAGTTGTGGCACATGGGCTTAGCTGCTCCACAGCATGTGGGATCTTCCCAGACCAGGGCTTGAACCTGTGTCCCCTGCATTGGCAGGCGGATTCTTAACCACTGCGCCACTGCGGAAGTCCCTTCCCTCATTTTTAAATGGGACTTTTGTCTTCTCATGCTGTGGTTAAAGACTGTGTGGGCATGCATGTGTGTGTGTGTGTGTGTGTGCGCGCGCACGCACGCGCGTGTGTGTGTGTGTGTGCGCGCACGCATTTCTGGATACAAGTCTTTTTTCCGATATGTGTGTTGGTAGTATTTTCTTCCAGTCTGTGTTTTGCCTTTTTCTGTTGTTAGTGATGCTTTCTAAAGAGCAAAAGTTTCAAAGTTTGATGAAATCCAGTGTATTTTTTTAATTTATTTTATGGTTAGGGCTTTTTGTGTTCTTTCTAAGAAATCTATGCCTAACCCAAAGTCATGTAAATTTTCTTCTGTGTTTTGTTTTAGAAATTTTATAGTTTTGGGCTTTACATTTAGATCTATGGTCCATCTCAAGTTTTTTTATAAGTGAGGTAACAAACTCCCTTATTATTATAGCTTTGCTGTCTTAAAACCAAATGGGGTAAGTTCTCCAGCTTTGTTCTTTTTAAAAATTCCTGTGGGTTTCTAGGTTCTTTGTATTTACAAGTGAATTTGAGAATGAATTTATCAGTTTCTACCAAAAAAAAAAAAAAAGCCTGCTGGAATTTTGATTAGGATTTATAGATCAATTTGTGGAGAATTGCAGTCTTAACCATATCAAGTTCTCCAATCCATGAACATGGCATATGTCTCTCTTTTTTTCTAATAAATTTATTTATTTTTATTTATTTATTTTTGGCCACGTTGGGTCTTTGTTGCTGCACATGGGCTTTCTCTAGCTGTGGAGAGCAGGGGCCACTCTTCATTGCAGTGCGTGGGCTTCTCATTGCGGTGGCTTCTCCCGTTGGGGAGCATGGACTCTAGGTGCGTGGGCTCAGTAGTTGTGGCACGTGGGCTCAGTAGTTGTGGCTCATGGGCTCTAGAGCATGGGCTCAGTAGTTGTGGCTCACAGACTTAGCTGCTCTGCAACATGTGGGATCCTCCCGGACCAGGGCTCGAACCCATGCCCCCTGCATTGGCAGGCAGATTCTTAAACCACTGCACGACCAGGGAAGTCCCGGCATATGTCTCTTTTATTTTGATTTTTTCCTTAATTATTTCAATAATATAGCTTTCACTGTAGAGGTTATGGGCATCTTTTATTAGTGTTATTCCTAAGTATTTTATGGGAGGCTTTTTTGTCTGTTTTGGGCATTATTGCAAATGGGATTGTTTTTGAAATTTTGTTTCTCATTTGTTTCCTGCAAGTATATAAGAATACAATTCATTTTAATTTAGTAATCTTGCATCTTGCAATCTTGTTATATTAACTTTTAAATTCTAGTAGTTATTTTGTAGATTTCTTGGGATTTTCTATATAAACAATCGTACCTGCAAACTTGGAATGCTTTATGTGCTTTAATTTTTCTGCCTTATTTCAGTAGCTAGGGCATACAGTACAATGTTGAATGAAAGTGATAAACATGGAAATCCTTTACTTGTTCCTGATCATAAGGGGAAATCTTTCATCCTTTCTCCATTAAATATAATGTTAGCAATGCCTTTTATTGGCTTTAGGAAGTTCCCTCTTATTCCTAGTTTCTGAATTTTATCGTGAATGGATGTTGAATTTTGTCAAATGCTTTTTCTGCATTTATTGAAATAAATGATCATGGCATTTTCTTCTTGATTCTGTTACTACGGTGAACTACATTGATTTAATTTCAAGTGTTTAACTAACATTGCATTTATGGAATAAACTAATGGCTACAATATAGAGTACAATCTTTTTTATACCTTGCTAGATATGATCTGGTAATAATTTAAGAGTTTTTGTGCCTATATTTATTAGGGATATTGGGAAGCAATGTTTTAAATTACTTTGTTAGATTGGTATTAGGATTATGGTAGACAGGTAAAATTAGTTGGGCAGTGTTCCTTTTGCCTACTCCACCTTGACTAGAAGCGGAAGCCTCCTGGCTTTTTAACATTTTCAAATAGTCTGCCGAGATTTCATGTCTTTTTATTCATTATGAGAATATTTAACTTTTTTTTCACTTAGCATATTTGTAATAGTGACTTTCTTTGATAATTTTAACAGCTGGGTCATCTCAGAGTTGGCATATGTTGATTGTCTTTTCCCTAGAGAGTGAATCACATTTTCCTGGTTCTTCGTATATTGAGTAATATTGCAGAGTACCCTGGACATTGTGAGTGTAATTTTGTGGAATCTCTGGATTTTGTTGCTTTGTTCCAAAGAATATTGATGTTCTAATTCTAGCGGGTAGTTAACTTGGTTAGGCTCAAACTGTCATGCCTGCAATGGACATTGCCTCCGATTTCAGGTCATTACTCTCATCCTTAGGCACAGCTGCTCTCTGTTTGCCTCATGCAGATATGATTTAGGATTCAGAAACTCAGATTGAATTTAAACAGAATTCGGGGTGCCCCATTCTCTGGCTTCCTCCATTCTGGTGGCCTTGATTGCCTAATCTCTTTTCCCTAGTTCCTCCTGCCAGAAAGATAGTTGTCTTTCTGTTGGTGTTTAACCATAGATGCCCTCAGGGCAAAGTCACAGAAAAGGGGGAATTTCACTCCTCCTGTTGGTTGTTTGCACCAGGTTCTGAGTTTACCCCAAAATCTGCCTGCCATTGATCAATTTTTACAACCCTCATGTAGTAACTTTTTGTATTTTATCTAGAGTCTATAGCTGTTATTTATGGAAGGACCAGTTTGATAGGTACTTATTCTCTATATCAAACACAAAACTCCTGTATGTTTTATTATTACATATAGTTTTGCTTTATCTCCCTAGCTGGACCTGGGTTCTAGGCCTGATATTGCCACTGAGTCTATGAAATTAATGGATTGAATTAAATATTTTCTAAGGAAAATTTTGCCCTTTCTTAATGGCTGAGCAGGTATAGGTACAATAGAAACAATCTGTAAATGACATTTTAAAGCAAATTTGTTAACTTATAGGACAGCTGCCATAGTTCTAAAACTTTTTTTCAGATTGTTAATTATTTCCATTTTTTGGTGGGAAAACTAGTATAGATGAATAATGCCTTAAACCACTCAAGACCCCTTTATACTCTAAATATTGTAAAGATCTCAAAGAATTTAGGGTATATCTATATATAGGCATTGATAATGCCTAGGTTAATAAAAGACAGATGAATCCTCACATTTACTTCTGCAATCAGTCTGTTGTGATATCACAGATCTTATACACTGGAAAACTCCACTATACAGTTATGAGAAAATGAGAGTGAAAAAAGGGAGATAGCAGCTTAGTATTATTATGAAAATATTTTTGATCTCACAGACTGAAATAGTGTTAGGAATCCTCATGGTTTCCTGAACCATGCTTTGATAGCTTTTGCCTAAAAAGCCTTTTTGGCTCCAGCATAATCTACAAGAAGAAAATTGTTTAATAGGTCATTTACAGATTGGTGTGTCATACTGAAAAGAATCTTTAGCATTGTCCATCACTGTCTTTGTAAAGTTGCATAAAAAGGAGTATGCTTGCAAAGAGATGAAGGTATCTGTGATTTTCAGATCATAGACAGTGTTGTATAAAAACACTAAAATCCAATCAAAAGTGATCCTTTGGAGATGTGCATATGACATTAACTATACTTGGAGTAAACAGGTAAGTAGAATGTAGAAACCATTAGAATATATTATACTTATGGAATATTAAGATCTTTGAGGACTTAGATTCATTTGAAAGGAAGCAGAACCAGATTCCACTTGGTCAGGGTTTGTGTACTCATCAGAAATTAGAGCCAACAATCCTGGTTTTGAATGACTTGATTTATTTCTGTAAATGGGCCAGTTTTTGCACATGGACCATAACACAAATACACTGTACACACACCTTCCTGTATTAGTTTAGTATTTAGACTAAGTTGTACCCTTAGTTCTTTGATTCTAGTAAACATAACCCAATTTGAGCATGTGCCCTGGAATAGAGCAGATTAACCCCCCTACCTATGCATATCCCTGTGTTCTTTGAAGAGTTGTTTTTCTTTTCTATTTTTTTTCTCTACCAAGGTAGAATCTAGTTTACATATTTTTTGGAGAAATTCGAGTTGAGGAAATTGAACACATCTCTTTGTGGAAAAAGATTGCTTCCTAAGAATTTGTATATTTTTTCCCTCAGTGATGTAAAAACACTGATCACACTACTGGATTACCAAAGAAACCCAAATTGTTTCCTGATTCCTCTTTCTTTCATGATAAGCAGCCTCACTGACTTTTGGTCTTTGTTTTTACAGGGAGTTGGCAGGGCAAAATGGCTTTTGTCTCCACTGGACCCAAGCTCTTAGAAAACAGAAACTGTTTCTCATTTATCTAGAAGCACTTAGTAGGCCCTTCATAAATATTTGATTCATTCAGAAAAAAATTGCTTAGGAATGTTTTATATTTCATAGAGTTTTCCAGTCAAATATAATAATGATGATTGGAAATAAGCTTTACTGCTTGAATGTCTTTAACAGATGATCATACCATCTGTTCAGAATCAGTATTTCAGAGATGAGGAAGAAAGCATTTTGGGTGAGAAACAATAGCTGTAAAGTACTTTCCACACAACTGCCAAAAGTCATTTTCCATGCCCATTGCCTCAACAAGGCCATAGCATTACTCATCTCACTGAGTACCCATGCTCCCTCATTGTGAATCAAATAGAGGTGCTGAGTTTTTTCTTTTAAAGTTTTCCACCAGCTCATCCCAGGGCTTAATAACCTATTCAGTTTACTTAATGAATGTTTTTTTTCTCCCCATTAAAATTTTACTTAGTATATGTCTTAAGAAGGAGGCTGTTTGGTTAAGATTTTTGTCATGGAAAATGATGGAAAGCATATTATTGACACTATTGATAAAGACTAGGAGAGAAGGGTACATACCTTCATAGTGCAGTAATTGTGTGTGAATGCAAACACGTGCAGGCACATATATGTTCATTGTGGGGGTAGGATTTCAGATTTTATCTGGAGGCAAATTGTGGCAAGGTATTTGGATTAAAAGGGAGTCAGAGTAAAGTTTAAACCATGGCTTTGTAGGTTGAAGTAGGAAATATTTTTATGGAAAGATAAGTTAACAAACTTATTTGGTAAACTTAATTGTATCTGTGGTAGAACATGTCTGGGATTTGTTTTATTAAATGAACATTCAGTAAAATTGACTTTTTTGAGGTACAGGTGTATCACTTTTTAAAAAATGAACTTTGTGTTTTAGAGTAGTTTTAGGTTTACAGAAAAATTGTGCAGAAAGTACAGAAAGGCCCCTCCCCATTTCTTTTGTTATTAACATCTTATATTAGAGTGACACATTTGTTACTATTGTTGAATCAATATTAATACAATATTATTGACTAAAGTCTGTAGTTTACCTTCGGGTTCACTCTTTGTGTTGTATAGTTCTATGAGTTTTGACAAAGGCACAATGTCATGTATCCACCATTACAGTGTCATACAGAATCGTTTCACTGGCCTAAAAATCCTCCATGCTTCCCCTATTTATACTTTTTTCCCTCCCTCAGAACACCTGGCAACCACTGAACTTTTTACTGTCTCCACAGTTTTGCCTTTTTCAGAATGTAACAGAGTTGGAGTCATACAGCATGTAGCTTTCTCAGATTGGCTTCTTTTACTTAGCTGTATGCATTTAAGGTTCCCTCATGTCTTTTTAATAGCTTTTCATAGCTCATTTCTTTTTATTGCTGAATAATGCTCCATTGTTATCGGATGTGCCACAGTATATCTTTTGACCTATTGAGGTACATTTTGGTTGCTTCCATGTTTTGGCAATTATGAATACAGCTGCTATAGGCATTTATGTGTAGGTTTTTATGTGAACACAAGTTTTCAGCTCATCTGGGTAAATATCTAGGAGCACAATTGCTGGATCATATAGTAAACCTATGTTTAGTTTTGTGAGAAGCTGCCAGACCATCCTCTAAAATGGCTATACCATTTTGCATTGCCATCAACAATGAATGAAAGTTCCTGTTGCTCCACATCCTTGCCAACATTTAGTATTGCCATTGTTTTGGATTTAAACTATTCTGATAGGTGTGTGGTGGTATATAATTGTTTTTCATTTTTAAAATTTATTTTATTTTATTTTTTATTTTTTGGCTGAGTTGGGTCTTCGTTGCTGCTCACGGGCTTTCTCTAGTTGCAGCAAGCGGTGGCTACTCTTTGTTGTGGTGCGCAGGCTACTCTTTGTCGCGGTGCATGGGCTTCTCATTGTGGGGGCTTCTCTTGTTGTGGAGCACGGGCTCTAGGCACGCTGGCTTCAGTAGTTGTGGCACGCGGGCTCAGGGTTGTAGCTCACGGGCTCTAGAGCACAGGCTCAGTAGTTGTGGCTCACAGGCTTAGTTGTTCCACGGCATGTGGGATCTTCCCGGATCAGGGCTCGAACCCGTGTCCCCTGCGTTCGCAGGTAGATTCTTAACCACTGCGTCACCAGGGAAGCCCCTATCTAATTGTTTTAATTGCAATTCCCTGATGACTTGTGATATTGAGAATCTTTTCATATGCTTATATGCTTATTTTCATATGATTATCTCTGTATCTTCTTTGGTAAGGTGACAGTTCAGATCGTTTGCCCATTTTTTAATTGGGTTGTTTATATTTCTATTGTTGAGTTTTTAGAATTCTTTGCATATTTTGTATTCTATTCTTTATCAGATAAGTGATTTTCAAACATTTTCTCCCAGTCTGTGGCTTGTCTTTTCATTCTATTAAGTCATTTTTGCAGACCAGAAGTCTTAATTTTAATGAAATCCAACTTAACAATTTCTTCTTTCATGGCTCATGTGTTTGGTGTTGTATGTAAAAAGTCATCTCCAAGCCTAAGGTCACCTAGGTTTTCTCCACTGTTATCCTCTAAACGGTGAATAGTAATTATTATTTCACATTTAGATCTGTGATTGATTTTGAGTTAATTTTTGTGAAAGATATAGGTCTGTATCTAAATTTTGTTTGTTTGTTTGTTTGTATGTGGGTGTCCAGTGGTTCCAGCACCATTTGGTGAAAAAGACTATCCTTTCTCCATTGAATTGCTTTTATTCCTTTGTCAAAGATTAGTTGACCATATTTGTGTGTTTCTATTTCTGGGCTCTATATTCTGTTCCACTGATTTGTTTGTTCTTTTGCCCATACCACATTATCCTGATTACTGTAGTTTTATGGTAAGTCTTGACAGAAGATAGTGTCAGTCTTCCAACTTTGTTCTTCTCCAGTATTTTGTTGGTGATTCTGGGTTTTTTGCTTTTCTCTATAAACTTTAGAATCAGTTTGTTGATATCCACAAAATAATTTGCTGGGATGTCACTTAATCTATAGGTCAAGTTGGGAAAAATTGATATCATAATAGTGTCTTCCTATCCCTGAACATGGACAATTTCTCCACTTATTTGGGTCTCCTTTAATTTCCCTCATTGGAGTTTTGTAGTTTTCTTCATATAGATCTTCTACATAATTTGTTAGATTTGTACCTAAGTATTTTATTTTTTCATACTAATGTAATTGATGTTGTGTTTTTAATTTCAAATTCCCATTATTCCTTGTTACGTAAGAAAGCAGTTGACTTTTGTGTATTAACCCTGTATCATGCAACCTTGCTATAATCACTTGTTAGTTCTAGGAGGTTTTGGGTTGGTTTTTTGTTTTTGTTTTGTCAATTCTTTGGGATTTTCTACATAGACAGTCATATCATCTGTAAACAAAGATGACTTCATTTATTTCTTTCCCAATATACATAGCTTTTATTTCCTTTTCTTGCCTTATTGTATAGCTAGGACTTTCAGTACATGTTTAAGAGAGTGGTGAAAGGGGACATCCTGTGTTGTTCTCCAACATAGGGAGAAAGCATCTGGTTTTTCACCATTAAGTATTTTGGCAAATATTAGTAGGTTTCTTCGCAAGTATTCTTTACCAAATTGATGAAGTTCTCCTTTATTTCTAGTTGAATGTCACATGCTTTTTCAGCATCCATTGATATGGTTATATGATTATTTTTTTCTTTAGCCTGGTTGATGTGGTGAAATCCATTAATTGATTATTGAAAGTTAAACCTGTCTTGCATACCTGGAATATAGTCCATTTGGCCATGGTGTATAATTCTTCTTATATGTTGATGGATTTGATTTGCTAATATTTTGTTGGGGATTTTGTGCCTATGTTTATGAGAAATACTGGTCTGTAATTTTCCTTTCTAGTGATGGCTTTGGTTTTGGTGTGAGGATGATGCTGGCCTCATAGAAACTGGTATAATGTCTTATTTAAATGTTTGGTAAAATTTACCAGTGAATTGGTATTTTCTGTTTTGGAAGTTTATTAATTATTGATTTAATTTCTTATATATATATATATATAT
>NW_006782186.1:766766-787477 GCF_000442215.2 Lipotes vexillifer
TATATAGTGTGAAATATAAAAATATATATAGAAATATTATCTTATATATATATATATATATATATATATATATATATATATATATATATATATAGGCCTATTCAGATTGTCAGTTTCTCCTAGTGTGAGTTTTGGTAGATTGTCTTTCAAGGAATTGATCCATTTCATCTAAGTTACCAAATTTATGGGCATAGAGTTATTTATAGTATTTTTAATTATTCTTTTAATGTCCATGAGATCAGTTGTGATGGCTCCTCTTTCATTCTTCATATTAGTAATTTCTGTCTTTCTTGGTTAGCCTGGCTAGAATTTTATCAATCTTACTGACCTTTTCAAAAACACAGCTTTAGGTTTTGTTTACTTTGTGATTTTTTTCCATTTAATTTATTCTGTTTGGAGTTCACTAACTTCTTGAATCTGTAGATTTATGTCTTTTGCCTAATTTGGGAAGTTTTTAGCCATTATTTACTACAAGTACTTTTCATTCCTGCCCACTTTCTCCTTTCCTCCTGGTACTTGATTATACAAGTGCTAGATCTTTTGCTATCATTCCACAGATTTCTGAGGCTCTGTTCATTTTTATCTCTGTTGTTTAAATTGGGTAGTTTCTATTGTTTTATCTTCCAGATTAAAGATTCTTTTCTCTGTTTCCTACGTTCTGCTGTTGAGCTCATTCATTGAGTTTTTTATTTCAATTCTTTAGGTCTTCACTTTCTTTATTGAGATTTTCTGGGTTTTTTTTGTCAGGAAGTTCTATATTTTTGTTTCAAGCATGTTCTTAATTTCTTTTTTTAAATTAATGTTTATTGGAGTATAGTTGATTTACAGTGTTTTAGTTTCTACTGTACAGCAAAGTGAATCAGTTATACATTTGCATATATCTACTCTTTTTTAGATGATATTCCCATATAGGTTCTTAATTTCAATTGAAGCATTTTTGTGATGGCTACTCTTAGATCGTTGTCAGATAGTTGTAACATGTCTATTTGTCTCAAGTGTTGGCATCTATTGATTATCCTTTTTTATTCACTTTGATATCTTCCTGGTTCTTGGTCTGATGAGTGATTTTTGATTGAAACTTGTACATTTGGGGTATTATGTTATGAGTCTCTGGATCTTATTTAAACCTTCTATCTTACCTGGCTTCCTCTGACACCTCTGGTAGTGGAAGGAAGAGGCACCATCTCATTACTGCCAGGTTGGGGTGGAAGTCCAAGTTCCCCAAGAAGCTTCCATTGATGCTCACATGGCAGAGGGGTGTTTGTGTGTGAGTGTAAGAGGGCTTGTTAGTGCTGACTAGGAATGGGAGTTCCAGCTGCCCACATAGGGAGTAAGGTGGTCTCAAGAGCACTGCATAGTAGTGAAAGTTCTGGCTCTCTACTTGGCCTCCTCTGATATTACCCAGCAGGAAGGGAGAAGGTTATCTTGTTACATCTGTAGTGAGGCTGCAGGCTCCCCCTGTGGTATCCACTGACATAGGGGGCTTGGTTAGTTACTGTCTGGAAGGGATGAAAGCACCAGGTCCCTACTTGGCTTTCTCCAAAATCTGTGGAATATTAGAGCACGTATGTTCAGCTTGGTAAGGATGGAAATCTACTTTTTGTTTCTGTGGATTTGCTTATTTTGGTAATTTCATATAAATGGAGTCTGTGGCCTTTTAAAACTGGCTTCTTTTTTAGTTAGCATAATGTTTTCAAGATTCATCCATGTTGTAGTATATATCAGTACTTCATTTCTTGTTATTGCCAAATAATATTCCATTGTATATATACCACATTTTATTTACCTATTCATCAGATGGTGGACATTTGGATTGATTTCATTGTTTGGCTATTATGAATAATGCTACTATGAACATTCATATTCACATTTTTGTATGGACATGTTTTTTATTCTATTGGGTATACACATATGTCTAGAAGTGGAATTGCTGGGTCCTAAGGTAATTCTATGTTTAACATTTTGAGAACTCCATTTCTTTTTTATTATTAATTTGTGTCTTATTGTATTGTGGTGTTAGGAAGGAGGCCTGAGATATTTTATAGTGTCTTTTAGGTTCTTAGAAAGAACTGTTCCCAGATTTGAGATTTTATTTCTACTCTGTTCTTTGCTTACATCTGTATTCTTTCCATTAAAATGACAGGTGCTGATAATTAAGTTACTCAAGAGATCTATAAGTTACATGAATATTAAAGTGCTTTAAACCAGTCACATTTTGAAATATTGTGAGTACACAGTTATTCATAGGCATAACTTTTATATTCATAAATTTACCTGTGCTTTTAATTATTTAGAAAAAAGAAAGTGAGTGCCTGCAATTAAAAATTTTGGTGCTTCGAAATGAACTGGAAAGACAGAAGAAAGCTTTGGGACGGGAGGTGGCATTACTGCATAAGGAACAAATTGCATTACAGGACAAAGGTGAGTAAAAACACCATACAAACAGCCTAGCCTCCACATTCAGTAATTTTCCTTTCTTTTTCTCCATAGGCTCAAATAGTCATCTTTGTATAAATATACTAAAACAATTTTTAAAAAAATTTGAAGTATTTTGAAGTTAATATGTATAGTATAGTGTATACACACACAGACACACTTCACATTTTCACAATGAACACACCTGCATAAGCAGAATCTCCATCAAGAAACAGAGACAAGGACCCCAGAAGCCCAGAAGTTTCATGTTCTCTTCCATTCATGGCATCTCTAGCCAGACTAACTACTACCTTGACTCACTATACCATAGATGGGGTTTGCCTAATTTTGAACTTTATACACATAGAACCATATAATATGTACATTTTATGTGCTGGCTTTTGTTCAACATTTTGTTTGTAAGTTTCATCCCTACCTGAATGTAATGTAGTCTTAGTTTATTTTTGCTGCCAGTAGTATTACACTGAATGAACATGTATTTATTTATTCTTGCTTTTGGCATTTCATTAATTTCTAGTTTGGGACTGTTACAGGTAATGTTTCCGTGAATGGTATAGTACATGTTTCTTAAAGAAGTTTTTTAATGCATTTCTTTTAGATATAAACCCAGAAGCAGAATCACATAGTCGTAGTATATGCATATCTTCAGCTTTAGTAGGTTGTGTCCAAAAGTTTTCCAAAATAGTTGTGCCAATTTACCTCTTCTCCATCCAGCAGTGTATCCTCCATCCTTGTCAGTGTTTGGTACTTTCTGTCTTTTGTATTTTAGCCTTCCTGGTGGGTATGTTGTTAGTGTCTCCTTGCAATTTTAATTTTGATTTCCCTGAAGACTAACGAAGTTGGACACTATTTTGTATGTTTCTTGCTGATTGGGATACATTCCTTTTGAAGCACCTGTTAAAAGTCTTTTGCTGCTCCCCCCACTTCTATTGGTTTGAGTAATATTATATTTTGATTATATATTATGGATATGGTTTCTTTGTTTGGAATATGCATTGAAAATATATTCTCCCATTCTGTGGCTTGCTAGTTCACCCTTTTGTGATACCTTTACATGAACACAAGTTCCATTTTATCAGTCTTGTCTTTTTTATTTAAGGTCTTTTGTGTCTAGTTTAAGAAATATTTGTCTATTTTAATGTCATATTTTCTTTTAAATGTTTACTCTTGAACTTTTTACATTTATATCTATAATTCATCAGGAATTGATTTTTTTTGTGTCTGATGTAAGGTAAGAAAGAGTCAAGACTCACTTTTTGTATAGTCAGTTGGCCCAGCACCATTTATTGAAAACCATCCTTTCCCCATTGCACTGCTGTTTCTCTTTTGTCATAAATAAGGTAAACATACACTTGTCTGTTACAAGACCATCTGTTCTGTTTCACTGAACTGTTACTCTATTCTTTTGCCCTTATCTTACTGTTTTAATTTCTCTCATGTTATATTTGGTCTTGCTCTCTGTTAAAGTTCTTCAGCTTAGCTGTTCTTCAAGATCACCTAGGTTATTCTTGTCCTTTTGCATTTTCATGTGAACTTCTACACAGAAAAGAAACCTTATTAGGATTTTGATTGGGAATACATTTGATATATTTACCAACACAATTGGGATTAATAGACATCTTTACAGTATTGAGTCTTCCAATCCAAGAAAATGGTATATGTCTTTGTTTGTTAGATCATTTTTACAAAGTCTTGTTGAAATAAAGTAGTTGTTAGTAAATGGATGTTTTCCATGATTCACTGAATTTATCAATATTTCTATTTTTGATGTTTTATGATAACTGTTATAACTATCTTTAACTTTTATTTTCTATTTGTTGCTGGTATATGGAAATATGAATGATTTTTTTTAAGTAGTATTGATTTTATTATATGTGCAAAGAAATGTTCCCTGGAAGTTTTATAGACAAATTAGCAATTCTAATGTTAGGGTAATGGCCCTGCAGCTGCAGCTCTCACAGTGATTGATTATTTATTTATTTATTTATTATAAGCTAATTATATTTACAATTAAATTCAATTATACTATAATTAAATTGATTCTATTCTAATTATCTTATGACATAAGATAAGAAAATTACAGAAAGTTTTTTAAACAGCTTTATTGAGATTTAATTCATATACCATGCAGTTCATTTTAAAGTGTATAATTCAGTCTTTTTTGGTTTATTTATAGGGTTATACAATGATCACAGTCTAATTGTGCCTCCTAAAAGAAAATTCATACCCATTAAACAGTTGTTCCAAATTTCCCCTTTCATAAATCCTAAGCAACCACTGATTCATTTTCTGTCTCTATAAATTTGTCTTTTCTGGACAATTTATGTAAATGGAATCATACAATATGTGGTCTTTTGTGACTAACGTTTTTCATTTAATGTAACGTTTCAAGGTTCATTCATGTTGTAGCATGTGTCATTACTTCTTTTATTTTTAAATAAAATTCAGTTACTTGGATATACTATGTTTTATTTATCCATTCATCAGTTGATGAAAATTTGGATTGTTTCCAGTTTTTGCCTATTATGAGTAATGCTTCTTTGAACATTCATATATAAGTTTTTGTAAGGAAGTATGTTTTTATTTCTTGAATATGCCTGAGGGTAGAATTGCTAGATCATGTGATAACTGTTTAACTTTTTGAGCAATTGCCAGCTGCTTTTCACAGCAACTGTACCATTTTACTTTCCCACCAGCAATGTATGAGGGTGCTAGTTTCTCCATGTCCTCACCAATACTTGTTATTTTCTCTCTTTACTATTGTAGCCTTCCTAATGAGTGTGAAGTAGTATCTCATGGTAGTTTTTTAAAAAAATATTTATTTATTTATTTTGGCTGCATCAGGTCTTAGTTGTGGCACGCGGGCTTCTCTCTAGTTGTGGCTCACAGGCTCAGTAGTTGTGGCGCATGGGGTCTAGAGTGTGCAGTCTTAGTTGCCCCTTGACACATGGGATCTTAGTTCCACGACCAGGGATCGAACCCGTGTCCCTTGCATTGGAAGGTGGATTCTTAACCACTGGACCACCAGGGAAGTCCCTCACATGGTAGTATTGAATCACATTTTCCTAATGGCTAACATGCTTATTACAGTTGATTTTTGTATAATAATTTTACAGGCATACCTAATTTTATTGCACTTCACTTTACTGCACTTCGCAGATAATTGCTTTTTTTTTTTTTTTTTTTAAATTGAAGGTTTGTGACACTCTTGTGTTGAGAAAGCTTATTGGTACCATTTTTACAATAGCTTTTGCTCACTTCATGTCTCTATGTTACATTTTGCTAATTCTTGCAATACTTCAAACTTTTACATTATTATTGTATTTGTTATAGTGATCTGTGACCAGTCATCTTTGATGTACAATTGTACTTGTTTTGGGGCACCACGAATCATGCCCATATAAGACGACGAACTTAATCGATAAACGTCATGTGTGTTCTGACTGTTGCACTAACTGGCCATTCCCCTGTCTCTCTCCCACTCCTGGGGCCTCCCTATTCCCTGAGCCACAGTATTTTCAAAATTAGGTTAGTTAATAACCCTACAGTGATCTCTAAGTGTTCAAGTGAAAGGAAGTGTCATACGTCTCTCACTTGAAATCAAAAGATACAAATGATTAAGCTTAGTGAGGAAAACATTTTGAAAGCCAAGACAGGCTGAAAGCTAGGCTCTTGAGCCAAGCAGGCAACTTGTGAATGCAAAGAAAAGTTCCTGAAGGAAATTAAAAGTGCTACTCCATTGAGTACATGGATGATAAAAAAGTGAAATAGCTGTATTGCTAATATGGAGAAAGTTTTAAAGGTCTGGATAGAAGATCAAATCAGCCACAACATTCCCTTAAGCCAAAGCCTAATCCAGAGCAAGGCCCTAACTCTTCAATTCCATGAAGGCTGAGAGAGGTGAAGAAGCTGCAGAAGAAAAGTTTGAAGCTAGCAGAGACTAGCCCGTGAAGTTTAAGAGAAGAGGCGTTCTCAGTAATATAGAAGTGCAAGGTGAAGCAGCAAGTGCTGACGTAGAAGCTGCAACAGGTTATCTAGAAGATCCAGCTAGATAATGAATGAAGGTGGTTACACTAAACAACAGAGTTGCAGTGAAGACAGAACAGCCATATACTGGAAGAAGATGCCATCTAAGATGTTCATGGCTAAAGAGGAGAAGTCGATGCCCGGCTTCAGAGCTTCAAAGGACTGGCTGACTCTCTTGTTAGGGGCTAATGCAGCTGGTGACTTTAAGTCAAAACCAGTGCTCATTTACCATTCTCAAAATCCTAGGACCCTTAAGAATTATGCTAAATCTACTCTGCCTGTGCTCTATAAATGGAAAAAGAAAGCCTGGATAGCAGCACACACCTCTGTTTACAGCATAGTTTACCGAATATTTTATGCCCACTGTTGAGACCTACGGCTTAGGAGAAAAGATTTCTTTCAAAATATCACTGCTCATTGATAGTGTACCTGGTCACCCAAGAGCTCTGCAGATGTGGTGGAAAGAGTAAGAGAACTAGAATTAGAAGTGGAGCCTGAAGATGTGATTGAAATGCTACAAGCTCATGATAAACTTAAACGGATAAGGAGTTACTTATTACAGAAAAGCAAAGAAAGTGGTTTCTTGAGATGGAAACTACTGGTGAAGATGCTGTGAAGATTGTTGAAACAACAACAAAGGATTTAGAATATTAAATAAACTTAGTTGATAAAGCAGCAGGGCTTGAGAGAAGATTGACTCCAGTTTTGAAAGGAGTTCTACTGTGGGTAAAATGCTAACAAACAGCAAGCACTGCATGCTACAGAGAAATTGTGAAAGGAAGAGTCAATCTATGTGGCCGACTTTATTGCTGTCTTGTTTTAAGAAATTGGCCATAGGGCTTCCCTGGTGGCGCAGTGGTTGAGAGTCCGCCTGCTGATGCAGGGGACGCGGGTTCGTGCCCCAGTCCGGGAAGATCCCACATGCCGCAGAGCGGCTGGGCCCGTGAGCCATGGCCACTGAGCCTGCACATCTGGAGCCTGTGCTCCGCAATGGGAGAGGCCACAACAGTGAGAGGCCCGCGTACCGCAAAAAAAAAAAAAAAAAAAAAAAGAAATTGGCCATAGCCACTCCAACCTTCAGCACCCACCACCCTGATCAATTAGCAGTCATCAACATCAAGGCAAGACCCTCTACCAGCAAAAAGATTATGACTCTCCAAAGGCTCAGATGATGGTTAACTTTTTTTTTAGTAACAAAGTATATTTTCATTAAGGTATGCACCTTGTTTTTTAGACATAATGCTATTGCACACTTAATAGACTACAGAATAGTATAAACGTAACTTTTTTTTTTTTTTTTTTTAACATCTTTATTGGGGTATAATTGCTTTACAATGGTGTGTTAGTTTCTGCTTTATAACAGAGTGAGTCAGTTATACATATATATATACTAGAAAACCAGAAAAATAATGTGACTTGCTTTATTACAATATTTGCTTTGTTGTGGTGGTCTGGAGCCAGACCCGTGATATCTGCGAGTTATGTGTGTATATCCAAGGAACTCATTAATTCTGATTGTTGTTAGATTCTTTTGAATTTTATGTGTACAGTCAGTTCACCTGCAAATAATGGCATTTTAATTTATTTCCTAATATTAATGCATTAAGGGACTTCCCTGGCAGTCCAGTGGTTAAGACTCCGCACTTCCACTGCAGAGGGGTGGGTTCAGTTCCTGGTCGGGGAACTAAGATCCCACACGCTACACAGCCAAACAAAAGAGAGAAAAATTAATGCCTTAATTTTTTTTTTCTTGCCTGATTGCACTGTCTAGTACATCCATTATAATATTAAATAGAAGTGGTGACAGTGGATATCTTTGTCTCATTTCTAGTCTCAGGGAGAAAGCTTTCAGTGTTTCACCGTTAAGTATGGTGCTTTATTATAAACTTTTTTGTGGTTTACATTTTTAACATCATTTCCTCATTTTGTCATTTTGTGTTACTATTTTTTAATGAATCTTTAAGAGTTCAGTATGTGAGCATTCATTTCTTTGTCTTTTTATCTTTCTAAAAATCTGTTTACTTGAGGTATAATTTATATACAATAAAATTAATCAATTTTAAATATACAATTTAATAAGTTTAACTAATATATTCAGACAAGTGACTGCCACCATGGTGAATGAAAGACATTTCCATCACACTAAAAATTTCCCCTTTCCTATTTGTAGTCAATTCATTCCCCTACCTTTTGACCACTGGCAACTGCTGATCTGCTTTCTGACATCATTTGCCTTTTATAGAATTTTATGTAAATGGAATCATATAATATATACTCTTTATATTTGGCTCTTTTTCACTTAGCATAATGATTTTGGGATTTATCCATGTGGTTGCATGTGTCAGGAATGAATTTCTTTTTATTGTTGAGTAGTATTCCACTGTGTGTGTGTGGAATACACACACACAATTTGTTTATACATTTATCTGTATACTAGATTTGGTTCCTGTCCTGAGTTATTGTGAACAAAGTTGCTGTAAATATTTGAGTGGAAGCCCTTGTGTGGGCATATTCTCTTGGTTAAATAACTAGGGGTAGGCTTGCTGAATGTATATAGTAAGAGTGTGTTTAACTTTATAAAACTGTTATGCTGTTTGGCATTCCCACTAGCAATGCATGAGAGTTCCATTTACTTCATATCCAAACATTTTTCATTTTAGCCATCCTAGTAGATGTATGGTTGTTTCTCATTGTGGTTTTAATTTGTATTTCTCTGATAACGAATGAGGTTGAACATGTTTTCCTGTGCTTATCTGTTATCTGTATCTTTTCTCTGGTGAAATGTTTAGATCTTTTTTGGCTGCTTTTTAAAATTTTTTCCCTTTGGGAGTGTTTGAGAATATCTTATTATTGATGTCTAAGAGTTCTTTATATACTCTAGATACATGTTATTTATCAGATACATGTTTTACATATTTTTCTCCTTAATAATGTCTTTTGAGTTTATTCATCATTTCTTTTTAGATAAACTTTGTCTTGTAGAAATCTTCGCTTAACTCAAGGACACTTAAGATTTTCTCCTGTTTTCTTCCAGAATTTGTTATCATTTTAGTTATTAGATTTATGTCTGTGATTTATTTGGGGTTAACTTTTGTGTATGGTGTGAAGAGAAGAGTCTCCTGAACACTGCTGGGACTCTAATTTGTCTACCCGCTCTGCATTGTGGCCTAGAAACACTCCCCACCCAGTAAGCTGGAGGAGTATAAGGCTCATCTTGTTTGTTTCCCTTCTCTCAGAAACCACTGTCCTGGGCTGCCTATTATCCAGTGCCTGAAACTGTTGTCGTGTATAATTTTGTATGATTTTTTAGTTGTTTACAGTGGGAGGGTAAATCTGATGTATGTTATTCCATCATTCAGAAGTAAAAGCCTTTTTCCTGTGCTTTCTCACCTCTGTGCTTGTTATGAGAATATGCTTTTCCCATCTCTACTTGGTTCAGTTATTTTGCTCCTTCAAAGACATACTTAAATACAAGCTCTCTTTAGAGGCTTTTTTCTCCCTCACCCAGAGATTTCTTGCTCCTCCTGTGACCCCATAGTATTTTTTAAAATATTTTATTTATTTATTTATTTACTTATTTATGCTTTGCCGGGTCTTAGTTGCGTCACGTGGGATCTTTAGTTGCGACATGCAGACTCTTAGTTGTGGCATGCGTGTGGGATCTAGTTCCCCGATCAGGGATCAAACCGAGGCCCCCCTGCATTGGGAGTGCAGAATCTTACCCACTGGACCACCAGGGAAGTCCCCCCCATAGTATTTTTGATGTTGCTTGTTTTACTTATTAGTTGGTTTGGACTTTGAGGGCAGAAACTTTACATTTTTATGTTAGTATCCTTCTTAGTACCCAGTGTAGTGCCTTACGTGGCACCCGGCGAGCATGAGCACAGAGTGAGGCTCTGACAGGCTCTCTTCTAGGTAATGTGCATTACATATAGTGCATGAATCTTTTATCCTTAGTTCATCTGCAATGCATCCTTTTCTGTCTACCTATTTTTCAGTGTATTTCAGACAGTTGAGATTGATAGATAAATGACATGTAATGGCAAACAGAAAATCGATTGTGTTGGGAGTGTATTTGGAATGTGAATAAAGTAGGCCATAGTTAACAAGTTTTAAATTTTTACACTGTATGAAATACAGGTTAGACTCAAAGAATAATTTTGTAACTGTGATTTTACTTCATTTCAGTAATTTTAGAAAAATATAGTTTAAATTTAAAGGGATAGGTTTTGATTCAGAGTGCTTTGATGCATGCCTGGCTTCATTATTTGCCAGCTGTGTAACCTTGTCCAGTTACTTGGCTTCATCTCTAAAATAAAGTTAATAATAGTACTTATGACTATGTTGATATCCTGCTGAGTTTTAACAGGCTCCTAAGTTCTGCTGATGTTGCTGGTCTGTGGAGCACACTTTGTGTAGCAAGGATGTGTATGATGATCAGATGAGTTGTAAAATTGAAATGATCTTATAAAAATAGGAACAAAATGCTTTCTGTCTTATTCCTATATCACACCTTGTTGAACTTCTGTACTTTTTAAAATAAAGTCCTTCCTGACTGAAGATGGCCTCCTATGATCCACCTCAATCTGAATGCTTTAGCCATACTCACGTTCTTTTAGAACTAAAAGAAACTTAAATTTGCTTTAGTCTGTCTCACTTGCATTTATGCCTCTGTTAATTGGCGCTTTCTCCAGGAAATCTTCACTGGCTCTCTTCCCTTTGGTGTGTTTCCATAGCACCTGTGCTTTTCCATTATAGCATTGTAGTTGTTAGTTTGTTTCTTCCTCTAGACTGTGAGATCACTGAGGGTTGGGATAGTGCCTCGGGCATAGTAAGCATTCAATAAATATTTGTTGAAGGAATGAATCATAGTCTAATGTTATGGGCATCACTGCTAAAGGACGAAGACTTCTGTAGCTTCTAGCTTAGTATTCATTTGGGAAAACTGATATTGTCCTGAGAAATACTGTAGAAAAAGTGTATATTCTTTGGCAGTGATTGTCAGAACTATCCGTGTTCCAATACAGATTGCATATTAACATTTATACCTGAGAGTCTGGGATAATGCCATTTTAAATCATGACATATTATGAGCAAAGTCCATTTCCATAGAGTCTCTGTTAGAATGACTCCAAATAAATAGATAGCTGTGGTGTACATATAAGATCTCTTCTAAGAGGTCTCATCTTCTGTGAAAAGACACATTTCTTTGGTGCTTTGGAAGTACCATCAAGTTTTATAATACTCAGATTGCCTGCTACCTGCAGCATGTATGTCTACATATCTTTTTCAAGACCATAAGTTTTTAAAATGAAAACACTATAGGATTTTAGAGGGTTTAGGGACTTTTGCCTTTTTCTAATAAGAGAAGCAAAAATAATAATAGCTACAGTATTTCAGTTATCATACTTACAGGTATGATATGAGTTATTTAATTACCACAGTGACTTTATTAGGTAGGTACTATTATTATTTACATTTACAGTTGAGGAAACTCTAGGTCACAGTCAGAGACAGTAAATACCTTACTGAAGTTCACACAACCAATGACAGGTGATGTGGTTAAAATCTTTCTATTGATTCCAAAACTCAATCGCAGTATGATACCACCTTTTTATCAGTAGTGTGATGTGTAAAGTCCATGGAATATATATTATTCTGGCATATGGTAAAAAGATAGGGAGATATAGTTCTTCAGTTGTGCTCCCAGTTGTGTTTTTCCCTCTTATACTGATAGAGGGAAGTCCCAAGAAGTCTATCACCAGCCTTGAAACAGGTGAACTTCTAAACAGTGACTTCTATCCCATTTAAAAGACTGAGGTGTAATAATAATTGCTCGTATTTGTAGAATGCTTATTAGTGCCACCAGGCAGTGTCATGTGTTTTCTATTCTTCATCTCATTTTGTTCTTACTAATTGTCCTATGAATTAAAGGTATTGTTATTATCTCCCTAGTAATAAAGATATCATATATTATTATCCAATTTATAGATGAGGAAACTGAGTTTCAGAGGCCCAAAGCCACATAGCAAGTTATGACAGAGCCTGTGTTCAAAGTTACTGATACCAAACAGTGCTGCAAAGGAAGATTATAGGATTTTGTAAATACCCGTTTTAATTCTGACAGTCAAGTCAGAATTACTCAGCACATTCTTGTATCTCCACTTTATCATGGAAAGAAAGGCTGGTAATGCTCAAGTTAAATATGTATTTGCCAGAATGGGTCAGAATTGTTGGCTTTTAACACTGACTTTGTACTTCAGGAGCTTTCATCCCACTTTTATATATGTTTTTTGAGATGAGTATTATTTTATATTTCTCTGAACTCTTAGAATCATGGGCGGGTTAGGATCTAATGTTGGCACTTTGGGCTCAAATCTAAGCAGGAGAAAGAGTGCTGCTATTGGCTGTACTTTTCTGCCATTGGGAATCTCTGTATACTGTGGTGGTAAGATCTGAGGGGTTGGGAAGAAGGGTTGGCTAGATACAGATAACCATATTTCAGTACCAGTAGATCCTAATCTACTTGTTAGGGACCCCTGTTCTTTATAGTGATTCTGCTAGGTTACCAGGGACTCATTCTTATCTATTAAAAGTTCATTTGTGTTGAACATCATTCTTGTATGCTTACATGAATGTACTATTTAATGAATCTTGAGCCAAGTTAAAATATTTTAGAAGCACTTGAGCCACTGATATTGGTAACATGAAGGGGAAAAATGTATTTGTCACTGCGTTTGCAGCTTTGATTTAGTGTGTTTGCTAGCCAGTAGTGAAATGATTTGCTAATAAAAATATTACTGGTGGCTTCTTACATATCATGACTTCTCTTTGACACTTGGTGCTTATCTGCATACTTGGTTCTCAGCCCAAAAGCTCAGTTAGGATACAGAGTCAGTAATATGTGACATTTTGTCTTTGCTACTGATTTTTCTGAGTGACCATAAAGGAGCTAATTAACTTCTGAATCTTTTTATACATCTGTGTGGTAAGGATAGCAGCTCATAGCAGTGCCATAGGGATTAATTTGTGTAGACATTTGGAAGAAACTAGTACCTATTATATATTTTATATTTTTGTTTATGAGAATTCATTGCGGCTGAATGATTTATCACAAAGAGGCAAAAAGATAATTTCTATCCATGTCTCTGACTTGCTGGGTGGCCACAGAACTCTGAGGGGCCTCGTTACTCCATACCTGTAAGTTTCCCCTTCCCGTTCCTGGAAGGCAGTGGTTCTCAACTTGTGGTCTACAGCAACTTCCAGCTGGGTCACAGGCTGATCTTTTCAGCATTAATGTTTATTAATGTATATATTTTCATTTCTGGCAGATAAATTAGTTATGATGTTTAATTCAAAAAACAGATTTCCCCTCATTAGTGTCTCAAGCCGAATAACCTTCACATTAACTAATTATATATTGGTTTACAGGGTCTTTTGCTCTAACTCAACCCCCAAATCTTTGAAATGAGAAGCAGCACTCTAAGTTAATTTGCTTGAAATTTGGTTTAGAAAATGGTATGAAACATTGGTCTTAAGGAAATGTGTTTAGTAGAACTGAACACACACTTAAACATGTTGATAAAATTTAAGAACTCTTCAGTGGTGCCTGGGGAGTGATGTTAACTTTATAAAAGCAGAGTTCCCTAATCTTTGTAGGAAGGAACTACTTTTTAATCCAATTAGTTTCTTGATATTAATGATAACATCTATGTAGTACTTTATAGTTAGAAAGTGCTTGCACAAAGATGATCATATTTGATCCTTAAAGTATCCCTGAAGCTAAGTATGGCAAGTATTGTTATCTTCATTTTATATATGAGATGCTGAGAAGGTAAGTGACTTAGCGAGGTACAAACAGACAGGAGCAAAGTTGGAATGTAGATCCAGACCTTTTGTCTCCAAATTCTGTGCAATTCTCACTATTCCATACTATCTAAAACTTTGCAAAATCTGAATCCTACATAAATCCTAGGAAGCAGGTAATTTTTATTGAAATCCTGTAGCATGCCAGATCTTTTTTCACTTATGGTATTATCATTTAATTCTTAAAATAGTACTAAGAGATAATAATTATTACTCCCTTTTTCCAAATGAGGAAAACTGGGGCTTAGAGACATTTCTCAAGGTTGCATAGATAAGTAACAGATCCAGATTCTGATTTTGATTTATTTCATTCCAAAGCCTGTCTTGTTTCTAACTAAACATAATAATCATTGTTGCTTTCTCTGGTATATGTCTAATAGATAAACTGACTGATGGTTTGCTAGTTTTCCATTTTACCTATGGACTTATATGGAGAACTTTGTTCTGCTATATTCATTTTTATTACAGGATGAGTAAAGTGAATTTTCTCCAAAGATTTCTTTGATTTGGTTGTATCTTAACTAAGAGATCTAGATTAAAGATCTGTCTCTCAGTTTGTCCTTAGGCAAATCATCCAACTTTTGGGGCTAATTTCCTTTTCACAGACAAACCGAACAAAATTTTGAGTTATATAGTCAAGATTTCTTATAGCTCTGAGATTCTAGTTATCTTAGGAGATAGGATTGACAGAAAGGATAGGGATCTCTTCACCTTTTTTGGTGAATCTCTTTATTTTTTGAAGTTTTATGCTAATGATAAATTTCCCAGCAATGAAAGAAGAAAAGAAAAAAAAAAGAAGATTCTCTGACCCAAATGTATCTATAGATGCCATTTGTTAACTGGAAAGCCTCCATTAGGTGGGAATGACCTATTGGAATTCTCTAATCAGCCATACTCAACTCCTATTTTACAGAGTCTTCGATCTGTTTTGGTAAGCAAGAGCAAAAACTCATTCTGTAAGTGACATTGTGTGTAGAAGAGGTCAGAAGTGTCAGATTTCATTGCTCAGATCTGGGGAGAGATTCCTCTTGGTAATTTCAGTGAATAAAAAGTTTTGATCCTTTATTGCCACAATAAGAAGAAATGATTTATATGAAGTTTCCATCAGTTATGATAATTATGGTCATTTTGCAATAAATTTGAGTAATTAAGGTGATAGATAATATGGTTTGTTCTATTTAGCTTCTGCTTGGTCAGTAAATTATTATGCTTATTTGGCCTGCATCTCAGATAAAAGAAGGATCACAATATATTTAAATTGGTGCTTTAGCTTCTATCAAAAGGTTATAGATTTCTATTTGAACTTACAAAGACATTATTAAGCATTGTGTAACAATTTTCTCTTCATAGGTTATAAGGTCACAAGTTGAAAAATTAGTTCTCACAAACCTTATAATTCAAGATATATTTATTACAAATGACGGCAAATTTAAATTTTATTCGTCTGTATACATGCTCTGATTTTCCTGTAGCCATCTGACAGGAATTCCTAAACAAATTTCCTTCAAAATTAATATCTGCCTTTCAAAATTTTGGGGACCTGAGGATAATTTTCCCCTGGGATTTATTAAAGTTTCTTTACTTTCAGTTGTTGGCCTGTATGCAGCTTGTGAAAGGCAGTAAAAGACAGACAGACAACTTGGTGGTGGGGGAGGCAAAGGTGGATTCTAAGTAAACCTCAGATTTTCTTTTCAGAATGATTCATTTTCCATATATTTGTAATGATTTATTTCAGTAATATCTTAATTGGATTGTAAGAAAGCCAAACTGTCATATTTTAATCTCCCCATCTCCCCCTGTATTTGCCATGGAAAGTATAGGTGTGTAGAAATAAGCCACCGGACAGAATTTTATTTTGGTTTGTCATCATTTTTTCTCTACTTATTACCCAAAAACATTGGAAGTAGCATTTACAAAAAATACATTTACAATTAGATGTTTTAACACAGAAGTAAAAGGAGATCATAAGGCATGTAAAGGATGTGGGAAGGGCATTGATGTGTGTATGTACACGCGTGCCTTTGTCAGTTCATTTATTCATCATTTATGGAGCAGACAGAAGGAACCAGGCATTGTGTAAGATGTTAGAAACAGAATGACAGGTGTGATGGTTATATGACAGAAATACATGGAGAGTACCGTAGGAACACAGAAGATGAGCATCTGAAAATCAGAACACCATGTAAAGGAGGTGACACTTGAGCTGAGTCTAGGAGAATATGTAGTAGATAGCTATGGAGGGAAGGTGAGACTTTCCAGGTAGAGGGAACAGCTATACAGAGGCATGGAAGCAGAGTAGACAATTTCAGGTAATTCCAGTAAAGCCTCAGCTAACCTTTGAGTAAAGTTCCCCAGGAGAGGCTAGAGAGGTAAATAACAACCTAATCATAAAGGAAGTTATGTCATAAAGTTTGGAGATCTATTGAAATAACTTAAGCAAATTTCTCAAAGACAAAAAGTAGATACAACTGTATTGATGACTATAATATAGGAGATTAGACGTATGTTTTAGAAAATTCTCTTTGAAGAGTTAAGCGTAGAGAATTGTCATGACAGAAGTTATTATAGTAATCTAAGCAGTACATAATTAAAATCTAAACAGTTTGGAAATGTAAAGGGAGGAGGGAGTGTGTGGGTTCAAGAGATATTTAATGATGGACTCTACTGTTAATGGTTTAGTGGATTGGAGGAGAGAAGGAGAGAGAAAGATTTAGATAGTTTCCAATTTCTGGTTTGGACAACTGGCCAGATAATTAACCATTCATCAGAACAAATACTGGAGGAGAAGCAGATGTTGGGGGAAAGGGGGAAAGGGGAAGAATCAAGACTTCCAATTTTGGATAATTACCTAATGGGTAAGATAGTAAACAAGAAACCAACAAATAAAGTAAATGTCAGATTGTGAGAAGGACTAGAAACAAGCTGTGGTGATAGAAGTTAACTATGGGAGACCATTTTTACAAAGATTGCTCAGAAAAGGATGGCTTGAGGAGCTCAGTCTTGCAAGATAAGAATTGCTGGGGTAACAACAATGGGAACAGCACGTGAAAAGGCTTGGACATAGGAAGTGCCTGTATTGTAGGCTAGAAAGGACGCCACCGTAGCTGGAACATAATTTGTTAGGAAGAGAGTAGCAGCATGACATGAGGTTGGAGAAGAAGGAATTCAAAGTGTAAGCGAAGATATTCGCCTCATCCATTGTACAGGAGGAGAAGGCTAAGAAAATGGCATGGAGGCTGCCGAGTTTCATATTAGGTTGTAGGTAGGGTTATGAAGAAATCCTTCTATTATTTCAAGGTTTATGAGGTAAGGTAATTAATATATTGGACTTAGAGGAGGTTTAAGGATTGGGGGGAATGTATGGAGTAGTCATCTCCAAGAATGAGAAAGCAGACTAAGGAGGAAATTGTAATAGGATTATTGGATGTTGTGCCTATTTGTGCTTTGTGGTTGTTATTTTTAAGGTAAAATCAATCAGGCTGGTTGTGTACTTTTCTCTCTCTACTTGGAGCTTCACGGGAGCAGGTTGAGAAAATGCAAATATTCAGTAAAAGTGAAATTATCCCCATTTTACAGATGAGGAAAATGAAGTTCAGAGAAGTTAACACTTGTTTAGAGTCGTGAAAGTAAAATTTAACCCAGATCTTTCTGATTCCTAAGTCCATGGGCTTTCCAGTATAGTACACTTCCTCCCATAGGATCTGCCTGTTGTTTTTAAGCATTAAATTAACTCTGACCTTCTTAGCTGTCAAGCCAATTGTGTAGAGTTATGAAAGGTATCAGTGCTTCCCTTTGCCTGTTACAAGGAAGTATATCATTTCTTTAGGGAGAAAAAAATCTTCTCTTGGCACCAAATTCCAAGAGGAATTTAGCGTGCAGTTTCTTATGTGCTAGATATTAGATATCATAATGAAATACAGTCAATTGCAAATTTTTGCAAAAGTTACAGCAAGAAATATCTATTAACCCTTGAGAACGGCAGCATCATAAATCATAGTACAGAAAAGGCATTTCTGTGGGGAGAAAAACTAAAATAGTCGAAGTATATTGCTTTTTGGTCATCTGCCTTGATGTAGAAAGCTCAGAAGAATGACAATTTATTGGTTTTAACTGTAATTTTGACAGGAGCTGGCCACTGGCCAGTCTGAGACCAAACTCTCGGTGAGAGGGAGCCTAAAGAGTCTGTGTTTTGTTTAGTTGATTGAAACAAGATTCATATTCTTCAGCTATTCAATTTATAGGAGACAGCATTGACATTTGGCTATTAAAAGTAAAGTGTCTGACTTGAGTTCTTGCTGAACAGAGGGGCCATGGTGTATCATGGATAGGGCCAAGGGTTTCAGAAAGCAGTTTAGAAGTATGGTAAACCAAGCCATGTATTTGCTTTCTCTCCCTCTCAATGACTCATTGATATGATGATAAAGATACATGCATAAAAAATAAGTCCTTGGTGATGGTGAAAATAAAAGAGGGTGCCATTGGAATAGCAAAGATTTTTGACATAGTTCTCAAAGACACAAAGTAGATAGAATTGTATTGATGAATAAACTAGAGCAGAGGAAAACTGCAACCTGGAATACAGTGGAAAAGGCTGCAGTGGGAGTTTCTGGTAGAGCTCTCAGATACCTCAACTTGCAATTCCCAGGTATGGAAATCAGGAATGATGGAGCAATAATTAGGGTAACTGGGCCTCCTGGCCCATTTTCTTTCCTTTGTGAATTTGGGGTAACTTCCTATAACATTTGCTCCAACTGCTTTCTAAACATAATGGATTCCTGACCTGGTTCCGTGGTATGAGATTTTGGCATAGAAATGTAGAGCAAAGCCTGACTGTGGAATTTTACAACCAACCCAGAGGGAAGACATGAAAGGCAGCTCTGCTTAAGAGTGAAATACCCTAAAGTAACATAATCCCAAAGTAAACTTCTCCTTATTTGATAGTGATTTAAAGTAAAGGTACTGCCTTCTCCCAGCATATATACCTTGAAGGAACGCTAATTGTCAGCAAGAACTGCCCACTTAACGCTGAGCTGCCATTCAGGGGTGAAGCCTTTTATGTAAATAAATCTTTATAGCTTCAAAGGAAACCTGCATTGTTACTTATGCTAACCAATCTAATCACTTATTCATGGATTTAAAGGGAAAACCAAGGGTCATCAGATATTTGAGGAAAACACTATGAATTAGACCAGGTTGAACAAACAGAATAGCTGACCTAAAAGAAACAGAAAATACAAAGCACAGAGAAGAGCTTTAAAAAAACTTAAATTAATATCCTCAGATTTGACTTCCAGCCTCTGGGATGTAGAAAGATGGAAGGAGCATCACTTCCATACTAACAACAAGAGAAAGCTGGATAATGTACAAAATTACAACTTTTCTTGAATCTATCCAAGTACTAAGATTTCAAGGCAACCAATCCCTAGGGGAGGGAAAGTATCACTGAGAAAGCCCTACCCAGGGACACAGAGTATGGCCTGGTTTAACCAGGACAACAGAGGAGCTCCCTCCCTTCCTCCCCAGCCAGGCTAGAAAGCACGGAATAACAAGTCACTGTAGGCGGAGAGGCAAGAGCATGGTTAGACACCCTTACTTAGGTGCTGGTTCACAGGGAATACCTAAATCTGGGAATAGTATAGTGTCATTGAGAAAACGCCTCTGTCAGACCATCTTCACCATTACCACCAATGCCACCACCACCCCCAAAAGGGAAAAATTAGAGGCAATTTGAAGAATGTGATGCACTGAAGGTAATCATGGCAGCAACGGAACCCAAATCCAGCTCGGTTTGATTGTATTGACTCATTCCTCCAAATTAACAGAAGAATAAGCATGTCTTTTTCTTTCTCTGTTGCCCTGCAAATGATGTTCAGTATTAAATCAAAATTTTTGAGACCAAAAAAAAAAAAAGCAAAACCAAACCAAAACAAAAAACCATCACTACCATTACCACCACCACCACCACCAACAAAAGGTTGACAGGAGAAGAAATTAACAGAAAAAGACTTCAGAGATGACTTAGATGTTGGGACTGTCAGAGAGAGTATTTAAAATAACTATGGTTAATATGCTTCAGAATTTTGTGGAAAGGTGGATAACATACAAGAACAGATGGTAAATTTCAGCTGAGAGGTGGTGGAAACTGTAAGAAACAGTCTAATGGATAGACTGTAAACCAAAAACACAGTAATGAGCTGAAGAATGCCTTTGACAGACTCATTGGTAGATTCAACACAACTGAGGAAAGAATCATTGAACTTGAAGATAGGTCAACAGAAATTACCCAAACTGAACTGCAAAGAGACTCTTTCACATAAAACTAAGTTATTTCATTATCAGCTGTCTTATACTTTAAGAAATAATAAAGGAAATTCTTCAGCAGG
>NW_006782186.1:787487-798716 GCF_000442215.2 Lipotes vexillifer
AAACATGATACCATACAGAAACTTAGCTCTACACACAAAAATTGAGAGCTCCAGAAAAGGTTGAAAGGAAGATATTATAAAGAAATTTTTTTCTTATTTTTAATTGCTCTAAAGACTATTGATTTTCTAATGCAAAAATAATGTTTTAGAGTTTATAACATGCATAACGTAAAATTTATGACGTATTTTACGAGTGGGGAAGGAAAGAGTTGGGAGTGTACTGTTGTCAGGATTTTATACTTTACATGAGGTGGTATAATTTTATTTGAAGGTAAACTGTTATTAATTTAAGTTATATATTGTAAACTCTGGGGCAACCACTAAAAATTTTAGAGAGAGGTAAGAACGAGCTGATAGTGAAGAAAGAGGAAGTCATAAAAAAAATCCAAAAGCGTAGAAAAAGAGGGATAAAGAAACAAAGAATAAATGGAACATTGAGAAAACAGCTAACAAAATAGTAGTTTTGTTGCGGTAAGCGGGCCTCTCACTGTTGTGGCCTCTCCCACTGCGGAGCGCAGGCTCCGGACGCGCAGGCTCAGCGGTCATGGCTCACAGGCCCAGCCGCCCCGCAGCATGTGGGATTCTCCCAGACCAGGGCATGAACCCGCGTCCCCTGCATCGGCAGGCGGACTCTCAACCACTGCGCCACCAGGGAAGCCCAAAATGGTTGTTCTTAATCTAAATGTATCAATGATTATATTACGTGTAAATGTTCTAAATACCTCAGTTAAAAAAGAGATTGTTCAGATTTTATAAAGATTAAAAAAAAAAAGACCCAACTAAAGCCTATCTACAAGAAACACACTTCTAATTTAAAGATATAGACAGATTAAAGGTAAAAGAATGGAAAAAATGCACTATGCAAATACCAACCAAAAGAAGGCCAAAGTGGCTCTAGTAATATCAGGCAAGGTAGACTTCAGAACAATGAATATTACCTGCAGTAAAGAGGGATATTACATTATGGTGAAGAGGCAAATTCATGAAAAGACGTAACAATTCTAAATATGTATGAATATAACAACCAAGCGTATATGTGTGTGTGTGTGTGTGTGTGTGTTTGTGTATGTATGTGTATATATATATATATAAATCAAAAACTGATGGAACTGAAAGGAGAAATGGCTAAATGCACAATTATAGTTGGTAACCGTAACACTAATTTCTCAGTAATTTATAGAACAAGTAGAGAGAAAACCAGTAAGGAGAGAAGACATTAACAACATTATCAACTAACTTGACCTAATTAACAGTAGAACACCAGCAGAATATACATTTTTTTCAAGTACATATGGAATATTTAGTTAGGCCATATTTGGTGTCATAAAACAAATAAATGCAAAATAATCAAAATAATGCAAAGTATTGTCTCTCACCAAAACAGAAATAGCTAGAAATCACTGACTGAAAGATATCTGGAAAACTCTTAATATTTTGAAATTGTACAACACACACACACACACACACACACACACACACACACACATACCATGGGTCAAAGAAGAAATAACAAGGAAAATTGGAAAATATTTTGATGTGAATGAAAACGAAAATATATCAACATTTTAAGGGATGCATGCTTAGAGGAAATTTATATCATTTGATGCTTATACTAGAAAAGAAGAAAGACCTTCATTCAATAACCTAAGCTTATACCTTAACTAGAAAAGAAGAGCAAATTAAACCCAAATCAGGCAGAAGGAAGGATATAATCGAGGGCAGAAATCAGTCAAATTGAAAACAAAAAGAGAGTAGAGAATGTCAATGAAACTAAAAGGTGTCCTTTGAAAAGATCAATAAAATTGATAATCCTCTAGCCAGACTGACTGAGTAAAAAGAGAGAAAGCGTGAATTACCAGTATCAGGAGTGAGAGGGGATATCACTACAGATCCTGCAGCAATTAAAGTAAATAAGGTAATATTTTGAATAACATGATCGTAGTATGTCAGAAGGGCACTGGAACAAGGCTGAAGGCTGCTCAAATCTGGGACCACTTGAGCACCAAAATAATTAAATCCAGTAGTGAATTATAAATCTTTGAAAAATAAAAGAGAATTCATGATTCCATACTGATAACAGATAGCTAATGGAGAAGGAAGGGCTCTTGCTTAGAGAAGAATGCTGAATGCTGCCTGATAAGTATGGAGGAAGTACTGGAGTTGGAATATTATTTTGCAACCATAGTAGTAAAAATTGATTCAAGCAGAAGACACCAATCAATGCTAAATCTGGGGAGAAAGTTAGATGAGAAGCAGGATATATCCATGGTCTTAAAGATGGATATCATTGCTTCTATATGTAATATCCTTAGGAGGACACAACACCAATCATGTAGTATTCAGGCTGGTAATATATAACTTGAACAACATGTAAAGAGCTTGAGCACATCATTGCCTCAATGTTATTACTTCCTATGAAGTGACTTTTGGAGCTTAGGTGGAGTTTTCTGAGGTATCTTGAAATACTTAGTTCTTCTCTACCTGAGCCTAATTAAACCAGACTCGCTCAGTTTTGTTCCAGAGACCACCCGGTGACCAATGAGGTGTATTACCTTTTAACAGAAAAATGAACCTGATATGTTTTGGAGAGATGTTGCCAGTCTGTGTTCTAAAGCCTTAGTTCTGTTAAAGCCTGTGGGAAAACCATAGCCTTTCAGGAGACCTTTTTCTGGGTTTGGATCTACTCTTTTACTTTTTATTTGGAAATCACTTTGGACTTACAGAAAAATTGCAAGAATAAGAGTACAGAGAACACTTACATTCTTACCCAGATTTACCTGTTGTTAACTTTTTACCCCATCTGTTAGCTGGCTGTGTTTTTTTTTTTTTTTTTTTTTTTTTTTTGCTCAGCGGCCATGGCTCACGGGCCCAGCCGCTCCGTGGCATGTGGGATCCTCCCGGACCGGGGCACGAACCCGCGTCCCCTGCATCGGCAGGCGGACTCCCAACCACTGCGCCACCAGGGAAGCCCCTGGCTGTGTATTTTTAAATTTTGTTTTCCTTCTTTGTTTTGCAAGGGTTTTTGTTTTTGTTTTCTTTTTGGTCGTGTGATATGTTCTAAAGACATTCAAAGCTAAAGAGGGTGCATACATTTGCATTTTGAAACCCAGATCTGTCTTGGCCCATTTGTGATTTCACTAGAATTGAGGCAGCCTTTTATCTGGGATGAAGAATAACATTGCAAATTTGTACAGTGGTAGAAGAATTCATGTGCTTTCTGGTAAAAGTGCATTGGGTGAGGGGTAGAGGTTGTCAACCCAAGTGTCTTCTGAAATCATTGAGGGATTATCTCAATGCTATCTATTATCAATATGGAAATCTGGTGAGGAATTATATTGGGGCTAAAGAAGATAAGTGGTATTCCTTGATTAAGTTCTGTTTGGGGAGCAGAGTTAACAACTTACTGGTCATTTAAATACAGTTGAGAGAGAAGAGCAGAGTGCTTAGACATATTTTGATAAAATTACTTAGGTTGGTGAATTTAGTTCTAAGGTCCAAACTGTATTTTGATCAATTAACCTACTTCTTGTTCCTCCCTAGATGTGCGGAAGAGTTTAGGGCACCTTTTCCTGTTAGATCACAGTTCATGAAACTAAGCTTCTTTTTTTTTTTTTTGGCTGCGTTGGGTCTTCATTGCTGCATGCCGGCTTTCTCTAGTTGCAGTGAGCGGGCTTATTGCGGTGGCTTCTCTTGTTGCAGAGCACAGGCTATAGGCGCGCGGGCTTCAGTAGTTGTGGCTCGCGGGTTCTAGAGCACAGGCTCAGTAGTTGTGGCACACGGGCTTAGTTGCTCCGCAGCATGTGGGATCTTCCCGGACCAGGGATTGAACCCATGTCCCCTGCATTGGCAGGCGGATTCTAAACCACCGTGCCACCAGGGAAGTCCCTAAGCTTCTTTTTAAGATCTAGAACTTAGTATGTCAGGATCTAAGACTGTTTTTCTGTGTTTCAGGACCTTTGGAATTTCCTGAGACAGGCTCATTTTCTTAGAGTAGGAAGATGTAAAAGGATTTTATGATCACATGAATGAAAATGGAAGTTCCAAAGTTGATATAAATACAAAAGACCAGGCTTATACTCAAATATTAATCATTGCAATGCTAAAGTAATCCTGTAGTGGAATTGAGGTATTGGGGTATCAGTTAAAATGTGGAATATTCTTTTAATTCACATCTATGGAGTTAAATTTTACAAGCCATTAAACATTGTAACTCAGACTATCTGCCAACATGTAAAAATGCTTGAGACATAATTTGGAAAAATCAGAATACACATTTCCTGCACACTGTGATTGTAACTAAAACTACTTATGTATATGAATAAGATGAAAGTTCATAAAAAACTTAATATTGATGAACTATATTGTAGTAGTCAATATGCGGGTAATTTTTCCTGCTCTACTTTTTATACTTTCAGTAATGTTATATAGCATTTGCAGTTAAAAACAAATTAACCACCTTTTTAGAAAAAATTAAGCTTTACTTTTTAGAGCAATTTTAGGTTCATAGCAAAATTGAACAGAAGGTACAGATTCCCCATATACTCACAACCGCCCACCTGTGCAAAGCTTCCCCCACCAAAGTGGTACATTTGTTACAATTGATGAACCTTTAGTGAATCATCCTTAGCACCCAGAGTCCATAGCCAGTTTTTTTAAAAATGAAGTTGTCTGAATTTTGAAAATTGCATCCGGCTTTCTTGGTCAGTGACCCAGAAATCTGTAGGCAGAGAATCCTAGACTCTTACTCTTTGACTTCTGCTAGAAGCTGTATAAAAATGGAAGCAACAACAAAAAAAGGAAGCAATAGGAAGTTTATTCTCATTAAGCCCCCCAGAAGTCCTCCAACCCCAACCCATTTTACCTTTTAACTCTTTTTATTTCCCTCTCACAGTCAGGGGACTGGGCTCTGCCTGTTCGGTTGTGACTGGGCAGTCCTGTCTGCAGTGTTCCATCTGGAATTGTCTCCTTTCGTCTCTCTCTAGGAAGTGCATTTTCGGCTGAGCACCTCAAGCTTCAACTCCAGAAGGAATCCCTAAATGAGTTGAGGAAGGAGTGTACTGCGAAAAGGTAAATGGAACACTGAAAATGGTTGTAACTATGAGTGTCGAGTTTACTTTGAAGAGAGGATTTGGAAAAGGAGTATTTTTTAAAGCTGCCGGTATTAATACCAGTTAATATGTTCAATGCCACTTTCACTTGTTCAACACCTACTGTGCTAGAGTCGGTTATGAGACCTCCTAGTATGTAGTCAGAATCGGAAGCATGGACACTGTTCTAGATTTCAGGGCCACAGCACTGTGACTTAATGTTTGAATCTCCTCCTCTTCCTGTCTTCTACATTTAGTGCAGCTTACAGTTTTTCTTCAGTAACTCCTTCAGACTTACTCCTGTTAGCTCTCTTGGCTGACCTCAACAGCTCCCAGGTTCTCTCTCTAACATCAGTCTCTCCAGTTTTCAGTTCATCCTCCATGTTGCTAGCAGACTTCTCCTGAAATACTATTTTTTTTTTTTTTTTTTTGCGGTGCGTGGGCCTCTCACTGTTGTGGCCTCTCCCGTTGTGGAGCACAGGCTCCGGACGCAGAGGCTCAGTGGCCATGGCTACAAATACCAGCCGCTCCGCGGCATGTGGGATCATCCCGAACCGGGGCACGAACCCGTGTCCCCTGCATCTGCAGGCGGACTCCTAACCACTGAGCCACTCCCCCTGCATTGGCAGGCGTACTCTCAACCACTGCGCCACCAGGGAAGCCCTCCTAAAATACTATTTTACCATCATTTTTTCTCTTCTTAAGAACCAATGGTGATTGTTTTGCCTCCCTGTCAAATAACCTTCAATAAAATGGCCCCATACAGCTGTAGCTAATTTCAGTCGCTCCGTGACATTCATTTAACAAATGCTAATAGTTTTTCCCGTTATTTTTTCCAGCACATGCTTAACTTGTTACCACCTCTGATCTTTTCCTCATCTTCACTCACTTTTCCTAGAAAGTCATCCCATCCTGCATTTTTCTTTAAGAAACCTTAGCAATTGAGAAACCTGAAAAGAACCTTGGAGATCATCTAATCCTCTCAGTTTGCAGATAGGAAAGCAAAGCTCTGGAGGTTACTCTGTCCATTTCACTAGGAAAGCAGGACTAAATCCCTTTAAGTCTTCAGTGCTCTTTGCATTGTACTACTTTAGATTCCACTTTGACCTACTGTTTCTCCTAAATTACCTCCTTTTTAATTGTTGACACAGCTGAGCAGGTAATATGCTCTATGGGTATTTTAGCTGTTGGTCATGTTTCTTAAATAGTTCAAGAGAAGAGCTACATCATCTCATGCCACAGCTTTCTGCTTTGTCCTTTTTTTATTCTGTTATTTTTGTAATATGGCAGCAGGTTATTTTTTGAGGTAGTTATAACATCTGTAGTTGTAAATGAAAATAGAAAACTTTTTTGAGGAAATACCATATGGATATTTCCTAAAAACAAATTGGCCTCAGGTTAAATGAGACCTTGGTCAGCCTACTGAGCCTCTCTAAATCTTGTCTTCTTGTTTGTAAAATGGGTATAGTAATATCAACCGAGTAAGTTGTTGTAATAATTAAAGCCATTTGTGAAGCTCCTGGCATGTAGTAGTAGGTGCCCAGTCAGTGATTTTGTACGTTTCACATCTCTTAGCATGGTGTTGGACACATAAAATAGGCCTCAGTATAGTTAGCTTGATTGATAGTATTTAGTGATAGGTCATGACTCATGTTAGCTATTATTCTTGCTTCTACTTCTGTGGCCCAGTACAGACCATTAATCTTTCTCTGCATCAGTTAGGTGGAAATAACTGTTAGAAAGCACGCAAACATGTTTTTTTTTTAACAAATGTGCTTTTTTTTTCCTCATTAGAGAACTCTTTCTGAAGACTAATGCCCAGTTGACAATTCGTTGCAGGCAATTACTATCTGAGCTTTCCTACATTTACCCTATTGATTTGGTAAGTTTCAAATTTTCTGGGGGAAAAAAAAATTTTTTTTAAGATGATTTCTGTTTGAAATTTTCTCTCAAAGCAAAAACTGATTGCTCTGGTCTTAATCATATGCTCTGTCATGATTCATTCAGAAGCTAATATTTATTTTAAAAGTAGATTTGGAATTAGTTGGCATTAGGTTCCACCATTTGATTTTTTTTCTATCAGTTTGGTGGTGGGGTGCACTCATCTTCATCTGAAAGAATGCCAAATTATTTCTGGTTTCTTTAGGACCTTTTCACTCAACCAGATTATCAACTTTCACCATATCTGACACATAGATGCAGATACACGTGCATTGCTTTAAAAATATAACGGCTAATTAATTTATATTTATTAGTATTACCTAAGATATTCCTGAGGTAACTGTCAGGATATTAAGTTTCTGAATCTGGTTTCTTAGAGTAAATACAAAGGTAATTGGTTAGGATTTTTTTTAGATCCTAACTAAATTTGGTGGGTTTTGGTGGGTTTGTTTTCTTTTTAATGAAAAGAGACTTAAAAGACTAATTTTCTGAGAGGAAACCTAATAGGATTTTAGGTTGCTCATAGAATCTTATTAATTCTACTTAAAAATTTTCATTTATAGCTGTGAATTGGTCAAACGATAGTTTTATGATTAAAATTTGACACGGTTTTTTGCTTAGATATGATGTTTTAAATGTTTATAGTATAGAGAATTTGAAGTGTACATCAGTGTACAGAATAGTATAATAAATCATCATGTACTCATTCAGCTTCAACAATTTGGTTAATAATTTTAGTCTATGACAGTATTGTCTTTGAATTAATACTGACGTACATTTTTTAGATTTAGAACTTCTTTGCTTTATACATAAACGTAATTAATTTCATTCTTTTGTTGTATTTACAGAATGAGCATAAGGATTACTTTGTATGTGGTGTCAAGTTGCCTAATTCTGAGGACTTCCAAGGTATTTTATTTCTTATACTTCTAAAGATTTGGTATAATATATGGGTATGTTGCAGGGATAAAGAGAGATATCTTGAAATGTTGGTTGCCTGGCACTTTATCCAGAAGGGTTTCTGGACCTTCTGTCCCTTCCCAATTGTAAGTATATAGAGTCAGATTCCCTGATGGAAGACTTAAGAGGATATTTGGTCTAATCATGAAAAAACAAAAAAATTGTTGAACTTTCTATTTGAAAGTTAAAAGAAAATACTTTTTGAATGAGCTTTAAGAAAATCAGACAGTAGGATTCTCAAGAATACTAATAATATCCCTGTCCTTTTGGTTTGATTTTTCATGAAAAATCTGTGTTGGGAGCAAAGCAATAAACATTAATTTGTTCTATTTAGAAAACCATATTTCTGCTGATGTAAAATGTATTTGAAAATTTAATTTTGTGACATTCCCACCCCCGTAGGTTAAACTTGTTGTACTGTCATTTCTGTCCTCTTTTAACTAAAATAAATTTACATTAAAGATGTTATAGATATGATTCATAGTAATTGCTATATTTAAAAATATTTTTCCTAATCCCTTTACCAGTATGCCAAAGAAAAGAACTTATTTTATTTGGCATATTGGTTAGAAAGATTACTTTTATTGTTAGCAAAGTGGGTTCTTTTCTCCTAATGTAGACAATGCTTTGAGGACTATTAAGTAGTTGTGTAGATTATTCCCAAAGCTAGCACATTAATCTATTTGGGAATAAGTTATTCAAGAAGAAAGCATTACTAGTTCTGATTGGGACTTTCTTCCATTTCCCTATAAAGAAAATGTTGTTATTTGTGGTCCTTTAACATTTAAGACTGTTTTAATATATTACCTCCTTTATCCTTTACAACAAGACTTACAATAAGTAGTTGGGACATAAGAAGAGTGACACAAATGAACCTAGCTATGAAACAGATACAGAATCAGGGACACAGAAAATAGACTGGTGGTTGCCAAGGGGGAGAGGAGTGGGATTTGGGGATTAGCAGATGCAAACTGGTATATATAGAATGGATAAACAACAAGTTCCTACTGTATAGCACAGGGAACTATATTCAGTATCCTGTGATAAACCATAATGGAAAAGAATATGAAAAAGAATGTAAATATATGTATAACTGAGTCACTTTGCTATATAGCAGTAATTAATACAACATTGTAATTCAACTATACTTCAATAAAAAATAAATTAAAAAAAAAAAAGAAGAGTGATTAAAACAGGAATGGGAAGACCTATATTTGAGTCCTGGTTCCCCTTCTAGAAACCGTCTGTTTTGGAACAAGTCATCTAAGCTTTGAGTTGATTTTCTAATTGATAGTATGAGCACATTAGTTCATGTACTACCTGTTTTACATGATTGTTAAGATTTTATTTAAGAGCAAGACATTTTGCCTTATAAAGAAGGTGGTATAATCTCATTTTACAATGTGTAAATGAGCTATTTAGTGACTTGCATGAGACCACAAAAGCTAAGTAATGATCTTGCTGGGATTTGTCTGGTTTCCATTGTACAGTGTTCCCTCTAATCTCTGTAAGTCATACAGATGTGCTTTGTTAATTTTAGGTGTTACTTTTATGTTATGGTGTCTTGAAGCTCATGACACATCTTTTTCCCCATTCTTTCATTCCTTCATTTATTTAATAAACCTATTAAGTACCTTGAGCCCTGTGTCAGGTTGCAGGGATACAGAATATTCATTTATTGAAAAAAATATCAGTTGAGCACCTGAATGCCAGACACTGTGCTGTGTTTTGAGGATATAATGATGGAAAAAGCAAATATATTCTCTTCTTTCATGGAGCATACAACCTATTGAGGGAGACAGGCAATAAACAAGAAAATAAGTATTTAAAAAGTGTTTAATAAAGGAATACACTATCTTAGAGAACAGGGGAACCTACTGTGGATAAAGCAGAGAAGACCTGAGGAGAAACATTTAACCCAAAATCTGAAGGCTGAAAGGAACCAACTACACTACAGCTGGGGGAGGAGCATTCTTAGAAGAGGAAGCAGTCATGATGGAGGATACGGAGGAATGGGCTTGATATATCTGAAAAAATTCAGGGTGAGGGGCATGGGAGAAGATAACTGTATTTTGGGCAGATCATGTAATCTCTCAGAGCTTAATTTCTTCACCTGTAGAATGAGGTAATATTTACATCTGAAATTCATTGTGATGATTGACTGAGATTGCATTTGAAAGGGCTTTTCATATAGAAGGCACTCAATAAATGTAATTGGAATTAGTTGCAAGAGAGAGGAAGGAAGGAAGCACAGAAAAGACCAGAGCAGCCCTGTGTAGCTGGAGCATAGTGAGAAAAGGGAAGAGTTCCATCAGAAGAGGTAAGAGAGTCAGCCAGGGCCTTGAGGCCACTGGAAGGAGTTTCTATTTTATTCTCAGTGGAGTGGGAAACTCCTGAAGGGCTTCAAGAAAGGGGATGATATGAGTTGATTTATGTTTTTTAAAAGTCACTCTGGCTGCTAAATACAGAATGATCTGAGAGGCGGCAACAAGAGAAGCAGGGCTGTCGGTATTGGAGTATCACCTTAATTAATTCTGGGATGTTTCTTGATTCTATTTTTGTTTTCTGGAGGTGATTTATTTCCTAGTTTTTCCTAGCTTTTGTTTGCTATCTATACTTAGTATGCCCAACAAGCTGAATACATTCCTTCTTCCCTTAAAAAAGTTAGTTTAGCTTTCAAGTGCAGTTTTTACTGCTAAAAAAATGAAATGGGAGATAAAATGAAATAAATATTTAATTCTACTCTAAGGCCCTGTTTACTTCCCATGACTCCTAGGAATCAGAAATTTTAAGAAGCACATAGGGTAGTATTGGACTTTAAAATCTTACGTTGGCATTCTCTAAGGCACTTCCATGTACTAAATTTACTGAGTGCTTTGTGTGTGTCATTTACGGTGTCAGGTGCTGGGAGTATACAAAGATGACCAAGGCATTGATCCTACCTCCATGAAACTTCAGTCCACTTGAGGTTAACGAGGCACTTAGAAGTTTATACCAGGTACATGGGACTCAGAGAGTGGGAATAATCAGGCCTGTCAGGAGGGAATCAGGAAAATCTTTATAGAGAAGATGATACCTGAGGTATTTTAAAAGATGAAATAGTATTCTCCTTTTGAAAGAAGGATGGGACATTTTAGGTTCAGTGAGTAGAAATATGGTAACATGGAACATCATACATGATGCTGTCTTGTTTATTTAATTCTCACCACTGTGAGAATTAATTCCTTCTGTGAGGGAAAGA
>NW_006782186.1:798726-838149 GCF_000442215.2 Lipotes vexillifer
AGTTATACTCAACTTTTTCTTTTAAAGACAAGAAAATTGCAGCTCAGATTAGTTAATTTTTCCAAAGACTCATACTAGCCAGTGGCAGAGCTAAAATCATCCCTGGTCGGCCTGATTTTAAGGTCCATATTATTCCTGTCATGATGCAGTTTTCTTCCTTGTTTTGAATAATAACCTCTTCCAGACTTCTGACAACTTTTAGTGTTCTGTAGCAGCTGCATTCTTAGACTCTAGTGACAGAACTCTAAACCGGTTATTCTGTTATATTCATGAGACTTTGCTGGGACAGACTTTACATCGTATGGCTTGATACTGTTTGGGAAACTCCTCCATAGTGACTCAACACTTATTGTGCTCTTCTCCTCTTCTAACTGGGTAAGTTTCAGTTAGAGTATTCCAGAGAGACTGGGACACAACGGGAGAGAGTTGTCCAGTGAAGGGTACTCATTTGAGTTCCATTGACTGAGACATTTCTCATCCAAAAATTAAAAAAAAAAAGAAAACTGTTTGTGTGTGATTTTAAGTAATCCATAACATGAGAGCCTTTCGTGGTAATGAGACCCAGATTTCCTTCTGTGTCTGTATCCCTTCATACAGGCATAATTTCTTGGAAAGGAGAGTCCATATGTCAAACAGTGTCTCATTGAGAACATGGAATGATTCCATAGATGCTGTGGCAATGATTAGAGTCTTAAATATTTTGTCCTGTCTGGATCAGTGGGTGCATGGTTCCTTACCAAATCAGCTGCCTCAGTGATTGGGAAGGCAGGATGGTAAGAGCTTTTAGATCACTTATTGTACTTGGATGCATTTGAATATTAATAGTTTGTCCAACATATAAGTCAAAGGGACATTTGAATGAATTTGTAATGTTGTCATGGCCATTGTGGGTTTGTGGAATCTATTATCATAACAATTACATAAAAGATTTAATTATTATAAAAATTACTGCAGCCCCGAGTAGATACCTACATTTAAAAAACAAACCAGGGCTTCCCTGGTGGCGCAGTGGTTGAGAGTCTGCCTGCTGATGCAGGGGACACGGGTTCGTGCCCCGGTCCGGGAAGATCCCACATGCCGCGGAGCGGCTGGGCCCGTGAGCCATGGCCAGTGAGCCTGCGCGTCCAAAGCCTGTGCTCCACAGTGGGAGAGGCCACAACAGTGAGAGGCCCGAAAAACCAGAAATATTTATTATGAGGAAACTGCAGAATTTTGTTTTGTTTGTAAGCCCCTTAAAACATTGTTTTAATAAGGGCTTTTTTACTTACCTGAGTCTACAGTTTATTCCTGTTCCTCTCTGAACCCTCCCACTCCCCCTCTAACTTCTTTTCACCAACAAACCTATCATCTGTGACCTTTCTAACCCCCAGAGCAGCATAAGGAATACAAGCCTCTGCTCTGCATTAGGTATTAGGGGCGTCATTAATGCTTACTGGAAAAGCACACCCCAGAGAGCCAGGTTTTGGCTTTGGCAGGTAAAAAGTCTTTTAGATCTTGGAATGCTGGAAACCTTAAACCTTTTGGTTTTTTTAGCTAAAGTGATTGGCAACAGAATGTGACATCTGAGGTTTCGTGGCCAGCAATAGCCATAATTAACCACATGAGCTCACATTTTCCCACTGGAGGTACAGTGGTCTTGGGGTGATGAAAGTGACTTCCCTACCAGGAGGTGGTTTTCCTTTTGAGGGTATTGGAATACCCTTGGGCCCTGTAATGCCTTACCCGTGGTCCTTTTAAAATGCTTTTTAATATAAAGCTTCAATATTGGAAATCCAACACCACAGTGTTTAACTGCGAGGCTGTGACGGAGCACTATGGCCTGGAATGGGAAACAACCTAGGGTTTTTAATGGGTGGAGTGGGGGAGTCTTGTGGTGGAAACAATGGTGAGTGTGAATAACTAGAATCAAAACTGATTTCCAGTATTACCCAGTTTTCCGTTTTTGCTATTTCTTTTTGGTTTTTTTTTTTTTTTTTTTTTTGCTGTATGCAGGCCTCTCACTGTTGTGGCCTCTCCCGTTGCGGAGCACAGGCTCCGGACGCGCAGGCTCAGCGGCCATGGCTCACGGGCCCAGCCGCTCCGCGGCACGTGGGATCTTCCCGGACCGGGGCACGAACCCGTGTCCCCTGCATCGGCAGGCGGACTCTCAACCACTGCGCCACCAGGGAAGCCCTTATGTTTAAATTTAATCAAAATTGTTTTGTTTTTGTTTTGCGGTACGCAGGCCTCTCACTGTTGGGGCCTCTCCCATTGCAGAGCACAGGCTCTGGACGCGCAGGCTCAACGGCCATGGCTCACGGGCCCAGCCGCTCTGCGGCATGGGGGATCTTCCCGAACCAGGGCACGAACCCGTGTCCCCTGCATTGGCAGGCGGACTCTCAACCACTGTGCCACCAGGGAAGCCCTGTTTTGTTTTTAGTTAATTAATTTTATTTATTTATTTTTGGCTGCTTTGGGTCTTCGTTGCTGCACACAGGCTTTCTCTAGTGGCGGTGAGTGGGGGCTCCTCTTCGTTGCAGTGCGCAGGCTTCTCATTGCAGTAACTTCTCTTCTTTAACCTGCACGGGCTCTAGGTGCACAGGCGTCAGTAGTTGTGGTGCACGGGCTTAGTTGTTCCACAGCATGTGAGATCTTCCCGGATCAGGGCTCAAACCCGTGTCCCCTGCATTGGCAGGCAGATTCTTAACCACTGCGCCACCAGGGAAACCCACAAAATTGTTTTGATTATTGAAAGGAGGTGGTGTTAGAAGACCAGTTTCCGTTCTTTTAATATATATGTGGGTGTAGTCCTCGAAATAGGCAAACTTAATTCTTTAGTATTACCCTTTTAGTAATACGGAAAACTGGAGATGCTTGAGTGTTTAGCATTGGATAGGTTTTTTTAAACTATAGTTTGCACTTGACCTATTTTGGGCAGGCTAACTAAGAGGCCTTCTGATTTTTGAAAGTTTTCAAATCCTTTTCTGTCAGGTCACATACGAAAGGAAAACCTTACTTACTGTAAGTTCTTAAAGTTCTTACTGTAAGAGCTTACTTACTGTAAGTTCTCTTTTTCTTCCTCTCCCTTCAAAAGAAGTTTCTGAAAGACCAAGTCCTTTTACTGATAGAGATATTTTAAATTTGATAAGCCTTATTCTTTAGAGAAAGCAGGAGGCAGGATTCAGCAACATCTGATGGAACTCACCATCCCAGCTGTGCTTCCAGGGATAAATATTTGGGGGGCTGGGGTGTAGATAGAATTCTCTCTCCCACTCCATCACTCATAGTTTTTACTTATATGGCTTTGACCAAGTCACTTATGCCACGTGAATCTTATTTTTCTCATTTCTAAGTTGATAGCATCAGATGCAGTGATTTCTAAGGTTTCTCCTGACTCTAATATTATATATGATGATTAAATTATAATGTAATGCATTTACAATGTAATGTAATTTCAGTCTCTAAGGTAGTGTGATATACATATTTCAACAGTAGGAAAGTATTGTAGTACTGTGAGTCTGGGCCAAGAGCACATGGTCTCTAAAAATAGGATTCTCATCAGTTAGGGCATGCCCAGTAGTCAGTTGAAAGGAATGCTGTTTGATTTTTTTTTCATCAGTTTGATTTGAGAGAACATGTTACCAAGGAGTTTTTATGTGTTCTTTGCCCTTACTAGAAAAGTGTGAAGAAACTAAGATAATACACGTGTGTTATATGCTTGGTGTGTTCTAGGCTCCAAAGTTAAAAATTGTTACATTCCACAGTAAAGTTCTGTGACAGTATGGTAGAGTGCTTAAAGACAGAGGCATCCGTGTCAGGTCAACCCATATACTAGCTGTCTTAGTTTGGACAGGTTCCTTAACTTCTTTGAACCTTATTTCTTTGTCTATAAATTGAATGAAATAGCATATAAAACGTACCCGGTTTATTAATTGTTGATGAATGAATGACTATCAGAAATAAAGCATCATGGTCAATTCCTGGCAGAAAAAAAAAAGTGTACAATAAAAGTTACCTATTTTTACAGTATGATCAAGGAATCTGCTTTGGTAGTCAAGGGTGGAGAATGCACTGAGTAGTATACGGCTATAGTAGGGGTCCTACAGTAAGAAGGTAGTGCTTAGATAACCAAGTTTAAATATAAAGAAGAAGAATGTGGAAAGTATTACTAATAATTAAAGTTAAAGGTACTCTTAAAAATCAGGAAATACTCAAGCCAAGGTCATCTCAATCATTTCAGCCTTTCTCTAGCCAGATGTATTCCAGATATGTGTTAAATGTGTGTGTGTGTGTGTGAGAGAGAGAGAGAGAGAGAGAGAGAGAGAGAGAGAGAGAGAGAACTTTTTAAAGTATTTTAAGAATATTGTATACCAAGCAGTTACTTTTTCCTTACCCCTGGGGAAAGCTTAAAACTTTTTATTGTATTACCCTCAGTTCTGGGTACCTGAATGATTATTTGTCACTTGGTAGGCAGAGTAGCAGAAATCTAGATGTTGAGTTAAAAATCTGTGACTTCTTAAAATCTGTGACTTCTTGAAAGATACATACTTATGTTTGACTGTAGGAGACATGTATTTTTTCCAACAGTTGCTTCCACACAAAAATTGCATAAATAGAATATATATGAACAATGTGGTTTTTGACCTTTTACTATTTAAAACATATTTTCTCCTTATCCTGTCTCAAACTTCACAGACTTAAACAATGCTCTCTTTATGAATATTGAGAACATACCCCATAAGGATGCACTGTGCTGTTTCACTTCACCTTGGAATTAATAACGTTGTACAATAGTACAACAGTACAACGGTTTTGCTTATAAAGTTGTTAACGAGTAAAGTGTATAATGTTAATATAGATGTAATGTTTAAACCTCTGAAACTAATTTTTGCATTGTATAATAGACGCAGGTATTATTTTTGCCCTTAAAAATGCTGGGAAAGAGAGTAATAGAGATTTGAATGCAGTAAGAACTCTTAAGATTATATATCAAATTTTAATCTCATCACATTAATTATTGGGAAATAGTTTTAAATGTAGTAGATGAAATTTCAAATCTTATTAATGTGTTTAAATTTCTATAACATTCATATAATTTAGATAGGTGAATAATATTTTATCAATTATTTCTTATAAAATCTCTCTTGAAATTGATTTATTATGATCTCATAGCTACATTTATAAGGTAAATAGTTATTTTCTATTTCTCTGTTTTTGAATTTATAGCAAAAGATGATGGAAGCATTGCTGTTGCCCTTGGTTACACTGCACATTTGGTATCAATGATTTCCTTTTTCCTACAAGTGCCCCTCAGATATCCTATAATTCATAAGGGATCTAGATCAACAATCAAAGATAATATTAATGACAAGCTGACTGAAAAGGAGAGAGAGTAAGTATCCTTTTAAAATATTCTTTTAACATTAGGGCAGTATGAAGCATCAACTGTATTAAAAATATAAAATGTGACCTAGATTGTGGTGATTTTTGTATATCCTTTGTAAAGTGCTCCATTTCTTTAAAATAGAGTGTAGTCAAAATTGCTGTTGATAGCAAAATTGACCCATTCAAATTTAATTTGCTTTTGTGAGGTAAGTATCATATACTCCGCAAATATTCATGTAATGTCTGTTGCCGCTAGTCACCAAATGAAATGCTTAAAGATTTGTCAGAGAAACAACCAGGAAAAAGATAAAAGACTTAACAGCAGATTGTACATATCTAAAAAATGGGTTTGTGAACTGGAAGATAGCCCAGGAGAAAATACCTGACCAGGCACAAGTACAAAAGAGATGGATTTATCGAAAAGTGCTAGACATATGTATGACACAATAAAAAGTCTAATATACATATAATTGGAGTCACAGAGGGGGAGAAGAGAGCACACAGGGTAATTGTAACATTTTAAGAGAGAATGACAGAGTTCAAATTTGACAAAAGACATCAAGCTATAAGTTCAAGAAGCATTAAATACAACACAAAATAAGTTCAAAGCAAACATACTTAGGGGAATTATAGTAAAACAGCTGAAAACCAAAGAGATAAAGTGAAAATATTAAAAGTACCTAGAGAGAAAAGAGATTTGCCTCAAAAGAGCAATAATAAGGCTGAAAGCTAATTTCTTAAGAGAAACATTGGGAACCAGAGGTGATGCAGTGACTTTTTTTTTTTTTGCGGTACGTGGGCTTCTCACTGTTGTGGCCTCTTCCGTTGTGGAGCACAGGCTCTGTACGCGCAGGCTCAGCAGCCATGGCTCACGGGCCTAGCTGCTCCGCGGCATGTGGGATCTTCCCAGACAGGGGCATGAACCCGTGTCCCCTGCATCGGCAGGCGGACTCTCAACCACTGCACCACCAGGGAAGCCCTGCAGTGACATTTTTAAAGCATGTAAAACGATACTGCCAACTTAGAATTCTGTATTCAGTGAATTATCCTTCAAAAGTAAAGGCAGGGGACTTCCCCGGTGGCACAGTGGTTAAGAATCTGCTGCCAGTGCAGGGGATATTGGTTTGATCCCTGGTCCGGGAAGATTCCACATGCCATGGAGCAACTAAGTACGTTCACCACAACTACTGAACCCCATGTGCCTATGGCCCGTGCTCCACAACAAGAGAAGCCACCACAACGAGAAGCCCACACACCACAATGAAGAGTAGCCCCTACTCACTGCAACTAGAGAAACCCCATGCAGAGCGATGAAGACCCAATGCAGCCAAAAATAAATTAATTAAAAAAAAAAAGTAAAGGCAAAATAAAGACATTTCAGACTATCAGTACTGAGAAAACGCATCTGAGCAGACCTATACTAAGGGAAATACTAAAGGCAGAATAGAAATAATCTAGCATAGAAACATGGAAATGCCTCTCCTCCAGAAATTCTGATTCAGTTGATAAGCCCAGACATGAGATATATTTTTCTAAAGCCCCTGAAGTGACTGTAATGTGCAGTCAGGTTTGAGAACCACTGTTCTACTGATGGATTGTGAATGTTGTGTTTGTGGGCGTGAAGAAATGAAATATCCTCCACTCTATTTAGGAAACTGTAAAAGGAAAGGCAGGAAGGGTGGGCATCAGTGGAAGAATTTAGTACTGTATCTGGTAGGGCTTGTAAGTGGAGGGCAGGGAGCGCATGTATAGTTTTATTCAGTTCCTTTTCAAAGGCATTGATTAATTTATAGCCCAAGTATTATTTTTAATTTCAAAACCTTTTATTTAAAGAGAGCCTGAAATATATATGTTTGACAGAAGGGGACATGAGTATGGTTTCTTTCCTCTTTTTAAAAAATTGAGGTAAAATTCACATAAGATAACTTTTTTAAAGTGTACAATTCAGTGGCATTTAGTATCTTCATGGTATTAAGTAATCACCACTTCTATCTAGTTCCAAAACATTTTCAGCACCCTGAAAGAAAACCCTGTATCTATTAAGTAGTCACTCCCTGTTCTCCTACCCAGTAACCCCTTTCTTCAGTCCCTGGCAACCACCCATTTGCTTTCTGTCTCTATGGATACCTCTTCTGGATATTTCGTATAACTGGAATCATTTACAACATGTAACTTTTTGTTTAGGGTTTCTTTCACTTAGCCTAATATTTTCAGTGTATCCACACTGAGCACAATCAGTGCTTCATGTACTTTTATGGCTGAATAATATTCCATTGAACGTATATACCACATTTTGTTTATGCATTCATCTATTGATGGGCATTTGGGTTATTTCCACTTTTTGGCTGTGATCATTCATGTACAAGTATTTGCTTGAGTATCCATTTTCAGTTCTTTCGAGCATATAACTTGAAGTGGAATTTCTGGGTCATATGGTAATTCTATGTTTAACTTTTTGAGGCACCACCAAACTGTTTTCCACAACAGCTACACCAGCTTACATTACATAAAGTGGTATACATATCATTGTGCTTTTGATTTGTATTTCATTAATGACTAATGATGTTGAGCATTTCTTCATGTTCTTGCTGGCCATTTGCATATCTTGTTTGGAGAAATACCTACTCAGATTTTCAGCCTGTTATTTTTCCTTTCAGTTTTATTGAAATATAATTTATATACAGCACCGTAAAAGTTCAAGGTGTACAGCATAATGACTGACCTATATACATCATGAAATGCTTACCACAGGAAGTTTAGTGAACACCCATCATCTCATATAGGGAAAACAATTAAAGAAACAGAAAAAAAATTTTTCTCTTGTGATGAGAACTCTTAGGACTTACTCTCTTAACCACTTTTATTTATAACATTCAGCGGTATTAATTATATCAATCATGTTGTATGTTACATCCCTAGTACTTGTTTATCGTATAACTGGAAGTTTGTACCTTTTGACTGCCTTCATACAATTTCCTCCCACCCCTTACCCCTCCGCCTCTGGTGACCATAAATCTGATCTCTTTTCCTATGAGTTTGTTTGTTTTTGAAGTACAGTGACCTAAAACACTATGTCCTGGTAACAACATAGTGATTTTATTTTTCTGTGCATTTCAAAATGATCACTACAATAAGTCTAATTATTGTCACCATACGAAGATATTACATAATTAAGACTATACTCCCCACACTGTACAATTCAAACCCGTGACTCATTTATTTTGTAACTGGAAGTCTGTACCTCTTAATCTTCCTCACCTCTTGCCCATATTTTTAATTGGATTGTTTCTGTTTTCGTTGAGTTGTAAGACTTCTTTGTATGTTCTGCATACTAGACTCTTATCAGGTAAATCATTTGCAAGTATTTTCTCCCATTCTCTAGGTTGTTGTTACAGTTTAAGGCCTAAAATTAAGGTCAGTATTATGTGCTGCCTGGATATCTGGTGAAACCAGGAGGGCCTTGAATAGTCCCTCCCAACTCTGCTCCCGTGGATCAGGCCCCCTATCCAAACAACCCTCTTTATTCAGGGATCTAGGTAGTCTCTGCTTATTCCTGAGTAGGGAATTTCAGTTCCTTGCCAGATGGGTAATTATGGAAACAAACCAATCACATCCTCCCCTGGGAACCAATCATCATCACTCTGTCCTCTTCATACTACAGAGTTGCCACCCATAGCTCCTGGTTGTTCACTCTCTTCTCAAGTGTAACCCCATGTGAGTCTGTGTGGCATGCAGTGTCCTCCTCCCCTGGGATTTGAGTATGTGTGACCAGTAATCTGCTTTTAATCTCATATGTCCAGTGTCAGATGTTGAGTGTTCAACCATCCCCATGACCCTAGGGGTCTCTTATCAATGGGGCGAATAAGGGGAGATTAAAATAGTTGTTTTACTTTCTTTATAGTGTACTTTGATGCATAAAAGTTTCGGATTTTGATTAGGTCTAATTTATCTATCTTTTTTGTGTGTGTTTGTTTCTAGAGCTTTTGGTTTCATATCTAAAATCCATTGCTAAATCCAAGCTCATGAAGATTTACCCCTTTGTTTTCTTGAAACAGTCATATCATTTTTTCTCTCATATGTAGGTCTTTGACCCACTTTGGGTTAATTTTTGTATATGTTATGGCTTAGGGGTCCAACTCCATTCTTTTACATTAGGATATCCAGCTGTATCTCCATCATTTGTTAAAGAGACTATTCTTTCCTCATTGAATGGCTTTGGCACACTTGTTGAAAATTAATTAGCCGTAGATTATTTTTGAACTCTCAGTTCTAGTCCACAGGTTCATATGTCTATTGTTATATCAATTCCACAATAAATTTTGAAATTGTGAATCCTCCAACTTTGTTCTTTTTCAGTATTTCTCTGGCTATTCAGAGCCCTTTGCAATTCCATATGAATTTGAAGATCATCTTTTCTATTTCTGCAAAGAGGGTTTTTTAATAAGCTGTTGGCTTCAGTTTGCTTAGCAATTCATTGAGGATTTTTGCATCTATATAAGGAATACATAGAAGACTATAGTCTTCTTGCATGGCTTTTCTGTCAGGGTAATAGTGGCCTCATAGAAAGCATTATGAAGTAAGTGTTCCCTTCTCTTCTACTTTATTGGAAGAGTTTGAGGATTGCTGTTAATTCTTCTTTTAAATGTTTGTTAGAATTTACCAGTGGAGCCAAGTGGTTCTGCTCTTTTCTTTGTTGGGAGGTTTTTGATTAGTGATTCAGTTTCTTATTATAGGTCTGTTCATATTTTTTATATATTCCTGACTCAGTTTATATCATTTGTGTGTTTCTAGGAACAAGACCATTTCATCTAGGTTATCTAATTTGTTGGTGACAGTTGTTCATAGTATTTTTTATAATCCCTTCCATTTCTGTAAGGTTTTAAATGATGTCTATTTTCATTTCTGATTTTAGTTGTTTGTGTCTTTTTTCTTTTCTTTTTTCTTTTTTTTTTTGCGGTACGTGAGCCTCTCACCGTTGTGGCCTCTCCCGCTGCAGAGCACAGGCTCTGGACGTGCAGGCTCAGCAGCCATGACTCACGGGCCCAGCCGCTCTGCGGCATGTGGGATCTTCCCGGACCGGGGCACGAGCCCCTGTCCCCTGCATCTGCAGGCGGACTTGCAACCACTGCGCCACCAGGGAAGCCCTTTTTTATTTTCTTATTGTAGCTAAAAACTTTTAGCTAGAATAAGAAGATGTGATGGATCTTTTCAAAGAATTGACTTTTTGGTTTTGTTGATTCTCTCTGTTGTTTTGTCTCTTTTATCTCTACTCTAATCATTATTATTTCTTTCATTCTGCTAGTTTTGGGTTTTGTTTTCTATTCCTTTAGGTGTAAAGTTAGGTTACTGATATGAGAGCTTTCTTTTTTTTTTTTTTTTTTTCACGCTGGCCTCTCACTGTTATGGCCTCTCCTGTTGCGGAGCGCAGGCTCAGCGCCCATGGTTCACGGGCCCAGCCGCTCCATGGCATGTGGGATCTTCCTGGACCGGGGCATGAACCCATGTCCCCTGCATCAGCAGGCGGACTCTCAACTACTGCGCCACCAGGGAAGCTCTGGTTTGTCTTACTTCTTGAGCAGTGTCCTCTGCTTTTCCTCACTGAGTGAGTTCTGACTAGGCAAAACAAAGGCAAGTACCTTGCATTAGTCCTGTAGGTCGCCCCCAGACAAGTTAGAACAAACCAACCCAAATTTTTTTAGAATAAAATCTGCTCTGCTACCTTAAGAACCACGGGTCAGGGCCCCACAAGGGCAGCCTGCTGTCTTTAAGACCACTGCTGAGCTGGAGAGGGGGTTAAGGACAAGATAAGTAAAAATGCTGCAAAGCATTCCTTCTGATTTTGAGTTTCCTTTTTCTTGATTCATTGTTCAGCCAGTTGTTGTAAGCCTTTGACAGTTTTTGCTTGATTTTTTTTTTCAATGTTTCTCTAGAGGGACAAGTCCTTTGATCTACTTACTGTACCACTTTTGCTGACTCCATTCCATTTATTTGTGTAATGATGAAAAACACTACTTGTAAGGGATGAAGGGACCCCTAGGTAATTTTAAGAGGAGAGAATACCGTAACCAGATATGTCTTTCACAGAGATGACCTTGTAGTTTTGTGGAGAATGCCTCCCAACCTTCTGTAGGTTCCATATTAAGAAAATTAAGTATCTCTCCAGATTTTTATCAGATTTGTGCATGATGATCTGCCTTAAAATATTAGTTATGTAGGAAAGTCACTTTGGGAGCTTGAAGGAGGGGTGCTCCTCGAAGTGATAAATACTCTCTCTCCAGATCAGCTGCGCACTTTAATTTGTGAAGGAGCAGCTTAACATGTGAGCACTCCAAGTAGTATGCGCCAGTGTGAATAGTAGTGATGATTTGTTTATTGATTGATTTTCCGAAGCAATCTGGGAAGGCCAGCGAGATTTTGGTGATGACATTACTCATTTTTTTCTTTGGCAGCCAGGAGAACCACAGGAATTGCTTTTTAGTGAACGAATTTTATATTATACCTCTATCTTCCCCTTTTCACTGAAACACAAATTGTATTTTATTGATTCTAATGTAAATACTTTCGACATTTTAATATTGCTAAAAATGAGATACATCTTACAATTAATGGCATGATTGATCGCATTTATCTTTTCTTAGTGGTACATAAGTTAATGATGCAGTTCACAGTTGATGCTGTCTTAGATTTTATGAACTATCAAATATTTTCACTGGGCAGTAAAGCACTTCAGATCCATTTTGGAACAACATAGATGTGTAAATAAATATCTAAATACAAATACATTTATTGATTATGTTTGTTGATTGAATCAGCCTCTCAGTTATTAGCCTGTATGACTGAAGGAGCAGATTAGACATGGTTTTCTTTTCTCCTGAGTGTGTCGATTTTCATGTGAACCTTTCCAGGGTATTAGGTGGAATCAGGTCTTCATGGGAAAATAGGAATTAAATGACTCATTGGATAAATTATGCTTATTGTAATAGGCCTAGGAATCCTCAGCCTCTGCCCTCTCTGATTACCTGTTTCATCTGGCTATTGGAATGTGATATATTAGGGTTCAAAGCTCTATTTAGCTAGTTTTGCTAGAAGGGGGGAAAAACACCAAAAACTAGTTTTCTCCTTTGTATGGTCTGTTTGAAGCCCAGGTCTGGACTGATGCCTTGCCTAAACCATTACTTGTGCACCTGCACACTGTAAAGGGAAACTCTGAAATCTTTGCTGCATTTCATTTTGAGGCTCAGACCACAAAACACGAAGGAATGTAGCCAGAGTCCAGCTGCAATGTTCTTTTACCCCTTATTTCTTTTTTCATTGAGGACTGAAAAGTAGGTTTTAAAATGATTTTTGAAATGAAATGTGTTGGTCATTGTTGGTGCGCTACTTAACCATCTGTTAGGTAATACATGCAGAATAGACTAGCTCAATAGATTGTGCTACGACATAGCTGGTCAGAGCATTTGGCTTTTTCAAGCCCTCAAAAGATGTCTGAAATTTTTTGTTTTATTTTCAGAAGGAGAAATAGGGAGTGGTGTAAATTGGCAGGCACTTTTGAAACTTCCTGGCCTGTCCCTGACAAGGTTTTTACAGATCTCTAAAAGCTGGTCAGCTGTTTTTCTGTAGTGGAATTATTGGAACCAAGAGAAATGGTAGTGCTGCTTTTCCCATTTTGTGGATTTTTTTGTGCTTATGTTTATTCCTGTGGAAGATCTTGACTAAAACCCCAGGAATTGCTTTTTTAACCTGATTGATTCTGATTTCTTTTAGAAACAAATTCTAGAGTACAAAGAAATTGTGATATATCCAAAATCAGACAATAATGGGCCCAGATCGTAGTCATTGCATGTGGATCTCATGCTCATGAGAGAAGGAATGGTCAGTTTTAATGATCTGCCACCTTTTTGTGATTGGGGTGCATATGGCCATCATGCATACTTATACATAAAGGAGCTGGGGAGACAGATCCCCACGCCTGTGACTTGAGCCACCTTTCAGCCACCTTGGCATGTCTGGATGTTTATGGAGCTTCCCCTTCAGCATAACCAGGTTGCATTTTGCCAGGAGGGAAGGGACAAAGGAATTTGCTGAGTGGCAGTGATCAGACTGATGCCCTATCTCTGTACTCCTTCAGCCTACCTCTTGGCCTGGCCACACTGACCTGTTAATAAATGAATGAGAATTTTTTCTAATGGTGTCTCCTTGAATCAGTGAGAATACTTTGAACTTTATTTGCATAAGTAGCAGATTCTCTATAGAAATAGTGACTGACCCTTGGAATTTCATTAGCATGTATTGAAAACCTAAATTTTTTCAGACTATAATTCTGACTCCTCATTGCTATTCTCTGCTTTAGGCATACTTAAACACCTGTTGACACATCTTATATTAAAAATTCTAGACTCTTTCGTATAAACATTCTCAGCTTCTGTTTGTAATCAAGCTGTTTTAATGTGGAGAGTTCAGAAGTAGTCGCTGTTTTCACTAAATTAGCATGTTTACTTTCGTGGCGTCCAATTAAATCTGATGGCCTCCTTCCAGAAGTGGGAGATTTTCACATGATGCTTAGGCTTAAGTGATGTGGCTTTGATTTTCAACTCTTCTACTGTTTATCCTATAAATTAGAACATTTTTTGTAAACTTTCATCTTCATTTTATTATAGGTTGTTGCTCAGATGCTGGCATTTAAAGTAGTCAGGAACTCAGACCTCAGACCTTTATATTGAACAATGATTGTGATGACTTGAGGCAGAGGGTGAACCAAATGCTTTGGTTTTCTATTTTTTCTTGCTGTGCACCTTAAAAGTATAATCAAACGAATATTTTTCAGTGTGACTAATATAGCTGAAATGAATAAAATTATTAGTTCTTTCAGGTTTTCTACTTGATTACAGGAGTGTGACCTAAGTTGAAAAATCTCTGTTCATGTGAAAACTTTCCCAAATGTCTATAGTCCAGCTCCATTATAACTACCTAAGAGTACACAGTGGAACAAAAATAAAGATGAAAAAAAATGTTTCTGTACATGCAGCATTGTAGACGTGTTTTAAAACCAGTCAGAATATTCTTAGGTCGTATGAGTCAACCCTTCATTTCACAAATGGAGAAAGAGGTTGACAGATGAAGGAAGGTCAAATAAGAAGTTAACTAAGCCTTCATGTTGATCTGGCCCCCTGAGGGAATCAAGCCCAGAAGATGGTCCAATTGTTAAGCGTAGTACTTTTAAGCAAGCATTTAGGAGATGGAAGAAGTATATTTATCAAAAAGGGGCTATAGGACTTCCCTGGTGGTACAGTGGTTGAGAGTCCGCCTGCTGATGCAGGGGACACAGGTTCGTGCCCCAGTCCGGGAAGACCCCACATGCCACAGAGCGGCTAGGCCCGTGAGCCATGGCCGCTGAGCCTGTGCATCCAGAGCCTGTGCTCTGCAACGGGAGAGGCCACGGCAGTGAGAGGCCCGCGTACCGCAAAAAAAAAAAAAGGGGGGGGGCGCTATATATGAGACTGAAATACCCCTTTCCTGGTTTAGGGGAAGCTCACTGGTAAAAAATGCCATGATGTGAATTCCTATATATTAAGCGGAGTCACCGTGTTCTTATTGGAAATGTTAATCATTTAAATCTCATTTATCAGTTGGTTCACTTAACATTTGTTTTTCCTCTAAAAGGTACAATGCAAAATGCCTCTCTTTTCTTCTCTCTTTCCTCAATTTATTTAAACTAGGCAGAGTTTGTTTTTGGCTTTTTATCACTTAAGTCTTTGAAGTTATGTTGGGACTTCACCTGTAATCACTGAGCAACTGGAGAAAGGTTGTCCTGAGTCTTGGTTCACCTGGTATAATATCTATGCCACTAGATTATCATGAGGTTTAAATGAAGCACAGTGCTTGGCACACAGAAGATGCTCAATAAAATTTTGCACCTACTAGTATACATTGAGCTTTGCAACAGTAATTCCAGGCAGCCATGTAATTTTTTTTTTTCTAATTCTAGGTGCTAAAAGGAAAGGTAGGCCTAAGAAAAGGTTAAGGAAAATTAAAAATGCAACCCAGTAGAATAGTACTAGATTTCTTTTTGTAGTAATGCCACAAGGTACATCGTCTTTCAGTCATTGGTGTAAATGGAAAGGACTAATGAAGTTTCCCAGAGCACAGGGTAAAAAAAACTGTTGCAGGGGCTTCCCTGGTGGCGCAGTGGTTGAGAGTGCACCTGCCGATGCAGGGGACACAGGTTCGTGCCCCAGTCCGGGAGAATCCCACATGCCACGGAGCGGCTGGGCCCGTGAGCCATGGCCGTTGATCCTGCGCGTACGGAGCCTGTGCTCCGTAACGGGAGAGGCCACAACAGTGAGAGGCCCGCGTACCACAAAAAAACAAAACTAAAACAAAAACTGTTGCAGGTCTGAAGGCTTGTTTCTTACTTCAACTACTCAGAGAGTTTACTGCCTAATATCTGCTAATGAGTCAAGTAAGTGTCTGTGTTTTAGAACCTATCAGTTCAGCGAATGCTGAAACGCTTATTCTTAAAAGGAATGTAGAGCAGGTTCAAATAGCTAAACAGTTCCCAGCCTGGCCCGCTACTTACTTTTTTAGTCTTATCCCAGTGCCCTCTCAGTTCATAACCTAATTGTGGTTGTACATAAAGCTCTTCCGTTATTATCTAAAACTTTCCTCGTAAAGTCTTTCTTAATTCCCCATAGTTTGATGGACTGTCGTAGCCTTTTGTAATCCTATGAACAATTCTTTCTATATAGTATCTCAGAAATGAGTTATGTTTATATATGTTCTCATTTCATTTTAACAACAACCCAGTGATACAAGTGATGTATTAGAGTTGTCTTTTTCTTGTCTGAAATATTTTCACTGTAGAAATTGCATCTTACTTGGCATGAAACTTACTCCATTGTCTTACCGAGCGCCTTGTATTGTGTAAACACTCAATAAATATTTTTTGAATTGAATTAGGAGAGCAAAAGGGATGTTCAGTTTCTGCAAATGCTATTAAGTAATCTGACACTCCATGCTCTAGCCCATAGTTTTAACTCTAGATGCTCTGGCCAGGACAATCCTTGTTTCATACACTCCCTTAGGACCATGAGAAGCTATTAACTTCAGTGTCTGTTGTAATCCAAGGCACAGGCAGCCGTGCTAATTGGGCTGTGTTCAGGAGTGACAGCAAAGAGTGTGTTTTAAAATGAGGAATCCCCATGGAAATTTTAGGCAGCAGAAATCAACAAAATAAAAATGCAGAAGGTGGTTGCTGGGTGAAACAGGAAATGAACACCTTATGGAGATTAGGCAGTCCACTGAGAGAGGGGAAATGTGGAAAATGAGTCAAAAGTAATTGTGTAGCCATTTCATCTCTGACATTTGGAAGCATATTGTTGTGTGTGTTGTTTTTAATGAAGTGTGTTTTACAGTGCTGATGTTATTATCTGGATGAGGAAGTCTTCTCTAGTATTATTGTCATCTCAGCTTTCTGCAACCAACTAAATTAAAATACAGTAATATAATGGGACAGTGGAATAAAAAAGAAAACCAGATGACTCTGACATGTGACCCTAACTTGAACTTACTGCTTTTCTGGTTTGCAGTGTGCTCAAATCAGTGTAGAGAGGTTCAATGTAATGCTTTGAGGGACCGGGGAAAGTAGAGGAATAATATATTTAGTTAATAGTGGGCTATGTCATGGGTTAAAGATTGTTACATTATTAAAATATGTGAAATCAGTGTTTCTCAACAGGAGGTCCCCAGAGCATCAATGAGTTCTCCAGGTAGCATGGACTGGCCTTCTGCAGTCTGTTATTAATGTGTATCATATGACAGCATAGATGCTTTGGATTCTGATATGAATTAATCATTTACTCTAATAAATAAGACTTAATTTTATTGATGTTACATTGAAAGTAGTATCTTTCTTTCCTTTAATTCTTATCTTAGATTTTTTGGTAGGCAAATAATGAGGGATATGAGGATAATTATATCAAGCCAGAGAGTTTGGAGTAAGTGATTTGTGGAATCTTTCGGTTTTCTGAAGAAATAAATGGGTGGAAAGAGTAAGAAAATTATTTTTAGGTAGATGTGAACTTATTGTAACTTCCCAAAGCATCTTATTATAATAGTTCTTTAGACAGTTTTCTAGGAATAACATTTATGTCCTGGATAATAGTGTAATTGTAAAACAAATTTATATCATTCTTTTAACCAGATGGTTCTATTCACTGCCATTTTTTACTCCTCTCCCCACAATAATTTACAGTTATAAGATCACCAAATGTAACTTCTGAATTGGATTAAATGATCAATTGGTTTTCAGTTTTTCTTCTCTAATTCCTTGAAATGAAAAATCGATATGAGAGTTAACTCATGTATAGTTAAGTCACAGGAGAGTTAAATTACAAAAGACTTAAATCACTGAAGTCAGACCATATGTTGAGGACTAGTACATGTTTGTCACTGCACAAGATGCTGGTATTAGGTGAAGTTACTCAGCTGCTGAAGTGGCATCAGGGATGGAGAGCAAGTCAGTAGACAGTCATCCTCCGCATTATAAGGGTCATGTTAGAAATACTTGGGGATGAGTTGAGCAGCCAGCAAAGGCATGCTTTAGGAGGTGGCCCCTAAACACCTGAGCTGCTGAGTGTGGAAGAGGCTTAGGAGCTGCCCAAGCAAAGGCTAGATACAACAGAAGGACACACACCCTGGCACAAAACAGGTATTGCCCCTTTCCACTGGCCAAAGCATCTAGTTTCTCACCCAGCCTGGTGAGTGACTTCAAGTTGCTCAGCAGTTTTCTTTTAGGCATACATAAAAGAGGGATAAGTTAATAGTTCAACCTTTAGTTGATGTAAAAATGAAAATTACTTTCAAAGATGATTAGCTTTGAGCGGTTAATATCAATATACATATATCCATTTCTTCAAAGCATAGTAATATATCTTTATAAAGTGTTCTGGATCACAGGTTGGTTATAATAAATATATGACTAATTTGACTTAAATATATATTCACTTCCATATATAACTATTTAACAGGGATTAACTATATATATTGGCATGTGAATAATAAAAGTTGTGTTTTCTAAACTTAGGAAAGGAGAAATGGCTTTTCCATTTCACTCTTCTGAAAGAACTTCAGTATCAAGCACATCTTGAACCAGTTTATTTTGCCTCACTAGTCTCTGTGCACTGGCTTTAGAGAAATGTGAAGAGTAAAAGAGGGAATTTATATAAAATTACCATTGCATGTAATAGTAAGTCAGTAAGTATTTGTATACGGGGTGATAATAATAAGTAGAAATGAGAAATTTGAGAAGTCCATGGCTTCTAATTCAGAAAGGATCTCTTAAATAAATCACAGAAACATACAGCATAATATGAGAAATGATCCATAACTTTGATTTCATTTTTTAAAACTTGCTAATAACAAAAGAAAATAAAAACAAAAACAAAATGAAAAGGTAAGCCACATATCAGGAGAAGAGATTCGTTATCACATAGAGCAGCCAAGGGTCAGGATCCAGAATATGTGGGGGAAAAAAACCTTTATATATTAATAAGAAAAGGAGCAGTCAACCCAATAGAAATATGGACATAGTGTGTAAAGAAGCTGTTACGGAAGAACAAACCCTAAATATCTAATAACATAAGGAAAAAATACTCACTAGTATTTTACTAGTCTCACTAGTAATCAGGAAAATGCAAATTAACACCACAAGAGATACCATTTTACCTCCATCAACCTGGCCAAAAGTCGAATGTCTGTTTCGTACCTAATTTGGTGAGCATATAGATGAAAAGGAACTCTTATCCTTTGTGAGAGTTTCAATTAGTTTGTTTCAGAGGGCAATTTGAAAATACAGTTAAATCTGCACAAACTTTCCTCAACCTAACAGCCTCACTCCTGGTTATATATTAGGCTTTTGAGTAGATTTTACATTTATGCTATCTATGAATATTTATTGTGTCTATATTATGTAGATAATTAAATTATCTCTTGGCTACCTCTATTATTCTGTATTGGAATTATTCACAGTTATACAGCTAGTATATAGTTTTTTTAAAGTGACTATCCTTTTGTACTATTCCTTTCAGGGTCTCCATTACATTGAAACATAATTTTCTTTTTTTATAAATTTATTTATTCATTCATTCATTCATTTATTTATTTATGGCTGTGTTGGATCCTTGTTGCTGTGCGCGGGCTTTCTCTAGTTGCAGTGAGTGGGGGCTACTCTTTGTTGCGGTGAGCAGGCTCCTCATTGTGGCTTCTCTTGTTTTGGAGCACGGGCTCTAGGCGTGCAGGCTTCATTAGTTGTGGCACGTGGGCTCAGTAGTTGTGGCTTGTGGGCTCTGGAGCTCAGGCTCAGTAGTTGTGGTGCACGGGCTTAGTTGCTCCGTGGCATGTGGGATCTTCCCGGGCCAGGGCTTGAACCCGTGTCCCTTACATTGGCAGGCAGATTCTTAATCACTGAGCCACCAGGGAAGCCCCCCCCCTTTTTTTCTTAAAGCTACTTCCTTTAAGACTAGAATACATGTTTCTTTGTATACAGCGTCTCCTTTTCATACAGGGTTGATGCAGGTGGTTACTTTTTCTCATAATTCATATAATTTTCATATACCAGTTCTTGATTAGTTTTAGATTTATAATAGTGGTTCTCCATATTTACTTTTGAGGAAATATTGATAATAATGCCAAGAATTTTGAGTTCTACTCATTTATATTATTGGAAACCTTTTTAAAAGACTTACAAAAGAATTAGTTCTTCCCATCCTGCTTGTTAGTAACTCCCATTAATATAAATGATGACTCCCAGGTCATGATGTGGAGAGTCTAGTGATGAAATACTAGAAGTTTTAACGGTAGTTAGTTATAGAAATTTACTGCTGTAAGTTAATTAAACACACCAGTAAGCAACTGGAGCATTTTATTATTTAGTTTGTATAAATATACAGTTGGAAAGTTAATGAGAAACGGCAAGTCTCTTGGAGTTTGATTGACAGCTATACTAAACCTTTTTAAAATGTGTAGATGACGGATGAATTTATTGAGACAACTTCTGTTGTAAAATATTCCATAGAAGGAATATTTATTTTTGAGTGTGCAGTAGCATAATTTTGTCATTTCTGACTTTAAAAAATTAGTTACTAGAGGAAAAACTTTTTAGAAGTCACCTCCTAATATTGAATTTGCTAAATAGTGTTCTGTATGGGAGATACAAGACTTTCTTTTATTATTTTCTGGCTTCTATATTATTTGTGGTCTCTGCATAAATCAAAAAATGGGAGATTCCTGAGGTGGTTGAAAAGAATTTGGTAAATAAATAGCATGTTATTTTCCTTCAGAGATTTCTAGGGGAAGTGATAAGCAGTATTCTCTTCTAAGAAGATAAATGTTGGTCACACTTAATTGAAAGAAGTTTCCTTTCTCATTTTGTATCATTTTGGGGGGAACCTACCTGTCTTTTTAGCATGCAATTTGGAATAGACATTTAACTCAATTTTGTAGTATTTTTATTATTAAATGCTAATTCAAAGTCAGGGTTCATAGTATCAGAATTATAAACACATAAATGAACCTGCTCACCTATTCATTCATTCATCAAATGTTCAGTAATTATGTACTGCCTGAGAGACATTTTTCTAGGTCTTTGGATTATAGTAATGGGGGTGCTGGTGGGATGAATTGGGAGATTGGGATTGACATATATACACTCATATGTATAAAATAGATAACTAATAAGAAGCTGTTGTATAAAAAAATAAAATAAAATTCAAAAGAAAAAGAGGCAGGGACTTCCATGGTGGCGCAGTGGTTAAGAATCCACCTGCCAATGCAGGGGACACGGTTTCAATCCCTGGTCCCGGAAGATCCCATGTGCCGTGAGCAACTAAGCCCATGTGGTACAACTACTGAGCCTGCGCTCTAGAGCCTGCGAGAGCCACACCTACTGAGCCCACGTACCTAGAGCCCATGCTCCGCAAAAAGAGAAGCCACTGCAATGAGAAGCCCGTGCGCCACACAAAGAGTAGTCCCCGCTCACCGCAACTAGAGAAAGCCCGAGCGCAGCAACAAAGACTCAACACAGCCAAAAAACCAAAAAGGCACAGAATTCTCAGAAGTTATGGATATGTGCCATACAACTTATATTCCCATCTGTGGATCAGATGGGGACACGTACCAAAATGAATGCTTTCTCAGAAGGGCTGCTTGTAAGCACCAGGAAGAGATAATAGTAGTAGCAAGGGGACCATGCTACTCTGATAATGGCTCTGGATCTGGAGAGAGAGAAGAGGAAGGGGCAGGGAGAGTTGTTCACAGAAAACACTCCAAGTGTGGACCTTGCAAATATAAAGCTGAGTGTGATGAAGATGCAGAGAATGTTGGGTGTGTATGTAATATGGATTGCAGTGGATACAGTTTTAATCCTGTGTGTGCTTCTGATGGGAGTTCCTATAACAATCCCTGTTTTGTTCAAGAAGCATCTTATATAAAACAAGAAAAAATTGATATAAGGCATCTTGGTCATTGCACAGACACAGATTACACTAGTTTGTTGGGAAAGAAAAATGATGGACTACAATATCAACCAGATGTGAAAGATGCTAGTGATCAAAGGGAAGATGTTTATATTGGGAACCACATGCTTTGCCCTGAAAACCTCAGTAGTTACTGTATCCATGGAAATTGTGAATTCATTTATTCTACTCAGGCTTCTTGTAGATGTGAATCTGGTTACACTGGACAGCACTGTGAAAAGACAGACTTTAGTATTTTCTATGTAGTGCCAAGTAGGCAAAAGCTCACTCATGTTCTTACTGCAGCAATTATTGGAGCTGTACAGATTGCCATTATAGTAGCAGTTGTCATGTGCATAACAAGAAAATGCCCTAAAAACAATAGAGGACGACAGCAGCAAAACCTAGGCCATTTTACTTCAGATACATATTTCCAGAATGGTTTAAACTGATGACTTTTATATGTATACTGACGATGTGATGTACATTTATTATGTCTTTTTTTTAAAGAATGGAAATATTTATTTCAGAGGCCTTCTTTTTGGACATCTTTAGTGTACTGTTGGCTCGTATTTAGAATATTCAGCTACAACAGTTTTGGACTGTTTAGTCTTTGTTTTATGTTTTTAAATACAGAAATTGATTTCACAAATTTGTACTAAATGGTAATTCTAAGACTTGTTCTTTACCCATGCAATGTAATATTTTTGCAAAGACAGACCACTTCCAAATGGTTATAAAGTCATACCCACTTCTTCCACAGTGACCACAGCAAATGACCAAGCTTGAACTGAAGGTAAAGATGTTTACAGATTACTTTTCTTACAAAAAAAATCTAGAAGACACTGTGTTTAGACATTTCAATGTTCTTGAGATTTATTAACCGATTTTTTAGACACTACCTGTTGCATGAACTGTAAAGCTGTGTGTGTTAGGTGTAAAATATTTATAAGATGTATGAACTGGAATTTGATCATGTCTCTCTCTGAAAAAATAATACTGAATTTTTTGAAGTATATGGTAGCAATGATGGAACGGATCACTGAAAAGTAGATTTAGATGTTGTGAAAATAGTCTGTTTAACAAACAGATTTGAATAAAGCCTTCTCTATCATTAAAAAAAAAAACAGTTAAAACCATCTCTTTTCCTTTTTAAAATAAATGACTAGTTTAAAATCAATTCTGTAAAGGCTATATGTTTTTATAGAGCAGATACAGACTAAGAAAGTGAGCGTATTATCTCAGCTTATTATCTAATTTGAGAGATAATAAAAATACCTTGTTTTGTGCCTTTTATTCAGTAACACTCCTTTCTTTACCTTGTCTTATGAACACATTGCAGGATTCATCAGGCATACCCCTGGGAGAGCAAGAAAGACAATCTGATTTTGAGCAGAGAATGATATGGCTGGTTGATGGGCGGTTTGGGACTAGTCTCAACAGTCATTTTGTCACTAAGAGTAAAGGCCCGATTATTGACTAGAAAGTACTTTCTAGATAAAGTTTTAGGACCAACTTAAAAGTTGTTAGTTCAGAATATCTATTTCAGTTTTTTGGCTTTTCCAGTGAAAATAATGTAATTATGCTTAAATGACCCAGTCCTCACTCCCTGCAAAAATATGCTGACATCAGGACCTATTTGTTTGACAACACTAATTCAGAGGAACAATAAGCAGTGTTTTCACACTCAAAACTAGCCAATGAAATAAAAGCTTACAAATATTAAATTAGAAATGATTCATTGTCATGAGTTTCACACATGGGTGTGCCTGAATGTACACTTGTATACACAGAGCAACGTCAGATAATATTAGAAAAAGATCAATTCCTAGAACTCAGATAATCATTATGTTCACCAGATGTCTTTTGAGTAAAATATTCCTCTTTTCTCTGTTGTGTTTCAAACACTTGAACTCCTGGAAGACACTAAAACTCAATTTAAGTATACACTCTCTTCATCTAGGAGTCATACACTTACTGAGGGTTAAATTGTTTATAGCTCTTTCAGTTGACTCTTTTTTACTTTAATCTTTTATGAAACGTCCTGGGGGTAGGAAACCCAAAGGGGAAATCCATGGACATATGAAGAAAGGCCAAAAAATAGGAGAATACACATATAAGGAAATAGAAATAATAATATAAAAAAAGACTTTTAAGAATTTCAAAATTCTCAAAGGAGGAAATAGCATCCATAAAAAAAGAATGAGATTTTATGAAACAGAAATAGGTAGTTGTTGGGACTTCCCTGGTGGTCCAGTGGCTGAGACTCCATGTTCCCAATGCAGGGGGCCCGGGTTCGATCCCTGGCCAGGGAACTAGATCCCACATGCTGCAACTAAAGGTCCTGCATGCCGCAATTAAAAAGATCCCACCTGCCATGCAACGAAGATCCCCTGTGCTGCAGCTAAGACCAGGTGCAGCCAAATAAATTAAAAAGAAAAAGAAAAAGAAATAGGTAGTTGTGACTCAAAAGACATAGAAAAATGTATTTTTTAAAAAGACCCTCATAAATAGTATACTAGACACACTTAAGCAGAGAATTTGTGAATAGTAAATAGAAATGAAAAATGCCACCCAGAATGCAGCCCAGAGAGATAAAGAGATATATGAGACAGAAGTTATAGGACACAGAGGTTAAGTAAGAGGTGTCAACATGTATCTAATAGGAATATTCTAGGAATAGAGATTAGAGGGAATGGCAATGAAGAAGTGTTATTTAAAAGTGGCTGAGTAAAAAAATACAGAGAGGTAATTATGACAACAGACAAGGAAACACTTATAGATACAACAGAGACTGAAAAATCATAAGAACATACTGTGAACAACTTTTAGGTAGAACAGAATTTTTTAGCAAAAAGTATATAAAATATAACAAAATTGATTTAAAAAGAAATGGGAAAACTGAATAAGATCTGTTTCCCGAGCATGATAGAATAGATATCTGGACCAACACTGAAAATGTAGGATTAAAAAAGGAATTTTTTTTTTTTTTTCTGATTGTCATTCTCTTAATGCTTTTTTTAAAAAATTATTTATTTATTTATTTATTTATATTTATTTATTTATTTTTATTTATTTATTTTTGGCTGTGTTGGGGCTTCGTTTCTGTGCGAGGGCTCTCTCTAGTTGTGGCAAGCGTGGGCCAGTCTTCATCACGGTACGCAGGCCTCTCACTGTCACGGCCTCGTCTTGTTGCGGAGCATAAGCTCCAGACACACAGGCTCAGTAGTTGTGGCCTGTGTGCACAGACCTAGTTGCTCCGCGGCATGTAGGATCTTCCCAGACCAGGGCTTGAACCCGTGGCCCCTGCACTGGCAGGCAGATTCTCAACCACTGCGGCACCAGGGAAGCCCCAAAAAAGAATCTTAAATGTATCTATTAGTTAACAATAAAATAAAGAATACTTAAGTCAAAAACTGAGTGATGTCAAGAACCTAGAGAGATAAGGTGAGCAAGCATTTGCCTTGAAGGCATTTAATAAACAACCTGATCAGGATAATATGAGAAACAGACTTGGTAGACAAACTGATTTATGGACATAAATACAAAAATACAAATTAAAATGTGTGCAAGCTGAATCTAGCAGTTGAGAAGAGTCAGTGGCTCAACACTAAAAAGTCTTCCACATAATTCACTCATTAACAGATAAACAGAAATATCATATGGTTGTTTTTTTACTAAGTGCAGAAAAAGCATCCAATAAAATTCAACACTTATTTAGAAAGACAATAATAGGTTTTGATTAGAAGCATAGACTGTAGAACCAGATGGCATGAGTTTGAATCTAAACTCTTACTTACTGTGTATGGTATTGTCTTGATTTCATGCTTGTTAGATGTTGGGCAGAGAACCCAACTATGCTGTGCCTGGACTTCTGACCTACAAAAAATATGAGCTAATAAATGAGTCGCTTTTTTAAAAAATTGAGGTGTGATGGACATATAACATTATATTAGTTTCAGGTATACAATATAATGACTCAATATTTGGATATGCTGAGAGCTAATCACGACAATAAGGCTAGTTACCATCCGTCACCGTACAAAGTTACAAATTTTTTCCTTGTAATGAGAACTTTTAAGATTTATATGTTGTTTTAATCTGAGAAATGTTTTGGTTTTTTTAAAATAGTAATAGAAAACAGTTACATCATGTGACCTTGGAAAAATTACTTGATCTCCCAATGCTTTACTTTATGGTCTATAAAATGGAGATAATAATAGTACCCGCCTCATTAGGTGTTTGGGTGGATTCAGTGAGCTAGTATATGTAAAATATATTTGGCACATGGTAAAGCCTCAAATGATTGCAAATAGTACTAGTCGTTGTTATAGAAACTATTTGAAAACTAGAAAAAGCAGGGAGTTTCCTTAAAATGCTAAAGAATAGTTATCAGTCCTATAAACCATTAGGCTAAATAGTGAAACTATTTCCATTAAAGTTAGAAAGCAGATAAGGATGCCAGTTATTATACAATAAAATATTTTAAAACATTATGCTTGAGGTCCTGGTCTATATAATTAAATGGAGAAAAGAGATGAAGTATAAATATTTTAAATAAAGGGACAAAATTGTCTTTTGCAGATATGAATGTTATGTAGAAGCTGTGAGGGAATCTGCAAACTATTAGAATTAGAAAAGTAGCACATTTGTTGGATATAAGATCAACATGAAAATTAAGTAAATTCTATATACCAGTAATAACCAAATAGAGAGTGACCACAATATAAGTACCTTGCAATATATTTAATAAAAATGTGAAAGACCGGGCTTCCCTGGTGGCACAGTGGTTGAGAGTCCGCCTGCCGATGCACGGGACACGGGTTCGTGCCCCGGTCCGGGAGGATCCCACATACCACAGAGCGGCTGGGCCCGTGAGCCATGACCGCTGGGCTTGCGCGTCCGTAGCCTGTGCTCCGCGACAGGAGAGGCCACAACAGTGAGAGGCCCGCGTACCACAAAAAAAAAAAAAAAAAAAAAAAAATGTGAAAGACCTTTATCAATGAAAAATATATAGCATTATAAAAATGATAATGAAGGACATAAAATATGTGAATAAACGAATGTACACATATACGTACCTGGTTTAATTAGGCCTTCTGCTACTCTGATTTTTATGAAAATATATCAGAAATTAGTTGGGCTAAAAAATAAATAGGATACCCAAATACTTTTTGGAGACTTTGGTTTTTTGTCCAGAAAATCATGGGAGAATCCCTTCTTCCTGTCAAGATTCAATTTAAAACAAAAATTCCCTTTTATAAGTTAGTGAGTGAAAACTTTAGCATGTAAATAGCAAAAGAAAGAAAGGAAGGAGGAAAAAGGGAAAAAGGAAGGAAAGAAAGAAGGATGGAATCCAGACAATATAAAAAGCTTTTGGTTCAGTAGTTAAAAGAAACAGCTCAAAGAATTATGAAAGGATATTAATTCCATCAGTCAGATTTCAGTCAGGAAAGCAGAATCACTATGAGTCTTATGGTATAAGGGATTTATTATAAGCATAAGATATTACAAAACTGTGGGAGAAGCTGGAGAAGAATCCAAAAGGGGGAGTTGGAGGATCAGAGAAAGTCCCTAACCAGCCCTTCAGAAGCTTGGTGCGGGTTGGACAGCTCAGGCCAGGAGGTGGGAAGCAAGATCTAACCAGCTGCCGAGTGGAACCCCAAAGGAGAGCAGGCGGGGAAACATCTATGGAGGACTGTTACCACTGCATCTGTTAGTGGGCCTGGAGTCACTGTTTGTCATCAGCGCCAGCAGTTGGGAACAAGAGCTAGATGCAGAACAGGAGCACCAAGACCAGATGGAATCTGCAGGCAGCCTATGTCTGTCTCTTACTGGGTCTAACCACCATTCACTTCAGAGCTTCATGGCTGCTGCTTCACTTCTGTTCTCCAAATCTCATGCCAATTTTTGTTCAGCTCTAGCCTGGATCCACACATGTGCTGGTATTCTGGGAAACAGTTCTTATTTAGCCAAGTGCACACAGTAAAAACCCACGACAGATGTGAATAGGCTCTGTACTCTATTCTAGGAATATAAAGATTAATAACACCAATAGTAATCACTCAGAAAATTATAGTTGCTCTTACTATGTTTCAGGTACTGTTGAAAATTATATAGTCACAATAGCAGTATGAGATTAATGCTGTTATTATTCCCCTTGTATTGATGTGTAACCTGAGTCACAGACAGGTCAACTTTACTTCCAAAGCTACACATTGTTCTCTAGGGTTAGCATCAGCAACATTCTGGAGGAATCTAGTAAAATGGGGACATACTTAAAAACTGTATTCATACTAGAAAAAGTTGCTCAAAGGAGGGCAAAAATTAGAAAAAAATAGAAACAGCCTAAATCTTCGTCAGTAAGGAAGTAGAGAAGTAAAGTCTGAATATCCATGAGATAGAGTACTAATTAGGAGTTCAAAGAAATGCATTACATATGTATATCAGCAAAAATACCTCTTAAAAAACAGTACTGAGGGGAAAAGTGAGTTGCAGAATGATATACATGATCTATCATTGTTCATTTAAACATTTGTATTTTAAAAGTATAAAAAGTGATATATACTGATGTTCACCAAATTTATAAAGCGAGTAGCTTGTGGGAGGGGCCATGGCAGATGCAGTTGCTTGTCTACCCACAGCCATTCTTGGCTTCCTACTTAATCAGCAGAGCTCCATTTTGTTAATTATTCTTTCTCTTCATTTGCTATATGGAAGGTGGGGCTCAGCCCCCAGCAGTAAATTACAACTGGCGTTTTACCAATCATAGTAAGTCCGTTCCATCACCAGTGCTTGGTTTGTGCATAAACTTGTGTCACAGTTATGGCCAGTTCTCTGGTGGTATTTCTGGGAATGGTTTTATGTACTAAGAAAGATATGACTGGGCTGCTAGTAATACATATATAGTGGCAGAGTAGAAGGATGGGAAAAACTGGGTTCTGGATAAAGTCATCAAGTTCCTGAGTTAGCCAATCCTGGAACTAATCTGTCTCCAATCTTATTATTTAAATCAGTTGATTTGGGTTTTCTGTTAATTGAGGTTGAAAGCATCCTAACTGATGGTAGTAGGGATGGGGAACAAAGGAGGCTCACTTTATCTGTAAGTATTTTAACTAAAATATGCAAATAATCAATTAAGTTTGAGTCGTGGGTATATAGTTATTTGCTCATTATTCTCCAATTTAAAAATAGAAGAGTGCCACATAAGTTATATATACATTGTGAACAGCCCCATCAATCACTGTTTTAGTGCCTCACTTTTAAAAATGAATGGTCAGGGACTTCCCTGGTGGCACAGTGGTTAACAATCTGCCTGCCAATGCAGGGGACGCGGGTTCAATCCCTGGTCCGGCAAGATCCCACATGCCACGGAGTAACTAAGCCTGTGCACCACAACTACTGAGCCCGCATGCCACAACTGCTGAAGCCCACGCGCCTAGAGCCCGTGCTCTGCAACAAGAGAAGTCACCGCAATGAGAAGCCCATGCACCGCAATGAAGAGTAGCCCCTGCTCACCACAACTAGAGAAAGCCTGCGTGCAGCAACGAAGACCCAACACAGCCAAAAACAAAATGAATGAATGAATGAATGAATGGTTAGCCAAGGATCATCAGATATTTGGGGAGAGCTCTCACACGAGATACAGAAGCCAAAATAAATAATCAAAAAAGAAATGTGAAGGGAAGAAAGAATAGGGGTCAACAAAAAGTAAAAACACATAAATATCTAATGTACAGCTGAACTAATATAATGTTATATGTCAATTATACCTCAATAAATAAAGTTGACTTTTTATAAAAAGCAAAATTTAAAGACTATTAATATGCTCTATGAGACAAGGGAAAGTACTACATCCAAGAACAAAAACAAGATGGTATGAAAATGAGCATTCATTAAAAGACAAGCAAACAAAACTTCAGAAAGTAAAATGATGGAATAAAAAAACAGGACAAAGTTGGAATGTGAAGTTAAGGAAGGCTCAAAAAAAGAAAAAATATAAAAAAGAAAAAAATACAAAAGGCAGAGATTCAAAATATGAGAGACAAGATAAGAAATCAGAGCCATTCTTCAAATATCTGATAATCCAACACTCATTTAATGGTGAGTACAGAAAAGGAAGAGGAAACAAGAGGGTAGGAAATTATTCAAGAAATAACATAAGAAAAATTCTCATAATTTGAAGGACTTGATTTCAGATTGTGGGAGCCCAGTGAGTGCCAAGCACTGTGATATTTTGAAATGCTAGAGGTAAAGTGAAGATTCTCAAGCCTTGCAGAGGGGAAAAAATACAGTGGAATGGGAATCGTGATATCTGACTGCTCAAAGGCAACACTGAAAGGTAGAAAGTGATGGAACAGTGCCCTCAGAATACCGTGGGAAAATTATTTCTATAAGCTTGGCTTATATATGGCATCCCTGGGCAATACTGTGGGCTTGATCCTAGACCACCACAATAAAGCAAATCGCATGAATTTTTTGGCTTCCTAGTGCTATAAAAGTTATGTTTACACTGTATTGTAGTCTGTTGTGTGCAATAGCATTATGTCTAAAAAACAGTATACATACCTTAATGAAAAAATACTGCTAAAAAATGCTAACCATCATCTGAGCCTTCAGCCAGTCGTAATCTTTTTGCAATAGTAACAGCAAAAATCACTGGTCACAGATCACCATAACAAATATGATAATAGTGAAAAAGTTTGAAATATTGTAAAAATTACCAGAATGTGGCACAGAGAGGTGAAGTGAGCAAATGCTGCTGGAAAAAGTGGTGCTGATAGACTTACTCGATGCAGGACTGCCACAACCTTCCATAGTAAAAAATGCGGTACCTGCGAAGCACAATAAAGTGAAGCACAGTAAAAACCAGGTGTGCCTGTATCTGTCAAACGATCAGTCAAATACATGGTAGAAAAGTCTTTTCAGACATGGAGGTCCTAAAAAAAAAATCTCCCTATGCACCTTTCCTAGGAAACTCTTGGAAGGTGTGCTCTATTAATACAAGGGAATAAACCAAGTAAAAGTAAAACATCATTCAAGGAAAAGAAGGGATCCAGCACAGCAGAGAAGCAGAGGGATCTCAGGATGATGGTGAAGGGAAATTGTAGAAGGTCAACTCTTCAACTGGCCTAGAGAGCAGGAGTACAAAGAAAGAGTGAAAGATTATCTGATGTATTTAATTATATTTTGAGGGAATTTTCATTGCTTTCAGGGAGTCAGAGAATGAATTACTTAGAGGTACATCAATAAATTTAACAAATGAAGAAATTAGATGGTAATTAACTCCAGGAAGAACCAAGTTGAAAAGAAAGAAAATATAAATATCATTCATTATATGGCTCTACTCAAAATAATAATTATGTAGTTATAATACTGTAACGTTGCACATTGATTTCACCAAAGAATGTGTTTTTGTTTGTTTGTTTATTTTTAGCCATGCGCAGCTTGTGGGATCTTAGTTCCCTGACTAGGGGTTGAACCCGGCCCCGACACTGAAAGCGCTGAGTTCTAAACACTGGACTGCCAGAGAATTCCCCCAAAATGTGGCGTTGACCTTGTTGAGAGAATGGGAGGAAGAAGTGTGGTTGTTTTGGGAAGAGATGGGGAAGCAATGTGTAAGACAGAGAAATCCTCATCTTTTCCAGTAGGTTGTTTTTAAAACCAGAGAATCAAGAAACAGGAATATAGAATATTAACTATGTATATGTAGGGTAAATACTTGAAAAAGCAGCTTAAAGCATTGAGAATTGTTGGCTCAGGGGGTTAGGAGTTGAGGGAGAGGTAAGGTATTACCTAAGAAACATATAAGCTAATATTTTTACCATCAAGTTTGTAGAGCAATTTGACTTTTTAAACCATGTACATATATTCTTTTGATAAATAAACATTAATTTTTAAGTATGTTTTATTTATACAAAACCTTTTTATTTGTAAACCAATTTAATACAATTCAACAAACATTTATTCAGTGCCTGTTATGTAGATTGTTGTACGAGAGAGATATGTAAATATATGATCTTAAAGCAAATCCGTAACGTGATTACCTGCTTCCAAATGGAGGATACATACTGATGAATCTTAAAGCACCATCCATTCTGATCTGGGACTTGGGGGGAGGCTTCAGTGGATTGAGTATTTGCATTGGGACTCAAAGGATGAGAGGAATTTGAATGGGAGATTAAATGCCAGCTGTGGCCAGTGTTGTCAGGTCCCACCATGACTGCAAAAGTAACTATGTGTAGAAGAGCCTGGGAGAGCCGTGGGAGGCTATGTTGACTTCTCTGCCTTTCCTAGACAATTCTGTTAGTCACTTTTTCCTGAGGATTTATTCCTCCCTGCCCTATCACCCAGCCACTCTTAATTTTAGTATTGACTTTACCATGCTGTGTTAAGTGGTGGTTCTCTCTCTGCCAGCACCCTGCCTCTTCTTAAACTTTTGGTCTAATTTAGAGAGGGACAAGGAAAGAGAAAAGAAAACCTTGGTTTCACCTGACCAAATGTAGATTCCTGAATGTAAACATAGGAACTCTCTTCCGTAACCTCACAGGCAACTAGGTATGGCTGTTAGCTTTTCTGAGGTCCTAAGGTTAAACAGCCATTTTCACAGTTTGATCATAATTCTTAGAAACCTCAAGAGTAATGTAGGACACATCTAATTGTTTGCAAAGGAATGTAATAATTTCACAACTATAAAATAATTTACATTTAGGTCTTTAATCCATTTTGAGTTTATATACACTACCAAATGTGCAATAGATAGCTAGTGGGAAGCAGCTGCATAGCACAGGGGGATCAGCTCGGTGCTTTGTGACCACCTAGAGGGGTGGGATAGGGAGGGTAGGAGGGAGACACAAGAGGGAGGGGATATGGGGATGTTTGTATACCTATAGCTGATTCACTTTGTTATACAGCAGAAACTAACACAACAATGTAAAGCAATTATATTCCAATAAAGATGTTAAAATAAATAAATAAAAATTTTAAAAATGGAAACTAAATAATAATAATTTATTCCTGTTATATGTCAAAACTGCTATTCAGAAGTAATGGGCCAAGTGTGTGTGTGCGTGTGTGTAACATCCTCCAAATTTAGGTTTTTGTGCTCTGGGTTTGTTTTCTTTTATATTGTTGGGTCCATAAGAGGAAAGGCTGGCTTAGAACAAAATAGCAGAGCTAAACCATATGTTTTGTACCAAATTAGAAACAGGTGAATATTGTTAAAATCCCGCAAGAGCTTACAAAAGCTTTAGACTCAAGTTTGTATTAAAGGCAGGTGGTTATATGTACAATAAAAAGCAGTCACCAGCACACCAGCTTATTGATACATATGTGATTGATCTTTTTGGATAAAAACAAGGAGGAGTTAATAAATCACTGCACATAGCTATAAAGATGTTTGGGCTTGAAAGCCTAGCCTGTAAGAGCAAATGTGGACCCTGAAGGAAATTTATGAAGCATAGATCCTTTTAGCTTTACTTAACAGCTAACATCTGACTGACCCAGGGGGACCATGGAAATTTACTGCTGGGCCATTCAAATATGTAAGCTGTTGTGTGATGTAGAACAGGTAAAGATTAGCCCAGTAACAAATATGAGGCTATAAAATAAAACGAGATTTCGATGACTTGTAAGTACTTGTCAAAGGTCAGCTCCAAATGACTGGTCAGAAATGGAAAAAACTTGTTGATAATTAAAGCAGATTGATTATGACAACCTAGGCGTTAGCATCGGTTGCTCCCAGATCAGTGATTCTTCAAGTTTCCTCCTCCTGTGAAATCCATACTTAAACAGAATGACTTTAAGGGCCTTTAAATTGTTTTTTTGTGTGCTGAAATTGGGTAAAATTATGAGTTGAGGTAATTCCTTTTGCAATTCCATAATTGAAATACATCTTTCTCAAATATATTCTGAATATATGGAATTTGTAGACAGCCTGTTCATTCTAGAACGCTGACTTTAGCTAACTTATTTATGCAGTTTTGAGCTTTGACATCTAGAAAGCAGGTAGAAGTTTTTAGGCTTTCCGATAGATGATCTTGAATTAACCTTTAAACTTAGGTAGTTAACAGATTTATGCACACAGTTATTGAAAAATCAATTTAGAGAAATTAAGTGGATATTTCAAAAATGTGTGGATTTATTTCCAAGCTTTTTGTCTACTTTGCTTTATGTAAGTCTCCAAAGTAATAAATGTATGTAATATTGTTACTAGGATTTTAGGAGTTGCATTTTGGACTTTAATAAGATCTATAGTTACTGGTGTTAACATTCGCTGCCTTTTTGACTTACTTTACCAAAAGGTTGCCACATAAAAGCTAGATTTGGTTGTTTTCAAGGTATCAGCTTATGAAATCAGTGGTAAATTTGATAATAATTTGGTTCATGAACATCTCATTTGTGAGTTGAAGAAATCCCACAAATTTTTTATAGAAATCTTGACTAAGTGAAATTTACAAAATAATACAAATGTACAAAATGGGATTATTACTGGGTGGGGGTGGGGCTTGGGTCCATGGTGTAGAATTAGTTTAAGATGAGGAGTCAAAAGGCACCAGTTGGAATTCTAGCTCTACCACTTCATCCCTACATTTACTCCTCCCTCCATTAAACCGGTAAAAATGTTCCAGACATTGTGCTCGAGGAATTTGGGATACAGTATTAATAACTGTTTCCATTCTTGTGGAAGACACAGAGGCATAAACACGCAATTACAATAGTGTCAAAGGTCCTGCGTTGGTGAGTGTACAGGGTTCTATGAGAGACGAATAGCTATTCCCAACTTGGGGCAGGGGTAAGGTCGAGTGGGGTAAGATCTGTGGTTGTAGTTGAGTGTTAGAAAAGACCATGTGACCTTGGGCACCTCAATAACAGTGCCTATAATAGGACAAAGTGCTTGTATTGTATTGATAATGTATGCTAAGTGCAATACCTAATGCATAATAGATATTCAGTAAATAAAATCCAGCATCAGCATCCCTGTTGTTATTTTGGCAGTGCTCACTGGCTCTTTTACTCTGGTGCTGGAGTTCCTTGCCTCCTATTAATATACAGCAAACATAGTATCTTCTCTTGTGGCACTTACAGATAGGTACTGGGGAGGTGAAGCATAGTAATAATGATAATTGAATGCCTACTGTATCCTGGTAACTGTGCTGGGTCTTCGTTTTTTTTTTGTTTAGTTTAATTCTCACAAGCAGTCCTGGAAGATTGGTGTTATTAAACCCATTTTAGAGATTTGAAAACAGGTTCAGAGTAGTATGCCCAAGTTCACACTACAAGTAAGTAACAAAGCTGGGGGCCTGAGTCTATGCCTTTCTGACTTCAAAGCTTAACTTCTTACACCTAAATCCCCCTTCTACTTTTCTTTTCTTCTCCCCCCAGAAATAGGTATTATAATTAAATAACTTTGATGTAAAGGTTTGAGCACCTAAGTGGCTTACAGAGCATATACCATTAGTTGCACTGATATATTTAAGCAAATCTATATATTATGTGCACACATTGTGAAGTAGAAATTTAAAATGGTGAGCAGTTTTTCTTCCAAATTCATATTCCAGATGGAAACATCTTTTGGCATTACCAAGTATGTAGGTTTATGCACCTTGCACGCTTAATTGTAGTTTAAAAAAAAAAAAACTTTACAGATTTTTGTGGGAAACAGGTGCTGTTAAACCTGGGCAAATGCAGGATGGCTATTAATGTTGTGGAATGTGATTTTGATTTACTTGGCAGAATTTTTATTTTATAAAAATGACTATTAAAATAGACATGCTGTCCATCCTTCAGTTTTGCTCAGTTTGCTGAAATTTGCCTGTAGAATATTTTTCAACAGTTACTGAAAGGGTGTGGGAAAGCTGGAAGGTTTCTAGAAGGAAATTGATTCTGAATTCTTTAACAATTTTCACAACCCTGCAACTTACAAAGTTTTTTAAAAATGGGGATTTTTTTAACCTTCTTACTGCAATTATTAGGAATTCGATTTCCCTGAAATTCCCTTCTCTTTTTAGTACAGCTCTGTCTAAAGAACTGTATTTAATATTGGCAAAGAGAATAATCTGATGTAAATCTTTTCATTACGTAATTTCTCCTTTAAAAACTTGTGATGGCATCTTATTACCTGTCATATCAAATTTAATATCTTTTTTTCACTGGTATATATGATTTCCTATTATACATTCTCTCTCTCTTCCTTCCCCAGAGGAGGAGAGGGGAAGATCACTCTTCTTACTCTTTTATAAGGACTTTTGTCACCCTCTGCCCATGAATTATTTCAACATTGTTATCTTTTGTTTGCTGCTTCTCCTTTGATCTATTCTCTCTCTCTCCTCACTTCCCTCCTAGACCTTTCCTCTGTGTTTTCTGAAACCCCTCTTCAGTGACTATAATATATACAAGTCTCCAACCTCTTTACTATGTATGTGTAGTATACAACTGCTAGAGGTAAGTAAAATCTCTGGCTCTCTTCTGAAAGTATCATTTACCCTGGAGCCTTCTGAAGAGGAGACTGTTTCTTCAACCTCCCATGTCTCTGGGTCTAGAGAAGGTAATGTCAATTCAAAACCACTTCTCAGTAGCATGTACCTAGTGTTTTGACACTTGAAGTAGATCATTTTCAACACCTCTTTCTCTGTATGATAAAATTATTTTCAGTAATAATCATCACATGAAACAGATGATAATAGCCAAAAAAGAAAAGCAGAAAATTTTCTTTTATTGAAAAAAATATACATATATATACTTTTTCTTTTGAACAGTTTCTGTGTGCCCATCTTCAGGGAGCAATTTTAAAGGTTTGTATTTTACTGTACCTTGTTCAAGGCTGATTGTAAATATTTTTGTATCTGAATAACCTTATCTAAAACTGCACCAGGAAAAAAATATGATTCGGAACTAAGAAAAATTGCACATTGCTGTCATTGTTTATTTTGAACCTACTGTTTAAACACAGGAATATGTGGGAATATGTTACACCAGACAGTCTGGGGACACAAACTGTGTCCAAAGGAAGCTTCGAAGATTCCAAACCATTTGAAATTTAATCAAATTGGAAGTGTGTAGTTTAGTCCACTTCGTTGGGCTGACTGTACAGCTGGGAGTTCTTTGAATTAACTTCCATGTTGATATAATATTTATTAGCATATGCATAATGAAAACATCCTGATTTGAAGATTGCATACATATAGAAATCAAACAGTCACTGCAGCAATTGTTTAGAACTTAGACCAACAAACGATTTTTTTTTCTGGGAGGATTATTTTATCACTGGCATTAGGCATTAGATTCGTTATTTTTAACCCATTTTATTATCATTTTAAAAGTCTCTGCAGATTTATGCACCTCCTTATAGACTGCCCCCATCTTCCTGCCCTGGCTAGGCCACTGTCATTACCCTAGTGGCTTCATGCTTGTAGTTTCTCTATTCAATATTCCTAAATATTCTTATCCCATCATCCTTACCTCTAACCCACTTACCTATGGGGAAAAAATCAAACTGTTGGAAAGATTGGAGCACTGTAAATTCAAGTCGTCTATTTCAGTTGGACTAATACATCCTAGATATCTGATTCTCCTTCCACATGACGGTCTTAAACCTTCTCTCTTTTTTCCCCATCCCCAGTTGTCCCTTTCCTTCTTGATAAATCATTCCATTTCTGACTTTATAGAGAAAGTAGAAGCTACCAGATGGGAATACCTCAACCTTCCATCGAAACACATCAAAACCTTTTGTAATCATCTCCATCATCTTCAAAATGCCCTCTCCTTTGTCGACCCTGACCCAGCCCTCTAGTCCTCCAGCTGCTTCCTCTGAATGTGCATCTGTATAATCAGCAAATTCTCCTGTATCTTCAGACTCTTCTCAGGGAGTTCAGCCTATCTCTTGCCCTAACTGAACTTGAATTTTCCCTGAGGACCCCACGAGTACCCATTTAGTAGCTATGAATTTTCTTATGTGCTAGTAGGTATTCAGATTCAGGAGATGAGATTGGGGTTTTCTTCCTCTCGTTGGTTTTTCTAGATTCTTATCTCTTTACCCTGTTGGCAAAGCAAACATACGAAAACCTATTCCTTTGAGACATATGCTCTTCAACTTTACCACTCTTTCAGTCTCTCAGTTATAACCCCATTACTCATCATGTGTTTTGGCAACAGAGAAACAAGAAACAGGTGACATAGGAAAGAGAAACAGTCTTTCTCTTTCTATTCAAAATCTTGCTGTTATGGGTGACATTAACACACAAGTGGATGATTCATTCAACACCCTATCCTTTCATTTTCTTGATCTTTTGGCACCAGTGATCTCTTGCATCCCATAGTTTTTATCTCCTCCCCTGGTTACTCTCTGAGTCACATCATCATTTCTTTCAGTCCACATCCAGAATCTGATTCAAGCATCCTGCTCTCTGATGACTACCTCAGCTCCTTCAGCTTGTGTGTTAGCCTCTTGTTCATTGTTCTTCTTGGTGACCTTCAGACCTGGCTTTTTTATCTAGTTTAGATTATATGTCCCATTATTTTAGTCACACCTTTGTCTTGCCCCCGCTCCCCGTGACTTGTCATTCTTACAGCCCTGTTGTCCATTTTCTCTGTACCTGCTGCACCCAAGCAGATGTGTAGAGAGTCACGCAATAGTATCATTATAAACTGATGATTAATTACCATTTCTGGGCTCTCAGTAGTGCTCAGCAGTTCTATTACATTTCTTTGTTGAAGTTGTTCTACCATTTGATCAAACTTTCATTCATTTGGGCAAAACAAAACATTGAGTTCTTCATGATCCCTCTCTGTCCATCACCCTTCACTTCCAAACCGTAACCAAATCTTTATGATTTATCTCCTAAAAGTCTTCCAAATTAGTCTCCTTTTTTCCATTTCTTATATCACCACGTTAGTCTAAGCAGCCGTGATCTCTCACCTAGATTACTGCAACACGCTGGTCTCACCTTCTCTAAACCATTCTCCACAGCAGTCAGCATATTTTTTTTCCAAAATGCATATTGGTCATTGTCAGGAAAGTTCAAGGAGGAAGGGCTAATTAAAGAAGGAATGTATCAGATGAAAATCTAAGCAAGTTAACACCTTTGTTTAAAGTCCTTCCATGGTTTCTTATTTCTATGAGGAAAAAAAATCAGACTATGGTCTGACATGGTCTAGAGGGCCCTGCATAGTCTGTCTTCCTATCCAGCTTTAGTTTCCTCTCTCGCCAGAACTCCCCTCAGACCAACTATACTGTCCTTCTTTTAATTCCATGAAGCAGCATGCTTACCCCTGCAGTGGTTCTTTACATACGCTGCTTCCTTTAGTTGGAACATTCCTTCCCTTAGCTCCTACTCATCTTTTTTTTTTTTTTTAATATTTATTTATTTATTTATTTGTCTGCACTGGGTCTTAGTTACGGCATGCAGGCTCTTTTAGTTGCGGCACGCGGGATCTAGTTCCCCGACCAGGGATCGAACCCGGGCCCCCTGCATTGGGAGCATGGATTCTTAACCACTGGACAACCAGGGAAGTTCCCTACTCATCTTCTTTCTTTCTTTTTTTTTTTTTTTTT
>NW_006782186.1:838708-910941 GCF_000442215.2 Lipotes vexillifer
GCAGGCCTCTCACTGTTGTGGCCTCTCCCGTTGCGGAGCACAGGCTCCGGACGCGCAGGCCCAGCGGCCATGGCTCACGGGCCCAGCCGCTCCGCGGCATGTGAGATCTTCCCGGACCGGGACACGAACCCGCGTCCCCTGCATCGGCAGGTGGACTCTCAACCACTGTGCCACCAGGGAAGCCCCCTACTCATCTTTGAGGTCTCAGCTAAAATGTCACTTTCTCTCAGAAGTCTTCCCTGACTCTCTCAGTCTTTTTGTCCACCTCTTTTCTGGAATAGTGTTCCTTTCCTTCAGAGTACTTAATTTATAAATTATGTATTTGTTGGTGCGATTATGTGAGCAATGTCTGTCTGCTCCACTGGACTTTAAGCTCCATTGTCTGTGTTTGCTCACCCTTGTATCCCCACCACCTAGCACCATACCTGGCACACAGTGTGAGTTCAGTGAAGAATTGTTGATTGAATAAACTGCTTCCATAGTGATCAGTTTCTTTCATCCTTCCTGTTATAATGGGAGACTTGGCCCACCTGCCATCCAAGGCAAATCCTTCTCCTGTGCTCTCACCACCTGTAGGATGGAGACCCTGTTCCCTCTCACCTTCTCAGGGCATCCCACTATGCTTCACCATGTTACTGAGCTCTCTTCTCACTGTGGCAAACTTCACATCATCTCCCTTTCCTCACCTCGTCACTCCTGAACTCACACCAGTCTTCCTTCATCTCCCACTGCTTCATTTAAACTTGTGTTTACCATATTACCAGAGCTACCTACCAATGAATTCATGCAATTACATCCAATAGACATGTCTTCATGTCTCTGTTGCTTGAACTGTCAGCAGCATTTGACTACTGATGATATCTTCCTTCTTAAATTAACACTTTCTCTGTGCTTTTCTGGTGAGACACTTGGTTTTCCTCAAATCTTTCTGAGCAGTCCTTCCCAGGCCCCTTTTCATTTCCCCATCTCTTGTTGATATTCTTAAGGCTCTGAAACAACCCTCTTCTTTATGATTTTTTTAGGCCATCTCATTCACACCTGGGTTTCAGTTTCCCTTTAAGGTTTTGTAATTCTTGATATTTTTACCCCAAATTTCTCTTAACTTTATGTATAAGGATATTTTATGTAAAATATATTATCTATATTATATACATGTAAAGTATATACACCTGCTTCTCCTCAGCATTCCCTGTGTCAGTTCATCCATCTACCTGGTTACTCAATCAGAAAACCGAAGGGTCATCTTTGACCCCTCTGTCTTCACCACTGTCACAACTGTCTATCACAGAGTCTTGCACTCTACCTACAAATCATAGCTCAAATCTATTCACATGTGTTCCTCTCCACTACTGGAACCCTAATCAAAACCATCACCATTCTGGTCTGAACCATTGCAACAGCCTCCTAACCAGGTCTTGTTCCCCTTTATTTACTGCACTGTGGCCAGAGTGGTCTTTAAGAAATATAAACCCCAATTCTGTCACTCTCGTGCTTAAGAAATCTCTAATTATCCTCCCATTGTCCTTAAGGATATAGTCTAGACGTCTTGTGGTTTACAGGACCCTGTGCAGCCTGGCCCCTGCTGACCTCTCCAGCCCAATCTTCCAGCACTGAGCGCTCATACCCTGTTCCTCACCCTACCCACTAGCTGTCTATTTTAACGTCGCCTGTACTTTTATCAAATTAAGATGACAGCCTCATTTTATCAGTTGCTTAGGCCCAAAACTCTGACGTTATCCTTGACTCCTCTGCCTCTCACACCTCATATAAGATCTTTCAACAAATCATTTGGCTCTATCTTCAAAATACAAGAATTCAGTTACTCCTCACCACTTTCACAGCTACCATCCTGGTTTATACCACCCTCTTTTCTTTGCTGGGTCTTTGCAGGAGCCTCTCCATGTTTCCTTTCTTCCTCCCCTGCAGTCTGTTCTCTCAGAGAAGCCAAAGCATCTGTGTCTCTCATCTTTTCAGAACCCTCCAGAGCTTCCCCTCTCATTCAGAGTAAAAACCAAAGTCCTTACTCTGACCTACTAGACCTTGCGTGATCTGGACCCATTACCTTGCTGACTTTATCTCCTCTTCCTTTTCCCTCACTCTGCTCCAGCCATTTCTTATCTTGAGTGCCTCTGGCCTGCCTTACAGTTTTACTGCATCCTCATCAACTTGGAATGAATTATAGATAAAGCTTTAGTGTTATTATACAGCTCAGCAGAAAAATGTGAGTTTTTCTTTTTTTAGTCATGACAAAGTAAAACATAGTAGTCTCTTTTACTCTGCCAGGTGGAAGGAAAGAGAGACATGGGCATTTTCAGGAAGTGTGCAAAGGCAGAGAGAAATGAGCTTGGTGTGTTCATGAGACTATGAGAAAACCACTTGAACAGAATAAGGTTGCAGATAACTCTGACAGTTCAGATCACGAAGGCCTTGAAAGCTAGGCAGAGAAGTTGAAATTTAAAACAATAACTGGTTAGGAAGCAGGGCTGCTAAGTGACATGATAAAAAGTCTTACTTAAGAAGGAAAATAATGATACTACCTTCTAGTGAGTAGAGGACAGGAATGCTGCTAAATATCCTACAGTCCACACAACAACAAAGAACTTTCTAGAGTGGCGATGGGAATGGAGAGATGAGAATATTTCACAGGAAAAATGGCTTGTCGACCTGGTGAATCACTGCATATATAAAATGCAAAAACAGGATAAAAATTGAATGCCACTCTAAGCCTGAGTAACTGATAAAAGTTGTGGGAGAAGACTAATCTAGACAGGAGAAAGTAAGTTGAGTTTGAAGTAAACTCATGGCCTCAGAACATATTGAGGATGTGTTATCACATTTTCTACAAGCACAATGAGCAGAAGTGATCTTAATATGCATAATAAAAATTTTGAATTAACTATAGCCATATCCTCATCCCCAGCTGAGCCATCAAAAGAACCAGACGTGGGGCTTCCCTGGTGGCGCAGTGGTTGAGAGTCCGCCTGCCGATGCAGGGGACACGGGTTCGTGCCCCGGTCTGGGAAGATCCCACATGCCGCGGAGCGGCTGGGCCTGTGAGCCATGGCCACTGGGCCTGCGCGTCCGGAGCCTGTGCTCCGCAGCGGGGGTGGCCACAGCAGCGAGAGGCCCGCGTACCAAAAAAAAAAAAAAAGAACCAGACGTGGATGTGGGTCTCTGAAGGTGAAGGCAAGAAACTAACCAATTTGGAGTCCTTTTAAAAAATGTCTGGTTTGGGGAGGAGAGGGAAGGGCTTATAATAATTGTATCTTTTGAAAATAAGAAAGGTTCAAATTAATTTCTTTTACAATTTTATTCCAAATTGATTGTGGCATATCCTTCATATATACATACACACATGTGAAGTAATTTGAATATGTATTATATACAATATTTATATATATATAAATTTAATTTTAAAACATTTCCTACTTTCAGACCATACATATGAATCTCTTTTTCTCACATTTCATTTGCTAGCACTTCAGTAGGTCTACTTTGCAGCCTTAGCTGATGCCTATCATCATGACCCTTTGGCATTATACTCTTTAAATATTTTCTTGGTTCCTGAAGGAACTATGAAGTTATATTCAATATATTTATTTTGGCATATTCAGAATTACAGAATCTTGGAGACAGATGAGATATTATACCTCATCGAGTCCAATGGGCCATCCAGTGTTTGATTCCCCCCGTGTTAGGCTCTAGGGCTGCTGTAACAAATTACCACAGGCTTGGTGACTTAAAGTAGCAGAAGTTTATTCTGTCATGGTCTGGAGCCCAGAAGTCCAAAATCAAGGTGTCAGCAGGGCACCGAAAGCTCTAGGGGAGATTCTTTCCTTGCCATTTCCAGCTTCTGCTGGCTCCAGGCATTCCTTGGCTTGTGGCTGTGTAACTCGAATCTCTGCTTCCATCTTCAGGTGACCTTCTCCTCTTCTCTGTGTCTTTCCTCTGCGTCCTTATAAGGACACTTAACTGGAGTTAGGGCCCAACCGGATATTCAAGGATATTCTAATCTCTAGATTCTTACCCTTTTCCCAAATAATGTTGTATTCACACGTTCTGGGTTTCCAGATATGGACATATGTTTCGGGGGGACCACCATTCAGCCCACTAGACCCCTGAATGCATGGGGTTTTTTTGTTTTTTGTTTTTGTTTTCATAGATGTAGTTTTTCATTTTATTTTGTTGGGGTTTTTTTGTCACACAAAGAGGGAGAGAGGAAGTGATGGGACAGGGCCCAGTGTTGTCCCCCAGAACAGCTTCTGAGGCAAAGGTTCATCTGGATTCATTTTGAAAAGGCAATTTTGGGGTCCGTGTTTCAGGAAATTCTCCAGGCTGTCAGTCTTAGTGCAAACAGCTTAAAATAAAAACCTCCCTTCTGTTCACCACTCAGGGATCTAACACAAAATGCAAAACAGACCTGTTTGGAAAATGCCCAACCTTAAAACAAGAGTGAGGCCTTTAAAGATGCATTACATACAGAATCTTCCAGGAATCAAGTCTGCTGCAACTTCACAAAACCAGAAGCACAGAATAACATTTCCAACTGTAGAACTCCTGGCTAACAAAAAAAGAGGAGGATCACAGAAGACAGGCAGGGGGTCCTACCCAGACACCTGCCTCTTCGTTTTGTTCTGAACAGACTCATAAACTGGAGCGTAGAAAAGCGGCCTCAGGGGTGGGAGCAGATGCTCGGTGGTTGTGGCTCAGTCTCTGGGGAACAGAGGGGCGGCTCACTGTTTGCCCGCCTCTCTGCCCGGCCTCCTTTCTGGCTGATCTCTGCTGGTCCCTGGGATCCCTCCTCGCCCAGCACCCCCCGTGCCATGGCCCTTCTGTCGCTTCTGCTGCTGGCCACCACGGCCACGGCCCTTGGCCGCCACCTCCTCCTTGACCATGTTGATGATCTCATCGGGGATGCGCAGGTACTTGATGGTGCTGCTGCGGATGTAGCACTCGGGCATCAGCCAGAAATTGTCCCTGTCCCTGGACTTGCAGATCACCTCACGCAAGTTGATGTTCATCCAGTTGTCGCAGCTCACCAGATGCCCGTTGTACGCCTCCCCGTTTTTGAGGTCCACCAACGGTGGGTGATTCTGAGCCGTTTCCAGCAGCCACAAGTGAAGCATGGTGCCAGCAGGGACTGGGCTCCCCGGCCACTTCCACCACAGCTGCCGCAGTTCACCGCATGGTTATTATTGGTTGACCAGCCTCTGCCTAGCTTCCTCTACTCAAGATCTTTTGGATTTTGACTAATTCTGTGGTGACATCAACTTTCCTGTAACTTCTTGCCATCAACTTTGGGTTTTCCTGCTTGAAGCCATGAGAACAAAACCAGCTTTTTTTCTCTCGGAAAGTCCTTCGTTTGTTGTCCATGAGACTTCTGCCCTCCAGGCTAAACACCTGTGGTTCCGTCAACCATTTCTCTCAAAACTATGGCTCCCATTCTTCTGTTCATCCTGGGTGTTCTTCTCTAAAGGACCCAGTGACAATAGAAAGAATACTGAGTGTATAACTGAAGACCTAATGCTGAGGTGTCATATCTTTTCCACTAAGTAGGTGACCAAGGCAAGTTAGTTTCTTTTAAATAACAAAAGCAATGGACCACTCTGCTTCACTGCATGCTTTTTATAGTCAAATGAGATTATTACAAAACCTATAAGAAACATAACCTATAAGAAAGGTTCCAGTTATTTATCTGTATGCTTCTAAAAAGAAATATTAACTCCCAGAACTAAACGTAGATCTGTCACTATCATCTGACCCAGTACTAAGTATTGATAGTTGGCACTAGCACGTTCCCTGGTTATCTGCTCTTTCTGTTAATACAGCCTGGGATTTCGTTGGCTTTTTGGTACTCATGTCATAATTCTTTAATCACACGGAAATTACTAGGTACTAAAGAGCTCCAAACCATCTTCACAGATAATCTATTTATTGCTTTCTAATTCATTGACTTTTACCAGGTAGGGTCAGTGAATTTTTCAAGCAACTTGGACATATAATTTAATTTGGAAAAGAATTTAATATTGCTCATTTTAATTGCATTTTCTGTAAGAGTATAATAATAGGAAATGTATACTTATTCCTCTAGTTATTTAATCTAATACTCCCTTAAATTAATTCTATTTATGGTGCTAAGGACATTTTTCTGGTTGTGCTTAAATGACCACATTCTTATCTAAACCTTCTGCAGTCTGCTAATGAGATTCTCTATGTATGTTGAATTAAGATGCCTTTGAGTTGTATCTTATGTCCTGATGGTAATAGGTTTTACCCTTTTAGATGGATTTCATTTTTCTAGATTGCTTAGTAGATCTATAAATCCATGCACTTTCGCAGAGTAAGATGACTGTGTAATGGTTGGAAGCTATTACACTGTTCAACTTGACATGACCCCTTAAGAATTTGAAAGCAATATAAGATGTGAACTCTGTCCTAATATTTGATCTGTCTTAAAGTTTCCCTATTTGAACCTTTGGCTCTAATCACTCTTTAGATTTGTTTCAATGGTACATACACACCTTAGGGCTCTTTCTTTCTATAAAGAAGTCCCAGTGAAGTAATAAAGTCAATGTCATAAGATCCATTCATCAGGATTCAGGGGCTTGGTTTTCAATGTATGCTTATTTCAGTTTACTTTTCCAACATTTGAAACAGTTTCTGCATTTATAACTTGGAAATGGAGATATTTGTGAGTTTGGAGAGCTATGCAGATAGTCTACGTGTAATGGTTTATAGTATAACAACTATACAGCATAGAGCTTTAGGACTCTAGTAAATTTCTTCATAATTGCCCCTTTGTTGATATATCCTTTCAGTTAGGTAGTTTCTTTGCAGGCTACCCCATACAAGTTTGAAGGATTCCCAGATACCCTGTAAAAGCCTGGTGTGTTACACTTTGCTTATCCCGAATTTGCTTTGCTGTCATTTTTAATGCATCTCAATTTAGGGCCAAACCGTATGCCCTAGTTTATTTTTTATAGCTTCAATTAAATACAAAGCTATATCTTCTTGATGGGTGTATGAAGCATTTAGTGTTCCACTCTAGAGAATACAGACAGATCATGACCTTGCTCGCTCCCCAGTGCCTGTAATTTTACAGTACGACAAATTTACCTTTTGGACAATATGTAATCAGCAACTCGAAAATTTAATATAAAGCTTTAAATTCTGTTTCCTTTCTTTCATTTTCCCTAGAAAACAGTATCCTCCAAGCATTATGGAATGTATCTTTTCCTCAGACAATTAAAACACAATTGAAATTAAGAATATCCAGTAATTGTCACCTACCATTTATTTCTGTAAAAGGTTATGTTATTCTTAAGAATAGTCAGATATTGCAAAACTAAGGAAAGTAAAGTTTCTTCTTGACCCTGTCTAAGTTGTGATTGATCTGTTTGTAGAGAAATCTGTTGCAGAGGCCAAAATGCATGCTTGGTCTTGAGAATCAGGGGAAGATATGACTAGAACACAGATATACTCTAACCTTTTCTTCTTCATTTGCGGGAGTAGGAAAAGGGAAATAGTGAAGGAAACTTACTCCCTAGAATAGCTCATCACTTTTATAAAGATCTACAGATCTCATGCCTTTGTTGCTTCAGTGAATCAGGTTAAAATGGAAAGTCTTATGAGAACTCTATGGCATGAGTACGTTGCCTGGGAGAAGTAACATCCAAATAGCCACCCCTGCAAATGTGAATGAATTTTTGATGAATTTTTGCTCATTGCTGCTGTGGATTTGACTAGCCACCTCAGAAGCAACAGAAACCTTAGATATCGCTTTCATGTCTGATATTTTTCTTAATCTTTCCCTTTTAGTAGAAGTTGAGATGTCAGGTCCAAAGTATTAGAGGAAAAAAAATTCTAGGATCTTAATCTCAGGGTGGTAGGTTTATGATATATAAATATGAGACATAGTGGCCTCAACTCCTTGAGGACAGTGGGTCACTTTCTTATATATTTGTCCCTTATTGTATGACCTATTCAATTTTTTCTTCGAAACAAAGCAGCCATCATTCTGATTTGACTAATGTTATGAAGATATTAAGATAATAGGTTACAATGACTGTATAAGTGACTTAGTCCAAGTCTTCAGATGTTTATGCTGTCTGCAGGCAACTTCTGCCTTTGTCAACAACTTGGAGGTTGTTTTACTCAAGTTTTTGAAAACTTCTGACCCTACTTTACCTTTTTTAGGTTTCCATTATACCCAAAAGGAGGGGAGAAGTTGCAGTTTGATTACGGTGTCTATCTTCTGAACAAAAATATAGCACAGGTAAGTAACTCCTCTTTACTCCCCTCCTACTTGCCACATGCAGCCTGCTTCCTTGGATCTCTAACCCTCTTTATGAATAAGTACTACAGTTGACTCCTCTTTAACTAGTTACAGTGATAATGCAAAGTTCTTTTTTGGCCACAGTCCTTTTCTGTGCCATTATAAATACCACAAAGAAGCAATGTGTACAAATTGCAATCCTCCGGCTAAACTCAGAAGCCATTTACTGAATTGTTACCTGCTAGTAGACTGTACTTGAATGTGTGGGCTTTATAACCTCTTGTCTCTACAGCTTGACTGATAATAGCTTTCTTCTCACACAGCTTTCTTCTCTTAGACCACTTCTGGGGGCTCATTTTGATTGGGAGTTGTTTACGGAGTAAAGGTTTACTGACTTTGGCAAGTCCCTAATAGTTTCCTCATCTATTATCCAGGGACCTAAAGAAAAGACCAAGCACATGGTCCTTCCAGCCCAGCTTGGATTTTTGTGGCTCTCCCAACATCACACCAGTTCGTATCTCACTTAATGCCTTTCCACATACCATAGAAAGGCTATCAGATGCTTGGGTTTGCATTTTCCTGAAAGAAATATATAGCATTTCCTTAGCTCACTTGGCTCTACTTCAAGAGGTAGACATGCCATAAATTTTCTAGTTGTAAAGGAAGATCAGCTTCAGCGCCTTGTTTTTATTTGGACATCCTTCCAATTGGAATATCACATGGATGAGATCCCACTGTTTGGCTGTTCTTTAGTGACATTATCAGCTGTATCCTCAGACCTTTCCTTTTCATAGAAGCAATAAGGTTTGTGATGCTTTTGTTTTTATGAGCCTGCGTTGCCTTTTATCCGTATGATTCTGAAGTCTCACTGAACAATTCCCATATTCATTTCTGATGGATCTAGAATAATTCCTCCATATGGTGTCATCTTTGCCTTTCTTCCCCTCATCTAATCTCAGTTTAATGTTTTTTTAAAAAATTCGTTTTTATTAAGACTCTTATACTTTTCTGATACTGGATCAAATTTCTAGTTTGCAGTCCTCGATTAATCATTTGCTTATAACCTCACCCTCTTACTGCTTTTATTGTTACTGCCATCCGGCTCATGTTCATTGCAGGCAAGCAGCCTTGCTCACAGCCTCTGGCCCATGACTCATCTTTCCATGTGCCATTCTTCCCACAACTGATGCTTTGCATCCCTCCATTTTTGGCAGAAGAGTATCTCAGTCTAGGAAACAGGACCTTAATTTCAAGGCTACCTAGCTCACATTACTGATCACAGATGTCATACCATAGAGAAGGTAGTACTTAGACAGAAATGGTCAAGAAGGGGCCAGACTAAGGATACATTAAGGGAGAAGAGGTCTAAGTAAATTAGAGAGTACCTCCACTGAAGTCAGCCAAGGTGGAAAAGAGCACCTGGAAACTGGAGTCCAGAGTCTGGGAGTCAGGATGTCAGGAAGGTTGGCCTCATTTAGTAGAACTAAGTTCTGATCCGACTTCACAGATTCTTCTCTCTTTGCCCTATTTTCTATTTCTTGCTTTAAACACATAAGGCCTAAGATCAGAAGTCTGTTGGAATTTTCCAGGTGAAACCTACTCCTAATTAAGGCTAGGGCTGAAATCCCTGGATTTCCTCATAAATCCCAGCTTCAAACACACACATGCACATGCACACACACTTAATTCTTTCTTCTCAGGGCCCAATAGGAATGGCAAAGTATGGTATAAAGGGGTGCTAAGAATAGCCAGCTTGCTTTGAGAACAAGACCAACAGGGAGGCTGACTATGTGCAGTGGAAAATTTGGGACAGTCAGCCCTTCACATCAGACTCAGCTCTAGCCCTGTTTGGTCCTCATTTTAGAGCACTTCCCAGGTAGCTTCTGATTTTATTCTTAACTGAACCAAGGCCACTAGTATGCGGAGCTAGTTTTATTCATCTGTTTAAACAATGGATTACTTCTAGTAATTTTGTATCCTCTGCAACTTTATACTCTTTGAAATTGAGAGATTACATTTGTGTGTGTGTTCAATGGGTTAACCACTCAAACTCCATAGGGAGCAAGTATCTTGCTCTCTATAGTGTTTTTTCATCACTGTGATGGCAGTTTTAAAAGGAGATGACAATAAACTTCTTATAAACAGACTTTCTTAGGTTTCAGGGTTCATTCAGAAAGCCTCTTCTGAGCATTTAGAAAGAAACTTTTAGCAAATTTGTGACCTTCAACTTTTTTCACTTTAACTCCATTTTGTCTTTAGCCTTACTACCATCACTTTCTTACATTTCAACTTATAACAAATCAAAGAACCATTAATTATTATGGCTCCTAACCAGGTATTATATTAATAAGATATTTCCAACTTGTGAAGGTTTATTTTTATATACATATATACCAATACATGTTGTCAAAGGGGAGTTTGTCTTCTCAGTCAGTCCCATTTAGACTCTAGAGATGTGAACAAATCATACTATTAAAATGGTCCCACCTCAGTAATTTATAAGCGACGTTAGTGGAGGTGGATGAAAGCATTGGCATGTGTTAAAGTGCCAGAGAAAAAGGAGTGAAGTCATTTAATACTGCATCCATAACTTGGTTGAGGATTTGAATAGTCAATAGAACCTTTCATCACAGCCAGAAATAGTAGTAAAATCACTTTTTTGGTAGAGGAAATGACAGAATTTAGTAATATTTGTTACTTCAGTATTTGGGATCAGTCCAGCTCAGGTTTTGAAAGCACAAGCTTAGAAAGACAGGCCTTCAAGTAGAATTCCTCAAATGTTGTTTGAAGAGCTGAGAGGGTTGGTAAGGTCTGCTTGCCCTCTTCTTGTCACTATTGTCTAAAGGGGTGTGTATGCTGGGTTGGGTACTGAAAGTGAATAAAGCAAAATGCCTTGTTCTTAGCACCATTTACTAATATTTTTCAAGTGCCAGCCCCTTTGGCTGGAAATAGTCTTCCCTGTTGGGCAGCCTGCAACACTATAGGAATGGGCCTGGTAAATTTCAGGTACAGTGTAATTAATGTTGATTTAAGAAACCAACTCCTGCCATAATTGTCAGAAGGTTTATAAGGACATTATATTAGTATTTGTGTATAGCAGAGTAGTTTGCTTTTAGTTCCTAGAGCATAGAAAGTAGTAAATCAAAAATTATAATACTTTTACCTTATGTTTGTGGAAAGCTTTATAGTTTATGATATACATACATATATATCCATGTGACCCTCATCATCACCCTGCAAAGTGAAAAGGGCAGCATTTGATCCAGCATTTCCACTTTGGGGTATTTGTCCAAAGGAAATGAAAACACTAACTTGAAAATATACCTGTACCCCCCATGGTTATTGCAGCACTATTTAAAATAGTCAAGACATGGAAATAACCTAAGTGTCCATCAGTGGATGAATAGATAAAGAAAATGTGGTGTGTGTATGTACACACACACACACACACACACACACACACATACACACACACACAGTAGAATATTATTCAGCCATGAAAAGAAGGAAATCCTGGCATTTGCAACAACATGTGGATGGACCTTGAGGGCATTATGCTAAGTGAATTAAATACCATATGATCTCACTCATGTGGAATCTAAGTTAAAAAAAAAAAAAAAACCCAAACTCATAGATAAAAAGAACATATTGGTGGTTATCACAGGTGGGTTAGAGGGTGGTAGAAATGGATGAAGGTTGTCAAAAGCTACCAACTTACAGTTATAAAATAAGTAAGTCCTGGAGATATAATGTACAGCATGTTGACTACAGTTAATATCGTATTGTATATTCAAAAGTTGCTGAGAGTGTATATCTTAACAGTTTTCACCACGAGAAAAAAAAAGTTTGTAACTGTGTGGTGATGGATGTTGACTTATCGTGGTGATTATTTCACAATATATACATACATTGAATCATTATGTTGTATACCTGAAACTAATATAATGTTATATGTTGCAGAATTATGGGAGTTGAACTAATGGATTGAATGTGGGAGATGGAGGAAAAGGAGTAATCAGGAATGACTCCTAGGTTTTGCGTATGAGCAACTGGATGTATGAAAATGCTGTTTATTTAGATGGGGAAGGGTCCAAGAGACGGGGGTTGGGAGAACCAAAAGTTCTGCTTTGGAAATGTTAAGCTTGAGTTGCCTTTTAGAAATCTAAAGCAGAGTCATCAAGTAAGCAACAGAAAATGGGTCTGGAACTCAGGGTGGGAGGTCAGTTACTAGAGGTACAAATTTGGTAGTCATCAATATAAAGATGATGTTTAAATCCATGGAACCAGGTGCGATCAACCAGGAAGAGAGTGCAGAGCTAGCCAGAGCAGAGAGAGACAGATGCAGACAGAAACATGCCGTGGGATTTAGCCCTGGGAAATCATGGTTAGATGTTGGATAGAGGAGGATGAACCAGCAAAGACTGTGAGGAATGGCCAGTTGGGTAGAGAGAAAACCAGGAGAAAGTAATAATTTGGAAACTAAGAGAAGTAAATTTCTGGAAGGAAAGAGTAATCAACTAAATATGTGAACTCTGTCAGATGAAGTATCCAGTGGACTTGGGAACATGGAAATCATTAATGAGCAGTTTCAGTAGAGCAGCAGGTGTGTTGAGGAGTGAATAGGAAGTGAGGAAGTGCCATTGATTATAGACAGCCCTCCTGAGGTGTTTTTGTGCAGTGAGATAGACATGTGGGTTCGTAACTGGAAAAGACTGTAGGTTTAAGGGAGGTCTTTTGGGTTTTTTTGTTTTGTTTTTTTATTTGTTTTGTGGGGATGTGGAACCTTTTTCGTGTGTTTTATTTTTTAAGATGGGAAATATCAGGGCAGGTTTATATGCTGATGAGAGTGATCAAATGAAGAGAGCAATTGTTAATACAAGGTAAAGAAGGGATACTTGAAGGAGTGAAGTCTTAGGGAGAGGGAAAGGAAATTGGTTTCAGAACATGAGTTTGTTGACCTAAGATAGAAAAAGGGGCACTTTCAGCAAACTCATAGTTTCAAAACAAAACAAAAAGACAAAAACCAGTTTAACTTAAGAATGTCCTTGGGACTTCCCTGGTGGCGCAGTGGTTAAGAATCCACCTGCCAATGCAGGAGACACGGGTTCGATCCCTGGTCCGGGAAGATCCCACATGCCATGGAGCAACTAAGCCTGTGCGCCACAACTACTGAGCCTGCCCTCTAGACCCCATGAGCCACAACTACTGAGCCCACACACCACAACTACTGAGCCCACACACTGCAACTACTGAACTACACCACAATGAAGAGTAGCCCCTGCTCACCGCAACTAGAGAAAGACCATGTGCAGCAGCGAAGACCCAATGCAACAACAACAACAACAAAAAAATGTCCTTGATGAAGCAGTAAAAGTTATTAATTATATTAAATGTTGACCCTTGAGTACATATTTTTTTAATATTCTGTGTGATGGAAAGGGAAATAGGCATAAAGCACTTGTGCAGTTGAGTTGCTAACTAAACCAGCTGATATTTTTCATGGAGCACCATCTTGAAAGATTGACTAACACACAGCCAACTATACAGACTTAGGTATTTGGCAGACATTTTTTGCAAAAATGAATGAAGTGAGCCTCTTAAAGGAAATCAACTGATGATGAGATTCAAGATTTTGAATGACAGTATCATTAGTATGTCAGAAAACTTGCATTTGCCACCATGACCTTGACAGCTTCCCGTTTCTTAAAGGTGTTTTTGATGAAGTTGGTAGTAATATTTAACAAATGAGATTAAAATATTTTATAATGAATGTGTCAGCATTTAAAATGTATATAACTCAGTGAGCTAGTATTTTCAAAATGACCAATGTATGTTGCTATGAAGTCATGTACAGCTAAAGATCTCTTCAAAGTGCAAAAACCCCAATGGATTTTTTTTATATCTATAAATTTATTTTATTTTACTTATTTTTATTTTTGGCTGCGTTGGGTCTTCGTTGCTGCGCGCAGGCTCTCTCTAGTTGCGGTGAGTCAGGGCTACTCTTTGTTGGCGGTGCGCAGGCTTCTCATTGTGGTGGCTTCTGGTTGGGAGCACGAGCTCTAGGCATGCGGGCTTCAGTAATTGTGGCACGCAGGCTCAGTAGTTGTGGCTTGCAGGCTCAGTAGTTGTGGTGCATGGGCTTAGTTGCTCCGCAGCATGTGGGGATCTTCCCGGACCAGGGCTCGAACTTGTTTCTCCTACATTGGCAGGCAGATTCTTAACCACAGCGCCACAAGGAAAGCCCACCCCAATGGATTTTAATGTAACAGCTGTAAAAAATATATTGAAATGGCTTCAGATTCTACATTGCTACTAACCTTTAAGAAGCTACTATTTGTTAAGTTTGGAGGTAGTATCAGAGAAGAATATCTACAATTATCTGAAAAATGCTGTTAAAATACTCCTTTCTTTCCCAATTACATTTTCTCATGAAACAACATGTGGTAACAAAATGAATGCAGAAGAATATATGAGAATCCAGCTGTCTCCTATTAAGGCAGTCATTGCAAAAGAGACTTGCAAAAATGTAAAACAATGTCACTCATCTCACTAAATTTTTTTTGAAAATATGCTTGTTTTTCATTAAAAATGTTATTTATATTAACAAGTAATAGATTTCTATTATTATTTTAAAGTGAATTAGTAAATACTTAAAAGCTTTTTCAGTTTCATATTTGTATATGCCCTACATAAACAAAAGCTTTTTGGGGTCCTCAATTTTAAGAGAGTAAAGGGATCTTGAGACCAAAAAGTTTGAGAACCACCGTCCTAGAGAATGTAGTCACCCAGCTTTCCTATAAAACACCTCAACTGCTCATAGTCTGATAAACCAAGACACATGTGTCAGTTCCCCAAATGTGGAAACATTATATAAGAGACCTACAAATTTGAATTCTGGTAGTACTGTGCAATACAAATCATCAGGCCAGCAGCTATCAGTGGATTCTTCTCTATTGCTTTTGAGTTTCCTTGAGCCAGGCTTCTCTACTTTCTTGAAAGTTCAGGGACTTAAGAGTAATACTTTGAGGGTGTAGTTTACAAATATTAATGATGATTTAAATTTGTATTGAACTTAATGGCTTTTGGTATACTTATACTTCTGTATCTCATTGCATACCTTGTGAAGTACGTTGACCAGGTCTATCTTTAGTTAAGAGATTGAGTTGCTGCTCTGCTAACTTCTCGAGGATGACGAAGCTATTAAATGACAAACAGAATTCAAGATCAAATCTTCTGAGGTCAGATCCAGCTATATCCCACTTTGTTTCTTCTTCTTTTTTTCTTTTTTAATGTGGGCCTTATTACAATCCTATGAGGTGGATAAGGCACAGACATCTGCCTTTTTACATATGAGACCCCTGAGATCAGGAATTAAGTAGAACTAGGATTAGATCCTGGAAATTTCATGACCTCTCTTCTTTTTACTCTATTACCTCTCTTTTTTTCTCAATTTACTTTAAGACTTCATAGAAAGTAACAGTAGCTTCTCCTTCCAAAAACAGTTGGAAACTTCTGTTCTGCCAGGGACATGGTCTTTCTGTAAAACTTGACTACTCATGGGGCCCACAGTGCACAGCTATTTAGAAGGGATCAATGCCAGTTTACACCCAGCAGCTTAAATTCATGTCTATTTCTTTAACATACAGTTCAATATATATGACACATGAGGAGAAAATGCATTTTTATTTTCTTAATTCTTCTTGGAATCAAGAATACAAATTCTGAGGGTATTTTAATAGTCAAAATGCCATCATTCCCTCCTGCTGCCTACAAAATTGCCAATAATAGAGTAGAAACTATTTTTCAAAAGTCCTGTATCTTAACAACAAACAATTTACTGAGATATAATTCACAAACCATACATCACCCACTTAAAATGTATAATTCAATGTTTTTTAAAATATATTCAACTAGTGGTGCAACTATCACCCCAGTCTGCTTTAAAATATTTTCATTGCCCATAAAGAAACCCTGTACTCATTAGCAGTCACTCTCTGTTCCCCTAAGACTTCTGACCCTAGGCAGCCACCATTCCACTTCTGTTTCTATTCTGGACATTTCATGGAATAGAATAAAATATGTGGTCTTTGTGACTGGCTTCTTTCCCTTAGCATAGGTTTATGGTTCATGCATATTGTAGTATGCATCAATCATTGCTTTTTATTGACAAATCATTTTGGCAATTCAAAGATGTATATGGATATACCACATTTCATTCATCAGCTGATAGACATTGGATTGTTTACACTTTGGGGTCATTATGAATAAGGCTGCTATGAGCATTAATGTATAGATACAAGTTTTCTGTGGGGATATGTTTTTATCACTCTCAGATATATATTGGTATATATTGGGTTGGCCAAAGAGTTCGGTCGGGTTTTTCCATAAGATGTTACGGAAAAACCCAAACGAACTCTTTGGCCAACCCAGTACTTGTGAGTGGAGTTGCTGAGCCATATGGTAACTATGTTTAACATTTTGAGGAATTGCCAGACTGTGTCTTAAAAGTAGTTACACCATTTTGCATTCCCACCATCGATGTATTAAAGCTCCAATTTCTGTCCTTTCTATTATAGCCTCCTACTAGATGTAAAGTGGTATCTCATTGTGCTTTTTTGTTTGTTTTTAACATCTTTATTGAGGTATAATTACTTTACAGGTGGTGTGTTAGTTTCTGCTTTATAACAAAGTGAATCAGCTATACATACACGTGTCCCCATATCTCCTCCTTCTTGCATCTCCCTCCCACCCGCCCTATCCCACCCATCTAGGTGGTCACAAAGCACCAAGCTGATCTCCCTGTGCTATTCGGCTGCTTCCCACTAGACATCTGTTTTACATGTGGTAGTGTATATACGTCCATGCCACTCTCTCACTTCGTCCCAGCTTACCCTTCCCTCTCCTTGTGTCCTCAAGTCCATTCTCTACATCTGCATCTTTATTCCTGTCCTGCCCCTAGGTTCTTCAGAACCTTTTTTTTTTTTTTTAGATTCCATATATATGTGTTAGCATACGGTATTTTTCTCTTTCTGACTTACCTCACTTTGTATGACAGACTATAGGTCCATCCACCTCACTACAAATAACTCAGTTTCGTTTCGTTTTATGGCTGAGTGATATTCCATTGTATATATGTGCCACATCTTCTTTATCCATTCATCTGTCAGTGGACACTTAACGTTGCTTCCATGTCCTGCCTATTGTAAATAGAGCTGCAGTGAACATTGTGGTACATGACTCTTTTTGAATTATGGTTTTCTCAGGGTATATGCCCACTAGTGGGATTGCTGGGTCATATGGTAGTTCTAGTTTTTAGTATTTTAAGGAACCTCCATACTGTTCTCCATAGTGGCTGTATCAATTTACATTCCCACAACAGTGCAAGAGGGTTCCCTTTTCTCCACACCCTCTCCAGCATTTACTGTTTGTAGATTTTTTCATGATGGCCATTCTGACTGGTGTGAGGTGCTACCTCATTGTAGTTTTGATTTGCATTTCTCTAATGATTAGTGATGTTGAGCATCCTTTCACGTGTTTGTTGGCAATCTGTATATCTTCTTTGGAGAAATGTATATTTAGGTCTTCTGCCCATTTTTGGATCGGGTTTTTTGTTTCTTTGATATTGAGCTGCATGAGCTGCTTGTATATTTGGAGATTAATCCTTTGTCAGTTGCTTCGTTTGCAAATATTTTCTCCCATTCTGAGGGTTGTCTTTTCATCTTGTTTATGGTTTCCTTTGCTGTGCAAAAGCTTTTCAGTTTCATTAGGTCTCATTTGTTTATTTTTGTTTTTATTTCCATTTCTCTAGGAGGTGGGTCAAAAAGGATCTTGCTGTGATTTATGTCATAGAGTGTTCTGCCTATGTTTTCCTCTAAGAGTTTGATAGTGTCTGGCCTTACATTTAGGTCTTTAATCCATTTTGAGTTTATTTTTGTGTTAGGGAGTGTTCTAATTTCATTCTTTTACATGTAGCTGTCCAGTTTTCCCAGTACCACTTATTGAAGAGGCTGTCTTTTCTCCACTGTATTCTCATTGTGTTTTTGATTTGAATTTCCCTAAAGACTAATGATGTTGAGCATCTTTTCATGTGCTTATTGGACATTTGTATATCTTCCCTGGAGAAATACCTGTTCAAACCCTTTGCCCATTTTTAAATTGGGTAATTTTTCTTTATTATTGAGTTGTAAGAGATCTTTATATAATCTAAACACAAGTCCCTTCTCAGATGTATGATTTGTAAATATTTTCTCCCATTCTGCAGGTTGTCTTTTTCACTCTCTTGGTGTAGTGTCTGTTGAAACACAGAGGTTTTTGGTTTTGATGAAGTCCAGTTTTATCTACATTTTCTTTTCTTGCTTATGCTTTTGTTGTCATATCTAAGAAAGCTTAGCCCAAGTACTTTTAGGTTTTCTTCTGTGTAGTTTTAGCTTACACATTTAGGTTTGTGATCCATCTTGAATTAATTTTTTTTATATAGTGTAAGGAAGGGGTCCAACTTCATTCTTTTGCATGTAGATAGCCATTTAGCCCAGAAAAATTTGTTGAAAAGACTACTCATTACCCATTGAATTGTCTTGGTGCCCTTGTTGAAAATTAATTGACTATAAGTGTAAAGATTTATATCTGAACTCTAAATTCTGTTCCGTTAATATATATGTCTGTCTTTATGCTAATACCACCATATCATTTTTCTTTAAAAAATACTCTTTTCAAAAATAATTCATTCCAGGCTTCCCTGGTGGCGCAGTGGTTGAGAGTCTGCCTGCCGATGCAGGGGACACAGGTTTGTGCCCTGGTCCGGGAGGATCCCACATGCCGCGGAGCGGCTGGGCCCGTGAGCCATGGCCACTGAGCCTGTGCGTCCGGAGCCTGTGCTCCGCAGCGGGAGAGGCCACAACAGTGAGAGGCCCGCGTACCGCCAAAAATAAATAAATAAATAAAAATAATACATTCCAATTGTAGAAATTTTTTAAAGTACAAAAAGGATAGAAGAACAATTTTTTAAATAGTCTTTTAAAATTCACATACACCTTTTGGATATTCCAAACTTTTTTGTCTTTTCCTTTATAGTTGAGACAACATTATGTATACTGCTCAACTAAAAACTCTCTAAGTCAATATTTTTAATATGTAGTATTTCATTTATGTGCATAATGTGCATATATTATCATTTATTTAACCATTCCACTAATCTTGGACATTTGTTCTTCCATGTTTTTCTTAAAAATAAGGTTTCAGTTACCATATTAGCACTAATAGGTGTTTTACATATACATATATAAGTTTGTTTCTGCTCTGTAGAGTGATGTTTTCAGATATAAGAGACAGTAAGGTAAATATTAAAGCACTTTATTGTGACAGAAATCCTGTCTCTTAAGTTTTCCCATGGGCTCTACATTGTTTCCACTAAATCAGTTCAGACTTAAGCTTCACACTGCTGTGGACAAAGAGGATTTTCAGTCACATCCTCACTTTGAAGGATGATGATGATCTCCTCTACTCATAAGTATTCCTTGGTGGGCTTTTTTTCTTCTTAATAGTAGAACAATTACATTTTCGTGTACGTCAATGTCAATCCACAAATATCTGAGTGAGCTGTGCAAGGCCCATGAGAGTCTGACTTTACCCCCAGCGTGTTCATATTTGGGGATAAAAAAAATATGCACACTATGTAAATATTTAACTAGTACAAGGCATGCAGTGATAACTGTCAAAGGAGAAGTTCCAGTCAAAATGCGGTTCTGGCTCTCAGCAGGGAGAGTCCCAAAGACGTGGATGCGCTTCCCACCAAGGTGATGAGCTTGGGCACGGAATACAATTCACTGCGCCTCCATTCCCTTACTTCTGTAAAGGGTGGATACTCATTATGGGATTGTTGCGGGGACAATAAAAAATGAGGGTTAAGTTTGTAGCTCAGGCTTTGTCTGCAGAAAGGGCACTCAGTAAATAGTAGCTGCCATTTTTTGCGCTTCGTTTTGTTGTTATTCTTGTTAGGCTCATGTGGAGAGGGAATGCTTCAATAGAAAGATACGGCACCTGAACTGGAAGTTCAGGGAAGGAAAGCATCTGGCTAGTGAGAGAGGAGGAGAAGCAGAGGTGCAAAGGAAGGGCTGTTTAAGGTATATCAAGGCCAGCCTGGCTGGAATAGGTTACCTTAATAGTGGGGATAGGAAAGACATTTTTGACTGACCACCATTGGCCCTGGCACCATACTGTTACCAGTGGTTATACTTGGAACTAAAACTGGTCTATGTGAGCTCCCTGGGCATGTTTCAGATGTTTAATAAATATTTATTGAAAGAATGAGTCAACCAGGAAATTGTTCTTGCCTTCCTTAAGATTGATAGTTAATGAACTTATTTCTATTTAAATATGTGTGTGTATTTAAATATATATATTAAATGCATCTTGACATGTCTGTTTAAATGGAGGCTTTAACTGAAGTAGAAAAGTCACATATATAGTTGTTTTTCAAAAGTTCCACTCTGTATTTAAGGGATAACATACTACCTTTTTGAACTTGCAAGTGATTGGTTAAATGTTCTTGTATTAATTTTTTAAAGAATCATATCAGTTATTAACCAATTTACTAAACAGTTTTAATGATATATTGGCTGTGATCACTGTACTTTCAAGTGCTGAGGGTGATAAATTAGCAAGGTAAAATAATTTATTTTTATGTCAGTTGGACATTTTCTCCTACTTTAAACTGAAACTAGAAATCCCATGCCAAAAATATCTTTCCAAATGAAAAATAAAACAGTTTTAACTCATATTTATATAGCTTACTTTAGGGTACAGAGATCTTTCGCATATATTACCTCTTTTATCCTTTTCAGAAGCCCTAAAAGTGTTGGTATTATCATCCCCACTTTACATTGAGGTAAACTGAGACTCTGAATAGTGAGCAAAGAAATTCAGATCCTAATCATCTCACTGTAAGGTCGGGGGACTTGCTGACTTCCTTTTATCAGTCAGAAAGAAACATTAAATAGCAGGTTTCCCTTTTGTCTGTGGCTACCTAGGAGCCAAGTAAAAATTTAGCACCTTACTTGGTTTAGCATCTTTGATAACTTCTGTCTCTTCCTTTACCCTAGTTGATTTTAAAAATTCACTTTAGGCTTTTATTGTGCATGTTTTAATATTTTAAGCTGGCAATTTATTTTTTTTTAATTAAAGAAACAAGTTGCTTATTCAGTAATGATGTGAGCCTTGTCTGAGGCACTACTATGAGTGACATTTGTTGCTGGGAGAAAAATATTTAAAGAATGCACCTCAACTGAAATAAAATATATGATGCTTAGTTCAGAGAAGGTAGAATATAAATCCCAACTATTTTTTATGGCTAAGCCTCATGAAGTGAATTATGAGAAATAATATATATGAAAAGTGAATTTGGTCTGATTTTCGTTGGCATCAAAGGGACCAGCGTAGCTTAGGTTTAAGCTCTTTAAAGAAATGAACTTCAAAAAATTGTTATATGTAAATTTTGGTGTCTAGTAGAGAAAAGCATTTTAAAATGTGCTGATTTGGGTTTCCAGGGAGGATAAACTTAGTATCCTAATTAATGTAACTTTATCAAGGGAAAGGCCAAAATCCTAGAATAAAATAAACTAAAATAAATGCAGCATAGCTGAATATTTAAGAGCAAGTACTATGGATTTAGACTACAAGGTTCAAATGCCAATTTATCACTTTAGCTGTATGATTTTGGATAAGTTACTTAATCTCTCTGTACTTCAGTGTCTTTATCCGTAAAAGAGGGAAAATAATACCTATAATTATAATTCCCATCTCTTAGAGTTGTTATAAGGATTAAATAATATTTTTAAAGCATTTAGAATAGTGCCTGGAACTGAGCAAGTACTAAAAAAGTGTTGCTAACTAAATAAAATGCAAAGTACAGTGTAATCTTTGTGATAAAGAAATTCCATATTCCACAAATACAACATGAGGTGAAGATGTGTGGAAGTGGATTACAAGCTAAATGCAAGTTAAGAATAATAAGTAAAGGAGTGGGAGAGTTGCCTTTTTAGCTGCATCAGTGAGAGTACCATGTATAAGGAAGGAAAATTCAGACACCTTGTTCACTGTCAGTGAGCTTTTAGTTTCAAGTTAAGGTAGTAGTTTTTCTTCTTTCTTTTTCAAAATAGAAATAACTTTTTTTTTTATCATATAAATGATTCAATCTCAGTGTAAATTTTTTTCAAAATACAGAAAAGCATTAAGGAAAACATTAAAACCACTTTGGATTCCATTACTCAGAGATAACCACTGTAATATTTTGGTGAACATCTTTCCAAACATCTATGCAAATAAATATACATGCATAAGTTAAATAGGTAATATTTTACGTAAATGGTTTCACGTTGTGCATTCTGTTGTGTGTCTTACTTTTTTCATTTAACTATTTTGTGAAGATAGTTTCATATTGATGAATATAGTTGTATAAAATTTTGTTGTCTGCATTGCATCCTGTTGTGTGGACATTAACAGTTCCCTTGTTGTTGGACATTTAGATTATTTCCAAGATTTGCCTATCATGAACAACATTACAATGAGAGAAGCATCTTTCTACTTAGTTAGTTATACCTGTGTTCAGTTATTCCCTTAAGATAAGTATCTCATTGCTCGGTCAAAGAACACATAAATTATAAAGTTTGACATATCTGTTTCTTCATCCTCTTGCCAATGTTGTTTGTTATTAACCTTTTTTATAGGAGAGAAGAAACATATATCTCTGTGCTTTTATTTGTAGCTCTCTGATTATTAGTGAATGTTAAGTTCAGGCATTTCATATTTTAGATATTTCATTTCATTTCATATAAATATTATATATATAAATACACATGTATATTTGCTGTTTCAAGTTCTTTGGTGAATCACCGATAACTTCTGATAAATAATGCCTTAAAAAAAAATTATGGTAGACTGTAGAACCCCCCAAATGATATAAGATATAAAAAAATAATACATAGGCCTTGCAGGTAAGGGTGAAGAATTTGCTGAGTCACAGACGTGTCAGTTTTGCTCTGTTTTTACCTCCTTTCTTCCCCCAGTGCTCTCTAGGATTGTCAGTTCCCTTGCTGTATAAAAGCAGTCTATGGCAGTAGGACAAAGGCTGGACTGAAGACAGCTTTTGGAAGAAGCATCTAAACCCCCATCTGCCACTGCCTGGCTCACTTCTTCATTCTTTTCCTCTGCTTGGCACTTTTCATCTGCTGTAAAATGTTTCTTTTCTTTCATCTGAGTCCTAAGACTGGTATTATGATTTCTGTTTACTCTCTTGGCGTTTCTGTGGCTCCAAGCAGGGCTGATTGATCACTTACTCTGTGTCAGGCGCTGGGCTGGGCACTGAGGAGAAAAGGATGAAGAGGCCTGGAGGTTCCTAACCCTGGTGCTGCTTGCTTTCTAGCCAGGGTGACATTGCAATGTAGTATATGCACTAATAATGGATGTATGTGTAAAGTTCTTTGGGAAGTACAGTTTTGTTTTGTTTTTTAAAGCATCACCTTCACGCTTTTTGACCTACCACAACATGATCAAGAAGATTTTAAGATTCTCTAAGAGATCATTTACAAACAGTATGCTGTATGTTGGTGATTTTGTTTACAGAAAATAAGCAAAGATTTATGGAAACCACGTCAGGTAAATAAGGGGTCAAGTCCAATACAAGATGGACTTATAATAATAATGATAATACCACCATACATTTAAGTAGTGCTTTATAGTTTTCAAAGTGCTTTCACACAAAAAGCTCATAACTGATCCTCACAGTTTCTTCTCTGAAGTAGATTTAATAAGAATTTTCAACTTTAATTAAGAAGTTCTTCTTAGGCACTCTTATCATGAGGAAATAATTCTAACTTCCTGAAAACAGTTAAAAGACATTTATCAGGGCTTCCCTGGTGGCACAGTGGTTGAGAATCCACCTGCCAATGCAGGGGACACGGGTTCGTGCCCTGGTCCGGGAAGATCCCACATTCCGTGGAGTGGCTGGGCCCGTGAGCCATGGCCGCTGAGCCTGCGCATCCGGAGCCTGTGCTCCGCAACGGGAGAGGCCACAACAGTGAGAGGCCCGTGTACCTAGGGGTACCTAGAGGCCCGTGCACTTAGCATCTAGGGGATAGGTTAAATAAAGGAATATCCTTAGTCATTAAAAGTTTTATGAAGATTAGATAGTAGCAAAGAATTCGTTTGTTATTAGTGGAGAAAGGAGGGTACGGAGTTGAATACATATACTACAATTAAAATCATTAAAATAAAAAATGTAAACGCACCAAACAAACATTTACCCTTTATGTAGGGGGAAGAATATTGCCCAGATGTATGCTAAAATTGTGGACATGCTTGTGTTGCCACTTGATAATTGTGGTGTTGTGTAAGAAATTTCACTCTGGGCCGCAGTGTCCTTATTTATCTAATGAGGCTCCCAAAGCTCATTGTACAACAGAACGTTGTTGTTGACGTGTTTTTCTAAATGGCTTTAAAACATTTCTTTGTCCGCACTGTGTTTACATGTATAGATGATAGTTGTATCTCTTTGTTTCCAGACTGCCTTCCTTGCAAGGCTGCTTAGTGTCTTAGCAAGAGCCCTAGATTGTGCGCTAACCTTTAAGCAAAGAGTTGCCTCACAGTGACATTAGGCAAGTCTCTCAATCTTTCTAAGCTCTAGATTCTTTTAATAAGGAAGTTGAAGTAAATAACCTCTTCATTTCCTTCTAGCAATAATGTTCTATGATTCCTCCCAATCTTGTTTTGAGCAAATGCATGATTTAAAAGAAAAAAAAAAAAAGAAAGCACAATAAATTGGTTAGGTAGAGGTGATGAGAGTGTAAATTGATAAAATCATTTTAGAAAACACTTTGGCATTTTCCAGTGAACTTGAAGATATGCATATGAGAATGTTTATGGCAGTGCTGTTCGTAATACCCGAAGACTGGAAACAAGTTGAAAATGTCATCAATATGTTTGTCTTTAATCATGATATATTTATGTAATGGAGCACTGTGCAGCCATGAAACCATAGCTATATGCAATGATTAAGGTAAATTTTACAAGCCTAATGTTGAGTAAAAGGAGCACAACGAAAGAGAATCTGCACAAAGTTACTCTTTTTATGTATAGTTCAAAAATGGGCAAGATTAAACTATATTGGTTGGGATGAAAACTATACAAAAAGCATGGATAGTGAAGAGCTTTGGGTGAGAGGAGAGGCTATAATGAGAAAGGGGCTCACAGGGAGCTTCTAGGGCGCCAGCGTTCTGTTTCTTGACTAAGTGGTGGTTACACAGGGGTTTGCTTTATCCTTTAAACAATGCATAGCTGTTTTAAGCATTTTGCTATTTGTATGTTGTATCTTGACATTAAACAGTTATAGGATAGCAACAATAAAAAAGTATATATGTGGCAATTCCCTGGCAGTCCAGAGGTTTGGACTTGGCGCTTTCACTGGTCAGGGCACTAAGATCCTGCAAACCATGCAGTGCGGCCAAAAAAAATAATAAATTATATATATATATATATATATATATATATGTGTGTGTGTGTGTGTGTGTGACACCATTCTTGTAGTCTTTGAGACATATTTGCCAGTGCTAAGGACTTGATAGTCATTGTCATAAGCCAGAAGAAAAAGAACTTTGAAGTAGAGCACTTGGAAGTTCATTTGTCTTAGCTTCACAAATAAGAGTGTCTGCTTTTATTGATTACCTATATGCAAAGCACTTTTTGCTCTTTGTCTCTAATTTTCATAATAATGCTTTCAGGTTTTTATTATTATCCTCATTTTACAAATGAGGAAACTGAGGCTTAGGGTAATTAAATAACTCCTTGGTAGAGGAAGAATTTTAAATAAATCACTGAAACAAATCTGCATGGACTATTTTTGGTATTTTTTTTTTCTCGTCCATGTTATGGTAAGATAAATTGGAAACAACTTTTGTAACCATTTTAAGATATAATATGAAAGTAAGCTCTGAATAAATGAACAGACTGAGTTTTGGATATATCTTTTTTTTTTTTTTCTTTTTTTAGCTATCATTTCTTTGTGCCTAAAAGTATGGAAGATTTCCCAAATGCCTAGTAGTTAATGAGTTTTTGGGTATTTGGGCATTTACCACTTGTAGGTCAAGCCCCTGCACTGAGCATTAAAATCGACCTCATTAGAAGGGAAAGTGGGAGAAACAATGTCTACATGTTTTTAAATTTAATTTTATTTTATTTTTATACAGCAGGTTCTTGTTATCTATTTTATATGTATTAGTGTATACATGTCAATCCCAATCTCCCAATTCATCACACCACCACCCCACCCCTCCCCCACTTCCCACCTTGGTGTCCATACGTTTGTTCTCTACATCTGTATCTCTATTTCTGCCTTGCAAACTGGTTCTTCTGTACCATTCTTCTAAATTCCACATATATGCATTAATATACAATATTTGTTTTTCTCTTTCTGACTTACTTCACTCTGTATGACAGTCTCTAGGTCCACCCATGTCTCTACAAATGACCCAATTTCGTTCCTTTTTATGGCTGAGTAATATTCCATCGTATATATGTACCACATCTTCTTCCATTCATCTGTCAATGGGCATTTAGGTTGCTTCCATAACCTGGCTATTGTAAATAGTGCTGCAATGAACATTGGGGTGCAAGTGTATTTTTTTTTTTTTTTTTGCGGTACACAGGCCTCTCACTGTTGTGGCCTCTCCCATTGCGGACCACAGGCTCCAGACGCGCAGGCTCAGCGGCCATGGCTCACGGGCCCAGCCACTCCACGGCATGTGGGATCTTCCCGGATCAGGGCACGAACCCCATCAGCAGGGACTCCCAACCACTGCGCCACCAGGGAAGCCCACAAGTGTCTTTTTGAATTATGGTTTTCTCTGGGTATATGCCCAGTAGTGGGATTCCTGGGTCATATGGTAATTCTATTTTTCATTTCTTAAGGAACCCCCATACTGTTCTCCATAGTGGCTATATCAATTTACATTCCCACCAACAGTGCAAGAGGATTCCCTTTTCTCCATACCCTCTCCAGCATTTGTTGTTTGTAGATTTTCTGAAGATGCCCATTCTAACTGGTGTGAGGTGATACCTCATTGTAGTTTTGATTTGCATTTCTCTATTAGTGATGTTGAGCAGCTTTTCATGTGCCTCTTGGCCATCTGTATGTCTTCTTCAGAGAAATGTCTGTTTAGGTCTTCTGCCCACTTTTTGATTGCATTTTGTTTTTTTAATATTGAGCTACATGAGCTGTTTATATATTTTGGAGATTAATCCTTTGTTGATTCATTTGCAAATATTTTCTCCCATTCTGAGGGTTGTCTTTTCATCTTGTTTATAGTTTCCTTTGCTGTGCAAAAGCTTTTAAGTTTCATTAGGTACCATTTCTTTATTTTTGTTTTTATTTCCATTACTCTGTGGGTGGGTCAAAAAAGATCTTGCTGTGGTTTATGTCAAAGAGCGTTATTCCTATGTTTTCCTCTAAGAGTTTTATAGTGTCTGGACTTACATTTAGGTCTCTAATCCATTTTGAGTTTATTTTTGTGTGTGGTGTTAGAGAGTGTTCTAATATCATTCTTTTACATGTAGCTGTCCGGTTTTCCCAGCACCACTTATTGAAGAGACTGTCTTTTCTCCATTGTATATCCTTGCCTCCTTTGTCATAGATTAGTTGACCATAGGTGTGTGGGTTTATCTCTGGGCTTTCTATCCTATTCCATTGATCTATATTTCTGTTTTTGTGCCAGTACCATATTGTCTTGATTAATGTAGCTTTGTAATATAGTCTAAAGTCAGGGAGTCTGATTCCTCCAGATCTGTTTTTTTCCCTCAAGATTGCTTTAGCTTTTTGGGGTCTTTTGTGTCTGCATACAAATTTTTAGATTTTTTTTCTCCTAGTTCTGTAAAAAAAAAATGCCATTGGTTAATTTGATAGGGATTGCATTGAATCTGTAGATTGCTTTGGGTAGTATAATCATTTTCGCAATATTGATTCTTCCAATCCAAGAACATAGTATAATCTCTCCATCTGTTTGTGTCATCTTTGCTTTCTTTCATCAGTGTCTTACAGTTTTCTAAGTACAGGTCTTTTACCTCCTTAGGTAGGTTTATTCCTAGGTATTTTCTTCTTTTTGTTGCAGTGGTGAATGGGATTGTTTCCTTAATTTCTCTTTCTGATCTTTTGTTGTTAGTGTATAGGAATGCAAGAGATTTCTGTGCATTAATTTCATATCCTGCAACTGTACCAAATTCATTGATTAGCTCTACTAGTTTTCTGGTGGCATCTTTAGGATTATTTATGTATAGTATCATGTCATCTGCAAACAGTGACAGTTTTACTTCTTCTTTTCCAGTTTGTATTCCTTTTATTTCTTTTTCTTCTCTGATTGCCATGGCTAGGACTTCCAAAACCATGTTGAATAATAGTTGTGAGAGTGGACATCCTTGTCTTGTTCTGATCTTAGAAGGAATGCTTTCAGTTTTTCACCATTGAGAATGATGTTTGCTGTGGCTTTGTTGTATATGGCCTTTACTATGTTGAGGTAGGTTTCCTCTATGCCCGCTTCCTGGAGAGTTTTTATCATAAATGGGTGTTGAATTTTGTCAAAAGCTTTTTCTGCAACTATTGAGATGATCATATGGTTTTTATTCTTCAAGTTGTTAATATGGTGTATCACATTGATTCATTGATTGAATTCTATCAACCATTTAGCTCTTCTCTAAATGGTTGATAGAATTCACCTGTGAAGCCATCTGATCCTGGACTTTTGTTTGCTGGAAGATTTTTTTTTTTTTTGCGGTACGCGGGCCTGTCACTTTATTTATTTTTTGCTGTATGCGGGCCTGTCACTGCTGTGGCCTCTCCCGTTGCGGAGCACAGACTCCGGACGCGCAGGCTCAGCGGCCATGGCTCACGAGCCCAGCCGCTCCGCGGCATGTGGGATCCTCCCAGACTGGGGCACGAACCCGTGTCCCCTGCATCGGCAGGCGGACTCTCAACCACTGCGCCACCAGGGAAGCCCCCTGCTGGAAGATTTTTAATCACAGTTTCAATTTCGTTACTTGTGGTTGATTGCTCTGTTCATATTTTCTATTTCTTCCTGGTTCAGTCTTGGAAAGTTATACCTCTGTAAGAATTTGTCCATTTCTTCCAGGTTGTCCACTTTATTGGTGTAGAGTTGCTTGTAGTAGTCCCTTATGATGCTTTGTGTTTATCTTCTCAAAGAACCAGCTTTTAGTTTTATTGAACTTTGATATTGTTTTCTTTCTTTCTATTTCATTTATCTCTGCTCTGATCTTTATGATTTCTTTCCTTCTATTAACTTTGGATTTTGTTTGTTCTTCTTTCTCTAGTTCCTTTAGGTGTAAGGTTAGATTGTTTATTTGAGATTTTTCTTGTTTTTTGAGGTAGGATTTTATTGCTATAAAGTTCCCTCTTAGAACTGCTTTTGCTACATCCCATAGGTTTTGGATCATCATGTTTTCATTGTCATTTGTCTCTAGGTAGTTTTTGATTTCCTCTTTGATTTCTTCAGTGATCTCTTGGTTATTTAGTAACGTATCGTTTAGCCTCCGTGTGTTCGTGTTTTTTACATTTTTTTCCCTGTAATTTATTTCTGATCTCATAGCATTGTGGTTGGAAAAGATGCTTGATATGATCTTGATTTTCTTAAATTTACTGAGGCTTGATTTGTGACCCAAGATGCGATCTATTCTGGAGAATGTTCCATGTGCACTTGAGAATAAAGTGTAATCTGCTGTTTTCAGATGAAATGTCCTATAAATATCAATTAAATCTATCTGGTCAAAAAAAAAATCTATCTGGTCTATTGTGTCATTTAAAGCTTGTGTTTCCTTATTAATTTTCTGTCTGGATGATCTGTCCATTGGTGTAAGTGAGGTGTTAAAGTCCCCCACTATTATCGAGTTACTGTCGATTTCCTCTTTTATAGCTGTTAGCAGTTGCCGTATGTATTGAGGTGCTCCTATGCTGGGTGCCTATGTATTTATAATTGTTATATCTTCTTCTTGGATTGATCTCTTGATCATTATGTAGTGTCCTTCCTTGTCTCTTGTAACATTCTTTATTTTAAAGTCTATTTTATCTGATATGAGTATTACTACTCCAGCTTTGTTTTGATTTTCATTTGCATGGAATATCTTTTTCCATCCCCTCAATTTCAGTCTGTATGTGTCCGTAGGTCTGAAGTTGGGTCTCTGTAGACAGCATATATATGGTTCTTCTTTTTGTATCCATTCAGCAAGCCTGTGTCTTTTGGTTGGAGCATTTAATCCTTTCACATTTAAGGTAATTATGGATATGTATGTTCCTATTACCATTTTCTCAATTGTTATGGGTTTGTTTTTGTAGGTCCTTTTCTTCTCTTGTGTTTGTCACCTAGAGAAGTTCCTTTAGCATTTTTTGGAGAGCTGTTTTGGTGGTGCTGAATTCTCTTAGCTTTTGCTTGTCTGTAAAGCCTTTGATTTCTCCATCGAATCTGAATGAGAACCTTGTTGTTTTTCCCTTGTTGCTTTTAACAATTTTTCTTTGTCTTTAATTTTTGTCAATTTGATTACTATGTGTCTCAGCGTGTTTCTCCTTGGGTTTATCCTGCCTGGGACTCTCTGTGCTGCCTGGATTTGGGTGGCTATTTCCTTTCCCATGTTAGGGAAGTTTTCGACTATAATCTCTTCATATATTTTCTCAGGTCCTTTCTCTCTCTTCTCCTTCTGGGACCCCTGTAATGGGAATGTTGTTGCATTTAATGTTGTCCCAGAGGTCTCTTAGGCTGTCTTCATTTCTTTTCATTCTTTTTTCTTTATTCTGTTCTGTGGCAGTGAATTCCACCATTCTGTTCCAGGTCATTTATCCATTCTTCTGCCTCAGTTTTTCTGCTATTGATTCCTTCTAGTGTATTTTTCATTTCAGTTATTGGATTGTTTCTCTCTGTTTGTTTGTTCTTTTATTCTTCTAGGTGTTTGTTCTTTAATTCTTCTAGGTCTTTGTTAAACATTTCTTGCATCTTCTCAATCTTGGCCTCCATTCTTTTTCCAGTGTCCTGGATCATCTTCACTGTCATTCTGAATTCTTTTCTGGAAGGTTGCCTATCTATCTCCCCTTAATTTAATTGTTTTTCTGGGTTTTTATCTTGTTCCTTTATCTGGTTCATAGTCCTCTGCCTTTTCATTTTGTATATCTTTCTGTGAATGTGGTTTTTGTTCCACAGGCTGCAGGATTGTAGTTCTTTTTGCTTCTGCTGTCTGCCCTCTGGTGGATGAGGCTATCTAAGAGGCTTGTGCAAGCTTCCTGATGGGAGTGGGTAGAACTGGGTGTCGCTCTGGTGGGCAGAGCTCAGTAAAAGTTTAATGCTCTTGTCTGCCGTTGGGTGGGCTGAGTTCCCTCCCTGTTGTTGTTTGGCTGAGGCGACCCAGCACTGGAGCCTACAGGCTCTTTGGCGCGGCTAATGGTGGACTCTGGGAGGGTTCAAGCCAAGGAGTGCTTCCCAGCACTTCTGCTGCCAGTGTCCTTGTCCCTGCAGGGTGAGCCACAGCTGCCCTCTGGCTCTGCAGGAGACCCTTCAACACTAGCAGGTAGGTCTGTTTCAGTCTCCCATGGGGTCACTGCTCCTTCCCCTGGGTCCCGATGCGCACACTACTTTCTGTGTGCCCTCCCAAGAGTGGAGTCTGTTTCCCCCAGTCCTGGCAAAGTCCTGCAGTCAAATCCCGCTAGCCTTCAAAGGCTGATTCCTGGGAATTCCTCCTCCCATTGCCAGACCCCCAGCTTGGGAAGCCTGATGTGGGGCTCAGAACCTTCACTCCAGTGGGTGGACTTCTGTGGTATAATCGTTCTCCATTTTGTGAGTCACCCACCCAGTGGTTATGGGATTTGATTTTATTGTGATTGCGCCCCTTCAACCATCTCATTGCAGCTTCTCCTTTGTCTTTGGACGTGGGGTATCTTTTTTGGAGAGTTCCAGTGTTTTCCTGTAGATGATTGTTCAGCAGTTAGTTGTGATTCTGGTGCTCTCACAAGAGGGAGTGAGCACACGTCCTTCTACTCCACCATCTTGAACCAATCTCCAATGTCTACATTTTTGATATATTAATTGTCGTGGTCACTTTATCCAAAGTTTACTGATCTATGACCACTAAACTAAGCACTAAAAGGAAATTACTTTGTCTGGCTAAGCCAAAAAAGATTATTTTACATCTAGTTTGTAATGTCACTTAGGATCCTTCCTAAAGGCTTGTGAACCTTTGCCTTCTTTTAATAAGTCTTCATAATAAGGTCCCCTGAGAGTGAAATCATCTGAGTAGAATGTGCCTGTGTCTTAAAATATGATAAACGTCACTTCATGGTATTTAGGAGATTAAAAGAGACTTAAAACACGTAAATGTTACTTTCAGGTTATTACAGCCAAGGAAGCCTGTGGCCCAGCTATCCAAACAGCTTAGCTTCAGCAAGTTGTGAGCAGCGGGTTAGCCAGATTGGTTAGCCCACTTTAAGACTGACTATACTGTCTTTTGAGTTGACCTTTAACTTATGATATAGAATATAATTGTTTCATCTCTGAGGCACATTTATGTGTCCCTTTGCCCCAACACTAATTCATCATCTGCTTTATAGTAATTCCACTCAGACGTCACCATCAAGCACACTGGAGGCTACTAAATGATGTGATTTCCTAATCAGTGACATTAGTTTATATCTCCTTATTAAGATACCCATTAAATTCATACTGGGAGAGATAACATGAACACTAATGCACTTTACATCTTCCATCAGTGCTTTTTTATTTATTTCTATAAAGGAGTTATTAATATCTGAATTTAAGAGTACAAGAGAATGCAAAGCTTTTAGTAATGGTCTACGATCTTTTACTCTGGTAAGATGTGGAAGATGTGAAAAGCAAAGACATTCATTATTATGTTGTCATTTTTATTCTCTCTCCCTCTCTAAAACATAGCCATTAAAATATACATTATACCATTTATTTTAAAAGTTAGTTAATATCTTACTTTCATATAATCTCCTTCTAACTTTAATTTGAAGCTCAGAATATATACAGAATTTTGTGTGCCTTTTGAATATGATGGCCAAAAAGTATAATTGAATGTACTGTACTAGGCTCTGGTGGGTGAGGGGTTATACAAGAAGATGCCCCTATGAAAATTAGTCCACATGTATATAAAATCTAACTATTCTGATGAATTCCCAACCGAACTGCCTTAAGCAAGAGAGATATTCAGTAAATCTCTCTCCATTTCCATTCATTAGCATATGCATTTGAGACAATTGGCAAAGTGGCTAATGTGACTTTCCATTTGAGGAATCCATAAACTACTGCCTTCAGGGCCTATGGCAGCAACATGGTACCCTTTGTTTTGCTTTGGGTTTTTGCTATTACTGCTTTTTCAAAACTGGTAATATGAAGTAAATAATACCAAGAAGTGGCACTTTGGCAAATCTGTTAGCACATACACTTCTGTTAGTCTTACTATCAACATCATTACCTTCCACCTTTGGTCCTCACTCTTAGTGTGTTATTATCCCAGGTGCAGAAAGAGAAAGTTAGGCAGTGGCAGCCTTTTTAGTTTGCTACTTGTATCAAACTTTCTCTACTGGGAGTAAAATACAATGTCTTAGACTCATTGTATTTAATTTTATATTAACATTCTCTTCCCCCCCAAATAATCACATGGTTGAATACTAGTACCCACATTTACTAGAACTGCATTAGTTTGGATTTAACAAGAAGCTGACTTTAAGAGGGGATTAGATGGACAAACGATTTATTGAAAGAGGCAGTGGAGGAAGGTGGGAAGAGCCTTCAGACTGCAATGCAGATATGATACTTGTAGAAGGAGAGAGGGAAGGAAGGAGAGCTAAACAGGAAGATTCTTGGACTGCAACTCAGTTCTAAGAAAGGTTCATCCAGGTTGATGGGAAGCCTTCAAGCGAAAGTTGCCCATCGGAGGAGTCCCATGTTTCACCAAAGTGGGCCTACCTCAGCAGCATTGCTGTGCACAGTCATTGTCTGGGAGCAGCCTGTAGGAAGTTTGGCATGAATGCAGCGAGGATCCAGAGGTGCAGTAGCTGGAGCCATCAGCCTGCGTGTATATACCCTGCTGCAGAAGATCTAAGGGACACATTTTATGGCTTCCATACCAGTTCATGACTTCAGATAAATTTAGCACCTACTGCCAATACAGGGTTATTGTAAAGGTTAATTAATGTATTTTAAAACCTTGGAACATGATAATACTAAATGTTAGCTCTTTTTCTGCCTCCCCACCCTCCACTTCTAATAGAATGTGATAATTTTCTAACTTACTTTACTTAGAAGAATATCATTAGGGTAGAAAATGTGCCAAGGTTGTCTATAGCAGTGCTACTCAAAGTGTGTTCTCCAGACCAGTGTGTTACCAGTCTGCAGCAAAAGTAAGGAACTTATACCAAATGTAAGTCAGCTATGTCAGTAAACACACTACTTAGTCCAGGTGCAATTTTTTTTTCATATCAAGACAATGAAGGAAGCACTGTGTTTAGTTATATTCCAGCACAAGCTCCTTATTTAATGCGTATTGGCACTTTGAGTAGCATTGGGGTTTAGTCAAATATAAGAAGCAAAATATAATATCCTTTTAAAAATCCGATTTTCTTTTTCACTCTATATGCGACTTCATTATATATATTTCTGCTTGTCTGCTACTGAGGAAACCACTCAAAGCTGGGCATTGGCAATTCATGTTACTTATGTCAGTGGCAGCCAGTTGGCACCGTTAGCATTTGTCAGCTTCAGGGCCTGTGACCAAATACCAAAAGTGGCAGGTTTGTCACTGTCATATTTCTAGGCCCTTTTTCCCAACTCATTTACCAGCAAATATTCATTGACCTTCCACCACCTGCCAGATACCATGTGCCTGCTGACGCCCAGTGTTCTCACGCTGCTGTGTTACAGCCTGGAGAGCCCCCCAGTTTGATGCGCCACCAAAATCTACTTTCCCACACAGTTCCAGGGAACTGAAAGTCCCATTCCCTCAGTAATACAAAGGTGACTTTACCTCCTAGTTACATATATGCAATTTAAAATTTGAGCCTCTTACTGGAATGATATAAGACACATTTTTTGTTTTTGTTTTTGTTTTTGTTTTTGCGATATGTGGGCCTCTCACTGTCGCGGCCTCTCCCGTTGCGGAGCACAGGCTCCGGACGCGCAGGCTCAGCGGCCACGGCTCACGGGCCCAGCCGCTCCGCGGCACGCGGGATCCTCCCGGACCGGGGCACGAACCCGCATCCCCTGCATCGGCAGGCGGACTCTCAACCACTGCGCCACCAGGGAGGCCCAAGACACATTTTTGAACTGTGGATGCACTACCTTAATCCATGAGCTGTAATCTTTCTTTAGTTCTGTTCACCATATATACCAGAAATACTTGTTGTCACACATCTGTAAATCTGCTGACCTCTGCCCTAAAGTGGGTGTTGAATTTTCCCACAACCTTTTACTTTGGTAACCTTCTGCCATGGAATGACCGTGGGCATGGAGACATGAATCCAGGAAGCCAATGAGACCTGTTCCTTGTATGTTTAAGGATTTAAAGTATTGGCTGTATATTGTTTTTAATTGCAGGCATCCTTTGATATTTGAAACTAATTAGATGGAGGCTTGGTGTATTTTTTTCCTATGTATTCCCAGATCTTTGATCGTTTGTTAACATGATGTAGTAGACTAGGAGTATCTACTTTTGCCTTCAGACTTTAGAAAACTAAAGTGCATGTTTCATAAAATTAAAGTGTCCCAAGAGTCAGTTAATATAAAGCAATATTTTACCAAGGTCATAAGTGATTTAATATGAAAGATCATATTTTATTGTAACCATAACAGATTTAACAAAACCTAGGCAGACAAATTGCTGGTTTAGAAATGTTCTGAACTTATTTTTCCCAAAAAAACAAAACCCACAAGATTGTGTATATAAGGCAACAGGCATTATTTCATTGATCCCCAAGGTTGTGGATCTAGCAGCAACTATTATAGTGTGCTTTGTTTTTATTATTGCTCTGTTTAGTTAGTCATACAAATTCTAGCGATTTCTGTTTATAGCAAGATATAGCACATAGCCCAGGCAGCACAGCTAGTCATACCTTTTTATTGATGTAATTTGACTTATTTTGGTTCCTTTCCTGGTGTCTAACATTTTGTGAAGCCCTGACATAAATTATTGGCTTGTAAAACCCACTGCATCACCTTCACCCAGAGATTTGCTGCCTGTGCAGTTCCTTAATTTTCAAGTGTGTGAGATTTATTTTTCCTTAGTGAGTCCTAATGTTTCTGCACGCACATGCACACATGCTTGTGAATGTGTGTGGGTACATAGGAATGCCAGTGAGAAAGTCAAACATATTCTTGGTTAATTCCTGCATGAGATTCTGGAGAAATCTTCAAACTTATAGATACTGGTTGCTGTGTTCTCAAATTGACTTGATCATGACCAATATGGTGGTATTTTTAAATTTTTTTTCCAGTTTTGCTTATTTTTCCAAGGAATTCTGACTAATCAGGACTCTATACTTCATCTCTCTCAGTGAATACTTATTGACTGCATAGCTGACCAGTTGATATTCCCTAAGCCAATGTAAATGCATAAGATACTCTTAACAAGTGTTGTGTATCAGACAAGGCACTTCAGTCCTCATAAGACCCTATAAGATAGAAGGAATTGTCTCCACTTTAAAAATGAGGACTTTGAAGCTCAGAAAACTTAAACACCTTACCCAAAGTCATACAGTTTATAAATGAAGGATCGGGATACTTTATCAAAAGACCTTTGTGGGGCTTCCCTCGTGGCGCAGTGGTTGAGAGTCCACCTGCCGATGCAGGGGACACGAGTTCGTGCCCCGGTCCGGGAAGATCCCACATGCCGCGGAGCGGCTGCGCCCGTGAGCCATGGCCTCTGAGCTTGCGCGTCCGGAGCCTGTGCTCCGCAACGGGAGAGGCCACAACGGTGAGAGGCCCGCATACCGCAAAAAAAAAAAAAAAAGACCTTTATGTACATTATTTTATTTGATCCTTATAACAGTCCTGGAGGTGGACAGAATAAATTTTTTTCTATGCTGTTGAGTACGTGGTCACTACAGTGGACCTGGTTCAGTCCAGTACTGTCCTCTGAACTCTGGTATTACTTGGCATTTGTTTAAAGTTTATAGGCCTGTAATGGCATTGGTCACACCATTTTAGTGTCCCTGTGGTTTCCCGGTGGATAGTTTTGTTAAGTGATTCTCTGTTGTCCCCAAGGTAGAGTCCCTGCTCAGATACCTGTTGTTCATGTAAGCACTCTTATAATGAAAAAACAACAGGGTGGGTCGGTGGCAGGGGAAGCCTTGCAAATCTGTTCTTGTCAACCACCTGCTTAAAACCTTCAAATAGTTTCCACAGGCTACCTTCCCACAACCCTTCCCCCTCAAAAACAACAACGAAAGGACACTTTAGCATGCCAAAGGCTTCACATGATCTGTCTTCTTCCTCCCTTTTCAGCCTCACCTTCTGCTGCCACTTAACCCCAAAACCCCTGCTACTGGCCCTTTATGCCAGGAAAGCTGAACTGCTTCACTGAGGTGAGGCCCACCTTCCACTTTTGCTTTTTTACCCCCTTTTACCCCCTTTGCCTGATATCTCCCCTTGTCATCCATGTGCTAAACTTCCATTCAGTCTCCACTGCACAGCTCTGCAGTCTTCTCTTCTATGAAGCCTTTCTTTACCCTCCTGAACAGAGTTATTGTTCATCGTCTGTTCTCCCTGCAGAACTTAAAAAAAAACGAAAACAAAAACTCAATTGGGAATTCCCTGGCGGTCCAGTGATTAGGACTCCCCGGGTTCCATCCCTGGTCAGGGAACTAAGATCTCACAAGCCTCACAGCGCAGCCAAAAAAACCCTCAGTCAAATATATCAATATTTTTACATTTCTGTTGTTATCTATTGTGTGTGTGTATGTCTCCCCTACTAGACTAATAAACTCTTTAAGGATGAGAGACCAAAGCTTACTCATCCCTTTATCCTAACACAGTGCCCAGCACAAAAAATGGACTCAGGAAAGGTTTGTACCTAGAAGACAAAAAGAATCATGACCTTCCTCTGTGGATTAAGGACTAAGAATTCAACACTGAAAGGAAGAACTCGCCATTTAAAAGGAGAGGGGGCCACACATTTGTATCAAATGAAATTACTGTCTTCACTTATAAATGTACTGGGCTTTGCCTGTGTCTAGGAAGATAATGCAGGGCTTTGAGAAGTGGAGTGAGATTAAAGAGAAATTACACAGTGAGTGAGCATTTTCCCCAAAACTATTCCTTTGGTAATAAGTTGTTATAAGTTATTGAGTACCTTTTTCTCCTCTAGTTAAACAGAGAGCTGACAAATGTTTTCAAAGTGTTATCAGCATTTTCTAATAGTTTGTCTTTCACTGACACTTTTTTTTAATTATTTCAGATGTAGTAGTGAATTACTGCCCTTGTGTGTAATTCAACTAGTGGCAATATTGGGCAGATTGTTACCAGCTCACCAGGATGTGTGACATGATGCCATTTGAAACTCTGAAAATGGAGGGGAAGGGATTGTGACTTTAGATAACTCAGCTGTGGAGTTCTGGACCATTAATACTGTTTTTAGTTTTATAAAAATTGTACATGCTGTTAAAGAGTCAAATAGTTCCTTAAGGTTTATTATGAAAAACAGTATTTCTCCTTGTTCCCCAAAGGCAACCACTTTTCGATAATTTTAACAGATTCTCTTAGTATTTGCCTCCAAATAACTAAATAACCTGACAGTATTGAGGCTTCTTGGGTTTTGTTTTAGGATTACCAGTGATTCCTTCAGTGAAGGATGAGAATTTAGCTCCCTTTCACCACCTCTTTACTGCAGCTATATTCCATTCTACCAATATAGGTTAGTATTTAAATTACTAGTTCTGTGTAAATTTCCCTCATAGATAAGAATGCAGTATACTATGATTACTTTTTTCCTACCTAATATTTTCTGTTTTCTTTGAAGTTTATGATTCTCTTATTTTTACTTTAGTTTTCAGTACGCTTATAGCTAATTCTACCACCAGTTATCTAAATCTCCTTTCAAAATGTTCAGGCATGTCAGATGTACAATCTGTTACTTGTCAGGTATTCAGTCAATTTAATCTTTGGAAGAAATCTCTCCTGAAGCCTTCTGACATGCTCCAGTCTCTATGCCTTTACTATAATCCTAGGGGGATTCCCATCACTTCTCTTATGTTGAAATCCATTTCTCGAATGGATTCCATGTCTTCCTCTTTCTCAGTGTACTCTCTTGTTTTGTTGGCGAATATCCTCCTATAGCTTCCTGAGAAGAGGTAAATTTTAGTGACTTTATAAATATAAAAATATCTTTATTCTTTTTTGGCTGCATATGGAATTAGGCTGGAAAAAATATCTATATATATGTATGTATAGATAGATTTTTTGGGAAGAATTTTCAAGTGGTTGCTCCATTATATTTTAGCTTCTGGTGTTACTTTTGAGAAACCTAAAGATATTTGATTCCCCTTTTTTTGAATGTGATCTATTTACTTATTTTGTTTTTCTTCACTTTTGTTTTGTTTCTGGAAATTTGTAGGAACTCCTCAGTGTTTTAAAATTTCAGACTGATGGGCCTTTGAGTTTATTTTTATCCATTGTGCTAGGTACTCAGTGGATCCTTTCAGTCTGAAAATTCATGTCATTAAGTTCTGGGAAATTTCTTTGAATTATTTCATTGATGATTTCTTCTTTATTTTCTCTTCTCTTTCTAGGCTACATTATATTTAGGTGTTCGATCTCCCATACTGATCCTCTAATCTTCTTATCTCTTTTCTCCTGTGTTTCATCTCTTTGTCTTTTTCTTCTAACTCCTCAGAGATTCCCTTAACTTTATGTCTTGCCCTTCTATTTTTTGTTTTTCATATTTCGCTTTCATATTTTAAATTGTTAAGAACTTTTTCTCCGAATAGCATCATGTGTGTAGTCTCTTCTTTTATCCATCTCAGCATATTAATGGTTTTTAAAATTTTTATTCTTGTTTCTATTTTCGGTTTGATCTTGATACTATCATTTGCCTTAGAGGCTTTTCTAAGTTTGGTGATACTTGATTGCATATTTATTTTTAAGAGGAGAGGACTAGAAAACATTGGAAGCTCTTCATATGTGGATTGAGGTTGTTAACTGTGGGGTTCACTGTAGGGTAATTTGGCTCAGCTCTTTTCATTGGGGAACACCTGATGTCATTCTACTTAGGTCCTTCCTCTTGGGCTTGTCTAGGATCTCTCAGTTATCCACCGTCAAGTATTTGCCTGTGTTCTGGAAGCAGAGTGGAGGGGAAGAGGACTGGAGGTCACAGCATTTAATATGCATACATTCATTTAATCACCTTGTTTTAAATACAGTGCCTTTGCCCTTAATTGTGTTATTCTCCAAAGAATAAAATTCTAGTTTATTTGCCAAGGTGTAAGAGTAGTTGTTGCCTGACTCTGTGGAGTTGGGAGGAGATCTGGAAATATAATTGTCTTACAGATTTTCAGCTCGTCTTCCTGGTTTTTTTTTTTTTTTAATTGAGATATAAGTGACATACAACACTATATCAGTTTCAGGTGCATAACATAATGATACACTGTTTGTATACACTGCAAAATGATCACCCAAGTTTCTGTTCTTAACTCCAGTTTTACTGCCACTTTAAGAAGTACTTGGGGGTCACCAATTCCTGAGCCTTATGGTTGTTACTGAATTATAGCTCACATCGCCTCTCAACCCCCCTCTTCTGGCTTAGAATTCAACTGTTTAAAGTCGGCTTAGTTACCACTCATCCATCTCCTTTACAGCTTCCAAAATGTTGTTGCTATTACAACCTTTCCTATTCTCTCTCTTTGTTGTATTTACATATAAGCACGATACATACAGGGGATATTAATTTAAAACATTACTGTCTTCTCATTAGAAACAATGGAAGCATAAAGGTAGAAAACCCCATTACTGACATGTTACTGGAGTTTTGGGAGGTTACAAAAGTAAATGTACAGGGTGTGCAGTGGTTAAGAATCCGCCTGCCAATTCAGGGGACATGGGTTCGAGCCCTGGTCCGGGAAGATCCCACATGCCACGGAGCAACTAAGCCCATGCACCACAACTACTGAGCCTGCACTCTAGAGCCCGTGAGCCACAACTACTGAGCCCACATGCCACAACTACTGAAACCCATGTGCCCTAGAGCCCATGCTCCACGACAAGAGAAGCCACCGCAATGAAAAGTCCACGCACCACAACAAATAGTTGCCCCCACTTGACACACCTAGAGAAAGCCCACGCACAGCAACGAAGACCCAACACAACCAAAAATAAATAAATAAATAAAAATTAAAAAACAAAAAAGTAAATGTATATGTTCCAATCTGCCATCTTAACCCACAAGTCCCCAAAAGAAGTTTTTAAATGAAGGAAGGTTTTTTAAAGGTATAAGAAACCAGTGAACTTTAAAATATTCTTATTATTTTAACCAAATTCAGCCTGATTTTGTTGCATTTCCAACAGCAGAAGAATGAGATCCAAATACAGCTAGTGAATGTCTCAAAGCCACAGCCAGGCTTTTTGACTATTTGTCTTTTCCTGTCAAGAATTAAAATCCAGAGAGTCACAAAACCTAGAGATCCGAGACATTTCCTCTAATTTCCAACACTTTTCTGCAGTATTCCTAAGAGATACCCCTTGTGCTCCTTAAAACTATTTGACGAGGAATGTATTACCTTCTGAGACAGTTCGTAAATTTATTCTGTGAAAATAGGGAGGGAAGTAGGTTAGAAAGTTGGTTCTGTCACTCTGTAATGTTTATCCATAATATCCATGTTATAAAAACAGTATCCTGGGAACAGCGTTATTTGATATTCATGGCTTTAAATCAGATAGACTAGAGTTTTATTGGTTTTATCAGTTGTGTAACCTTTAGGAATTACTTAACACTCTGAACCTGTATCATCATCTGTGAAGCAAAGATTAAATACATTCGGCCCACCTCGTCCACGGGTTTGGCATCCATGGATACGGTGGGCCCACGTAGGGACTTGAGCAACTTTGGATTTTGGTATCTGCAGGGTTCCTGGAACCAATCCCCCACTGATACTGAGGGACATCTGTAATACCTTGAGGGTTTATAAGCTTTAAATAAGATACAGTATTAAAGGACCTGGCAAAGAGCTTGGCACATAGAAGCTGAACACTAAATGATATCCATTTTTCTTCTTACTGGTTCAATCAGGGAAAGCTTTTCAGTGTATAACATTTGGACTATACCTGAAGAGAGGGTAAGATTTTAATAGATAAGCCAGAGGTGGAGACCTTCCTGGAAGGATAGACCTCCCAGACTGAAGGAATAGCATGACAAAGCCATAGCTGTATCAAAGAATCAAGATCTGAGGCTTATTTAAGGAATGGCAAGTATTTTTAGGTGTTTGGATTATAGAGCACATGAAAGGCTACAGCATAATGTGAGTGAGGCTAGGAAGGTTTTGACATAGGACACCTCAGCAAGAAAATTCAAAAGCTGGTGTTCTCACATATTGCAGCACTGAGTGAGACACAGACAAAGCAAGGATTCATTGGGAAATCAAGGCTCCCTTCTCTGTTAAAGCTTACTTAACGTGGCTTTTTAACGACCTGATAGAGATCAAAATTGTAATGGAAGTGATTGATAATCCTGGAAAAATGTATGTTACATATGTAGTTACTCTAAACATATCAAGAACGTAAGTAAAGAATATGTCCAAGAGAAGAAGATTGCTGTCTTCATATTTCAGTGGCTGTCAGGGGAAGGAGTAAAAATTAAACCTTGCTGATGGATTAGATTAATACAAATAGGTAGGAATCAGAAAGAGGGAGTTCTTAGTTCATATGAGAAATAATTTTTATCAGAACTACCTAACAGTGAAATGGAAAGCTTGGGATGAATTAAGTATCTAGTCATTAGAGGTGTACATACTAAAGCTAGATGATTGTCAAAGATGCCGTAGAAAACGGGACTGTTCTTTGAAAAGGTAAAAGCAAGTGCCTTCTAAGGTTATGCTCTACTCCATATGGTTCTGTGCCTGACCAGGGCTCTTACCCTGGTATAAACCTTATATCAAGGTATAAACCTTGTGTCAAGCTTTGTATCAAGCTTTGCCCACAACAAGCTATTCCACAAACTAGAACCTTGAGGACTGTTACAAACACTCTTGAGGCAATGCCGTCCTTTAGTCAACTGTTTAAACTGCTTCAAAGAGTTCCAGTAGCCCTCACTAGAGCAGGCTCCTGATGGTGCCTCGGACTTCTCCACAATTCTGTTGAACACAGTGGGACAGTCTCACCCAAGTGAAGCCTTTGGTGCTGCTCGATGGACCTCAAGGACATCCTCGCCCAAACAAGAGCCTCCAGACACTTGAGACAGTCCTTGTCATCCCCCCGCAAACCCCTAGTGGCTATAAAACGCTTTCCTTCTCTTTGTGTTAACTGAAACTTGAGCCCCTTCCATTGGAGACTTGTTTTTTGACACTCCACAAGAACAAGAAGGTGATAAAGATGGAGGGAGGGATGGGTAGTTTGTACATTTCTCCAGACCATTACTTTTCCCTCCTTGTGTAAAACCATCATTCCTTCTTTGGAGCTGTTTAACTGTTCAACTCTCCATCACACCTAATCTTGAACATCTGATATGTTGGTTACTTCTTTGGGGCACTCAGAACTTGGAACCTTGCTTAAGGTCTTCCTTTCTAGGCCGCTGCTCATATAATAACCATGTTTTACCCTAATCTCATCCCGTCTTTCCCATACCAAATTGTGTGCTGTTTCCCATGTTCTCTCTTGCTTCTGTGCTTTTATGCACACAGTTTCCTCTATTTGGAATACTGTTTCCCTACTCTTCCACCTAATAAAATCCAGCTTGCACTGTGTGGCCGTATTGGTTATTACTTCCTTATCACTTCCTTTCCAAACATACTTGTCTCCCCTAGACTTGGTTAGGCGTCCTTCCTCTGTGTTCCTATAATTTTCTCTAATGTGATATTTACTATTCTTTAATATATTTATGTTTCTGATTTTTAAATGTCTTTTCCATTATATTATTATTACCTGGAAAGCAGGAGCTGCCTCTTCTTTATTTTATAACTCCAACTCATGGCCTAGCGCATAGAAGGTGTTCAGTGTCTATTGGCAGAATGCATACATGATTCCAGCTGGTTGTCCACTTTGTGCCTATACAAGACTGGAGGTGGAACAAAAAGGAGTGGACTAGGTCTTATTACTGTAGCTAGTTTATATCTAGCTCAAATTCTGTTTGGAATGTATATATTCATACCAGTTAAATAAATAAATACACACACACTGATGGACTTAGGTTCAGAACGTAATTCTGCCCTTTACCTCCTGTTGTTTTACGCTTTCTTCCTGATAACCCTACACTGTCACCCCACTTTTCAGTTTCTGCCAATTTTCCAATCCCCTTACTTCAGCCCTTTGGCATTTCTTATCTTCAGAATGTTGAGAGTATGTCACCTACCTTGGATGTTTTCTTTTTGGTGAGTCCTGTCTTTTAAGGGTATAGAACAGCGGTCCCCAGCCTTTTTGGTACCAGGGACCGGTTTCATGGAAGACAATTTTTCCGCAGGTGGGGCGGGGCAGGGGGGAAATGGTTCAGGCTGTAACGCGAGCGATGGGGAGTGGTGGGGAGCAGCAGATGAAGCTTCGCTTGCTCACCCACTGCTCATCTCGGGCTGTGTGGCCCGGCTCCTAACAGGCTGCAGACCAGTACCAGGGGTTGGGGACCCCTGTTATAGAATGTTACATTTAAGACATGTCTGATTCAGTTGAGACCAAAAATAACAACATATAGGCTTCACTAAAGGAAGTTAGGAGAAAAACTAGTAATGAATGAAGCAGAAAAATAAGGTGCAGCATTAATGGTTAAGTGTAAAAAAACAGTAATGTTCTTAGGAATAGCTGTTGAGGAAGGGGGATGAGAACGAACAATTGTAAGATACTTATAACTCACAGACTGTGTTGAGAGTTTTACACACACTATTTTATTTATTCCATACAATAACCCTGAAGCAGATGTTGTTACATGTATTAGGTAGATGAGGAACCAGAGGTTCAGAGGGGTTAAGTGACTTGCTCAAGGTCACAAAGGTGTTAACTTGCAAACCTGGAATACCAACCTAAGACCTTTTCACTTTTTAGTTCCTCTCCTTTACCACTTCATATATTTTAAATTGGCTTTTTATTAGATTATTTTTGATTTAAGAATTTGGGAAGTTAGCTAGGAAGTTAATGTGAAAGTGGCAGTTTGAAGATAGAATATCATGTGGTTTAATAACCTTGGAACAGCTAATTGGTTTGATGGGGTGGTTTTGTGTCATAACCTATTCAAAGATTATTAGCTAATAGTGCCAGAGAGCAATATTTAAATAGCAAATGGAGCTCTCATTTACCAAATCTCTTGATGGAAATTTTAACACAGTCTAAAATTTGTGTAATTTTTTTTTGTATCTTTTTTTTGGACAGTTGTGCAAAATTGTTCATGCCTGCTTAGATGATTAACACATTATATAAACTTTATTTTCAATGCACTTTGTTGAGAAGAAAATTGTATTCACACTCCATTGTGAGAAATTAAATAAAATGATTCCTTGGCCAGTCTGCTCCCCTTCCCCTCGACACCCCCCCAACACACACACACACACACACACACACATACATACATACCTACACACATACATTCATCTAATGCACTTCCCTGCCTGTGAGTTTCACTTAGATTCTTTCCTCCATCTCCACTGATTTGCCTTTTTTCCTACCATTTACTGCTCAGCTTGGCTCAGCTCACTTTTGTCAGATTATGGCTTAGGTCCCAACACTTAAGAAAGTTTTTCCCATGGAGATTTCTCCGTAAATCAAATAAGCAAATTTGGATTTCACCCCTGCAGTCTGCAACTCAATTCCCCCGCAAAAGTTTATTAATTACCATGCACCTGGCATGATGTTAGTTGGCAGGCATTTACTGATAAATAAAATAGATCTGTGCTATTAACATAGTCTTATTGTAGGTATTGTGTAAGGTGTATGGGAGCAAATTATTTAATCTTTCTGTATCTCAGTTTCTTCATCTATAATATGGGGGCAATAATAGTATCTGCTTTGTTACAGTTCTTACGATGATGATTGCATGAGTCAGTATTTGTATAGTACTTCAGACAGGGCCTAGCATATAGAAAATGCTATAGAATTGTTTTTATTTACCAAAACAAAACTGAACATTGCAATACTTTATCTAGTTCTAAAAAATCCTATTGGTATCTACTAGTATCATAATAAATTTATAGGTTAGTTTATAGAAAAATGTCATTTTTATAGTAACAAATCTTCCTATCCAAGAACAGGGTGAATTTCCGTTTATTAAGACGTTCTTTTGCATCCCTTAATAGGATATTAAGGTTTTCATCATATAGATCTCACCATTTGGTTATTTTTGTTTCTGGGTATTTTATCTTTGTTGCTGTTTAAACTAGCACCATGTAATAGTCTGATTCAATATTATTTATATAAAGGAAGACTACTGATTTTTGTTTTTAAATTTTCTACTGAATTTGTGATGAGTCTTCAGTTGGTTTGCTTGGATTTTCTAAATGTGTAATCATATCATCTCTAAAAATGGATCATTTTACCTCTCTTTCCCCAATTTTTATAGCTCTTAACTCTTTCTCTTATCTAATTTGTTTTAATTAACTATGGTAGTAGTGAATAGCCTTATTTTATTTATATTGTAATTTTTGACTTATGACCATTATACTTGAAAAAGATTATTATATAATCTGGTATAAGCACCTGGTACGCTTTCCCAGTTTGATAAACAGGGTCGCTTAATGCTGTGCTTTGCTTTAACAACCAAAGATTTCATCCTGTTCTGAACTACTTATTCATGTATTTTTTAGTTTTTCAGTGTGTCTTCCATAAACTTGAGCATCCACATTTGGCTCTTAGCCTGACAGGATCTTGCAAAATGTTCTAGAGAACCATAGTCTCTGGAGAATAAAAGTTCAGACTCCTGAAAATAAAGTTAGGGATAATTCTTCAGTGTCTCAAACGCCTTCCCCTTGAGCACTTAAAGTATGTCCCAGCACGTGTTTAATGTTCAAAATATTACTTGCTATCTAAAACCTCTGTGTCCTTGTGTAGAGCTATCCCTATTGTGCCTAACACATAGTAGGTACACAGAAATGCTACCTGTTCGTCAAGGAACTGCTCAGGCCACATTCTCCCCACGAATTCGCTCCAGGTATCTTCAAGTAAAAGGTAGACATAATCTTTAACACCTGTATTAGTTTTCTGTTGCTGCATAATAAATTACGACAAATTTAGCAGCTTAAACAACATGCATTTTTTAACCTCACAGCTCTGTAGGTCAGAAGTCTGAGTGGGCTCATCCGGTCTCTCTGCTCAGGGGCCGACAGGGCCAAAATCAAGGTGTTGCTCAGGCTGGGCTCTGATCTGGAGACTCTTGGGAATAATCCACTTCCAAACTCATTGAAAGTGTTGGCAGAATCCAGTTCCTTGCAACTGTAGGTCTGAACAGGCTTTACTGGCTTTCTGCTCCTAGAGGCCTCCTGCATTCCTTCTCACATGGTCCCTCCATCCTCTGACCAATAATGTCCTATCAAGCACTTCTCACAGTGCAAATCTCTCAGAACACTCTCTTCTGCTTCTAGCGAGAGAAAACTCTCTGCTTTTAAAGGCTCGTGTGATTAGATTAGGCCTACCCAGATAATATCCCTTTGCCATAAATATAAAATAATCAGGGGAGTAACACTGGGGCTAAGGGTCATAGAGGACATCTTAAAATTCTGCCTATTGCCCCACCCTTCAAACTCTCATTGAAAGTTGTACTTTCCTTCTAGATTCTCTTAGTTATCATTCATTTACGAGGTAACTGCCTCAGAGTGGCATCCATGGCTGAGTCACTTTATGACACTCTTATCATACCTTGCAAACCTTCCCTGTAGTAGATATTCAGTACGTATCCAATGAATTAATTATACTTTTTGTTAAATGAATCGTGAGATGAAAAGATGAGCAGAGTTATTCCAGACCAGATTGTAAGAACATCTGTCCAATTGGAAGGGCAGTGTGCACTTGACAGTTCATTGCCACTTGGGAGGGGTTTTTTGCTTTATTTTGCTTCTCCTTTTTTGAGGCTACATTTATTTATGATCAACCAGAGAGACTAAACAATGGATGCATGGGCTTGGACTCTAATGCAATTCAAGTGAGGTCAGAAGAATTCCACACACACACAAAAAAAACCTTAAAAAGCATGAAGTAGATATTACAGTAAAATTAATATTTGAAGGGGAAAAAATCATTACTGAGAGAAAAAAGCATTCTGGAAAACTGTGTTCCATTTAGGGCACCTCATTACCAGATTATTTAAGGGAAACTGGAGGGAGTTCAGAGACATAAAGAATGATGAAGAGGCTGTAGGGATTAATACAAGCAAAGATTTTAAACAACTAAATATGTATAGCTTAACTGAACAACAGCTGAGTAGAGATGTAACTGTTGTCAAATGTCTGGTATCAAGAGGAGGAATGTGTTTCTCTGAAGAGTTGAGAGTCCCTTTCTAAGTATTAGAATTAAATGAGAAAACAATCTTTTCTATCCAACTTGTAAGCAGTATTTAGATTGTGTGTTGGGATGTGAAGTGTCAGAGTTGAATTCAAATCCCAGCTCCTCTACCTGCTACCTGCGAAAATTCAGACAACTCCTTTAACCTCTTTCACTTTGTCATGTGTAGAGTGGGAATTATATGACCTGCCTCATGGGGTTATTACGAAGATTAAATGAAGCAGTAAACAGTGAGGTTCTGTGCCTGGCACGGGTTGCAAGTCGAGGAGAATGGTAAATGCTATTGGTATTACCATTACCGTCTTCATTCTTAAGTGGTTAAGAGTTCAAAGTGCTAGAGTCAGACAAAGCTGGGGTGCAAATTCAAGCTCTACAATCTGTTAACTCTACCTCTAAGTCTCAGTTTCTTCAACCATATGAGCGTAATAGTGAGGACTAATGAAATAATACAATCTGAAATACTTATCATAATGCTTGGCACATTATTCAATAAATATATTAGCAGCTGTAGCATTATTTTAATTATCATTAACACAATCAGCATTCCACCTAGAACCTGGCCAAAGTACTAGTATATATTCAAATTATTTCCAGATTTCCCGTTACAATGCCATATACGTATCTCTTTTTCCATTATAATCACCACATGTGCGCATGGGCGCACACACACACACACACACACACACACAGAGTTCAGTAATTATTTGTTGAATTGAATTTGGTAATTTCTGCAAATAATCATGTCAGATATTTGTGGTCACTGTGCATTGCTAGGGAGATGCCGGAATGGACTTCTATACTCCTTGTGTAATCAAATTTATGACAACAGATTTAAGTGCTTTTTTCATTCCAATAAAACTCTGACACTTAGATTTACCTGAGTTTCTATGAAAGAATCCCTGCTCTTATAATGGAATTTTCATTTTTGTCTTTTACACACATAAGAACTCCCTGTGGCTCCTCTTTACAAATAGGATTGTGTTGTGTAGTAAACAGAATCTACTCTGGCTAGATTAAGCAGAAATGGCATTAGTTTAGAGGGTTTCCAATTAGAAGATATTAAGATCAATCAGATAATCAGAGTGTATTAGTCAGATGTATTCATCAGTGATAGCTCACAGAAAGTACAGGATAGCCCAAAGAAGAGCTACAGGTGGCAAAAAAAAAAAAAAAGCTACATGAAAGGATGCTAAATATTAGTCATTAGGGAAAGGCAAATTAAAACTATAATGAGACACTACTACATACTTACTAGAATGGCTAGACTTTTTAAAACTGACAGTCTCAAGTCCTGGCAATGATGCAGAGCAACTAACACACTCATCCATTGCTGGTGGGAATGCAAGATTGTGTAGCCATTTAAAGACAGTTTGGCATTTTTAAAATAAAGTTAAACATATATCTACCATTCAACCCAGAATTTCCACTCGTAGATATTGGTCCAAGAGAAATAAAAAATACAAGTCCAAACAAAAACCTGTGCTTAAATGTTTATAGCACCTTAATTCATAATAGCCCAAACATGAGACAATCCAAATGTCTATCATCCAGCATATGGATAAACAATTTGTAGTATATCCATACAATGGAATACTACTCAGCAATAAAAAGGAGCATATACTCATACATGGAACAACATGAATGAATCTCAAAAACATAAAAAAAGCAGGCACTAGAGGCTAAATATTCTATGATTCCATTTGTAAGATATTCTAGAAAACTGTCTCTGCCCCATTAGACTGTGATCTCCTTGATCTGATACAGCTTTTAACAACAAGATTGCATCAAAGTCGGTGAACTGGAAGTAGAAATGGCTAAATTTGATCAGTTTAGGGAGCAAGTTTTAGCTCGCAAGGGAATCAGGAATCCAGATTTGGCCAAAGGTTAATATAAGGTAGCCTGGGGTAAATCAGAGTGCACAGGACTGTCAACAGGAGGGCAGGGAGCCAACATGGAGCCTGCTGGACCTGACATCATGAATATCTGCTCTAATGGATCCTACACAAGTTTGTCCACTCACACAACCTTTAGCCTCCAGAGAATGTAACCTTTCTTTGATGGTCACTAGTTAAAGCTGATTGCAGTTGCTATCAAGGGTCTAATTTACCTGCCTTTGACAAATTCCAGTTGTACTTTGCTTGTCCGTTTGTAGTATGCTTTACTGATCCTCTACAGCAACTCAAGAATCGGCAGTGACAGAGGCCACACTTACTGACCAGGGTGACCCTGGAGTTGCATCAGTTTATTAGTGCTTCTAGTTATTTTCTGGCAAACCTAAGAATCTGAAGCAAAGGACCATCTTAATTAAAGTGTTTTTAATGTGACAGATTTTATAATGATAAGTTTGGCTCAAATATAACCTGTACCTTGTAAATACAACATATGCTATAAAGAAAAGAGCCTGAGGTTAGAACTCACAAACTTAGATTCTGGTCCCTGGATGCCACCTCTTCACCCTTGGCTAGGCCACTTATCCTCCCACTTACCTTCCAGGGTGAATGGAGCAGGTGGGCCAATACTCTCAAAAGGGCCGCTCAGCTCTAACTTGAATCCCGTGATTCTAAGAGTAGTTGATAGGATGATTGGGAGGAGGAATGGAAGAAACTTTTCCATTCATAGACTTAAAGAGCTTTTAGACTTGACTCTTATAGACTTTTCAGACCTCAGAATGTCAGGCTTCAGCTGTGTCCAGTGTTTACATTATAACATCTATTTTGGAAAAAAACTGGCAAGGTTTATAGATGAGGATGGAAAAGTACTTAGGTTGTTCTTGCAACTAGAAGCCCATAATCAGGTTTTTATCCTTTCCTTAGAGGTATATATTGCAAGAGTCACTGTAAGAAACAATATTGTTACTCATATTGAATATTCAGGTAGCTTTTCCACATCTTTGAAAGAGTTGTATTTTCTTCTAGGAAGGAAGATTTTATTTTTGGCATGGTGGTGCCCTTTTTTTAAGCTCTTAATCTAGTTTTTTTTTATGTCAGTGAAACCTTAGCATTTAAAAATGAATTGAAATATCAGTAACTAGTCCTATAGAGATTTTTGACTACATAAGCCAGAATTCTAAAGTTAAGTCTTTGATGTATATGTGCATTTTTAATTTCTTATTTTTTCAATTCCTCTTGACCAGTTCTTTTTGTAGTCAAATTCATTGTAATCCCATCACAAAAGTGTTGATCTTATAGTAAACTTTATTGAAGCATTGTATTAATGCACATTCCCTCATGGTAACAGACGCTTTGTATCAAAACTATCATGCAGCTCAGCTCAAGTCCCATATGGAACTAATAAGCCACGCAATAAGTGGCCTTGTGTAGATGAATATGGCTTGGAGAGGGGGAGAGGGGGAGAGAGAGAGAGAGAGAGAGAGAGAGAGAGTGTGTGTGTGTGTGTACGCCTGCACGCACGCACATGTGTTGTCTAAACTGAATTTCTCCTGCCAAAACCTAAATGACAAAATGATTCTTGAGCCCCCAGAGTCTTTACCAGCCTGGAAAAATTGGGTGTTGGAAAAATAAAAATAAAATTGAGCACTTTGATATTAAATTAGGCCTCAGCTCGATAGGAGGATGCTCACTGAGTACAAGAACTCAGCATTTATTTCTCAAAAGTACAAGCACACTTTATTTTAAAATATGATTTCCAGAGCTGCAACTGGTCTTAACTTAGACAGCGGAGCACCATTAATCAAGCTGTATGAACTAGTTAATTTCAATTACAAGAGCTCTAACATCGTAGTTGATCTGTATATATATAGTGATTTGAGATGAAACCAGCATGTGGCTTTGGAAAAATACTGTATTTTTATACAAAAAGGTGGTGTGGGAGAAGAAAACAGAAGCTAATGAATGGAATTGACATGGTTATAGTGTCTGTTGAGGGCTGAATGTATTCATTGCTCTGGTATTCTTTCTATTTATTTATTTATTTATTTATTTTTCCAGTAACCATAAAGCTAGATCTTCCTGGCTATTTTAGTATAGGGATTTTCTTCTGCTAGTAGACAGTAGCACTTGTTCATTTTTCTGGGGAAACCACTGAACATTGCTTCTCCCTACTTCCCATCTAATTTATCATCTATGTGTAGTTTTCACCTACTAGCCTACTATAGAGTTGCACAGAAATTTAATTGCTCCCTTGGAGTTCTAAACCAATCAGAGTAAAGCTGAAATTCCAGCTAATTGAAACCAAAATGCCACTTAAAACTGCTTAGACTCTTTGGGTGTTGGTGGTGCAGTAGGAAGTTGTTACAAAAGGTGTTTATTTCAGAGACTAATCTGCAGCAGTTAGACAGACCCAAAGCAACATTTTATTTGCCTGGATTTCTTGGCATCTGCCTTCCCCAATATGAATTGAGAGCAGAGGGAGCTGCATTTAGGGAAGTGTGGTATTTATTGGTAGTAGTTGGGAAGGGCAGGTTTTGATGGAATGTTGGAGAAAGATTTCTTAGAGAAAAGAGTACTTTAGTCTTTTAACCTATCCTTCACAGCTGCCCCTGGAGTTGTTTTCCCCATTCACTTTCCTGCTTAAAACCTTGTAGTAGATTCTTACTGCTGTCAAGGAAGATAAATCCGAATTCTTGAGCTAAGTGCTCTAGGCCCTCAGTAGTTTTAATGAATGCTGTCTAAAAATCAGGCCTCAGAAGTTTCCATTCTCTATAAAAATCCTGATTGAACTCTTACAACAATTTTATGAGGCAAATATTGTTTGTCCTGTTTTATAGACAAGGCACAGATTGGTTCTGTACCTTGTTCAAGGTTACATACATTATATGGTGAGAACAGACTCTGAGTCCAGCCAGTCACTCAGAAGACAGAGAGCTAATTCGCAGTGCCTAGCCTAGTGGACACTAAATAAATATTTGCTGTTTGAATAGGATGTGTAGGAACTTAGTAAATGGAGCTCTTTCTCTCCTTTCCCTATCCTTGTTCTTTCTTTCCCCCTTGGCCTCACTCCTCCTTTAACCTCTTGTTTTTACTAATACCTTACCATGGAGCTAACTTGTTAAAGAATTACTTAATAAAAATATAGATTTGTTCCTTTCCTGAAGTATTTACATTTTAATACGGGGTCATCTCTACCTGACATAGTAGAGCATTAGACTGAACCCCATTTTACTCCCTCCATTTTTGGACACTTCCTTAAGGTGTCCAGAAATGTATTTTCTGGAGACGCTTCCATCAGACCTACCCCTCAGTGAACACATAAAGATTTGACACCCTCTTAGCCAGCTTTGACTTCTGACACCATCAGAAGTGAGCAAAACCTGAAATGGGGCTGAGTGGACCGATGTTCCTTCATCACTCACATTGTGAATGTGTGCTACCCTAACCGTATTTTTATATCAAAATCCATAGATGTATGGTTCCTGTAACTTATAGAGCATTTAAAGTGGACTCGTAGAACTTTGAAAGGCTCTTGGAGATGACCTAGTCCAGGGGGGTTTAAACTCCAGATGGGAATGCCTCCTTGGCTCTAACTCTACTCCCCAACAACTGCCTACAGTTAGAGCATTTTCCTATTTGTTTCACACTTCGGGCTTCTACATAATATTTCATGTGAACGAAGGATTCCAGGGCTACCAAAATAAGAAGTTTGAAAATTATTTGACTAGCCCAGGCAGGGAAGGGACTTACTCGTAGCCATACAGCAGAGCTGTGTCTTTCACCCAGGTCTTCTGACCACCCACATCATGAGTCGATCTTTCCACTTCACTGTGTAATTATTTTAAAGATATTGATACGTATATGTGGGGTTTTTAAAATTTTATTTCTTTATTTTATTTTTGGCTGCATTGGGTCTGTGTTGTTGCGCGCAAGCTTTCTCTAGTTGCAGCAGGCGGGGGCTACTCTTTGCTGCGGTACGTAGGCTTCTCACTGCGGTGGCTTCTCTTGTTGCAGACCACAGGATCTAGGTGTGCAGGCTTCAGTAGTTGTGGCTCGCGGGTTCTAGAGTGCAGGCTTAGTAGTTGTGGCGCACGGGCTTAGTTGCTCCACGACATGTGGGCTCTTCCCAGACTAGGGCTCAAACCCGTGTCCCCTGCATTGGCAGGTGGATTCTTAACCACTGCGCAACCAGGGAGGCCCTGTATATGTGTTTATTGCTGCCTCTCTCAAGTGCTTGTAGTCAGAAACTTAGTAAATTAGTAAAAATTAGCTTTTAAAAAGGTGAACTATGTACTTAAGATTTTTTCCCCTTTGATTTGAATTCTGTTGTTTTCCTTTTCTGATTCTAATCATAGTTAGTTAAGTGATAAGCCATTTTTGAGCACCAGTTTTATGCCCAGCTTAGTGATAGATGCTATGATAATGATATAATATATACAGAGAGTATATATGTAGCATGATGATAATAGGTATAGTTTATTGAGCATTTACTATGTACCAGATATCGTTTTGGGTCCTCTACATACTTTATCGTATTTAAACTTTATAACAGCTCTGCAAGGCAGATAACATCCCATTTACAAGAACTGACTTACCCAAAGTCAAACAACTAATAAGTGACAGCGCTGGTATTTCAAACCCAGATTGCCTGCATCTATGCTCATTCCAGTATGTCAAGATGCCTCTCATTCCCTCCCATACAGCATTAATTTTAACTTACTAATTAATTAATTAACAAATATGTTTTAAGTATCTATTCAGTTAGTTTAGGCTTTCCAAAGACAGCAAATGGAAAGGTGGTGTAGGAAGGGATTTGGCAGAAGGGTAAAATGCCCCCTATCCTGGAGTGATCAGAGGCCTTCCTACAGGAAATGGACTGGTGTTGGGTCTTTGAGAATGGACAGAATATGACCAGATGGAGCAGAAGCAAGAAGAACTACAGTCCTGCAGCCTGTGGAACAAAAACCACATTCACAGAAAGATAGACAAGATGAAAAGACAGGGGGCTATGGACCAGATGAAGGAGCAAGATAAAACCCCAGGAAAACAACTAAATGAACTGGAGATAGGCAACCTTCCAGAAAAAGAATTCAGAATAATGATAGTTAAGATGATCCAGGACCTCGGAAAAAGAATGGAGGCAAAGGTTGAGAAGATGCAAGAAATGTTTAACAAAATCTAGAAGAATTAAATAAGAAATAAACAGAGATGAACAATACAATAACTGAAATGAAAAATACACTAGAAGGAAACAATAGCAGAATAACTGAGGCAGAAGAATAGATAAGTGACCTGGAAGACAGAATGGTGGAATTCACTGCTGAGGAACAGAATAAAGAAAAAAGAATGAAAAGAAATGAAGACAGCCTAAGAGACCTCTGGGACAACATTAAACACAACAACATTCGCATTATAGGGGTCTCAGAAGGAGAAGAGAGAGAGAAAGAACCCAAGAAAATATTTGAAGAGATTATAGCCAAAAACTTCCCTAACGTGAGAAAGGAAATAGCCACCCAAGTCCAGGAAGTACACAGAGTCCCATACATGATAAACCGAAGGAGAAACACACCGAGATACACAGTAATCAAATTGGCAAAAATTAAAGACAAAGAAAAATTATTGAAAGCAGCAAGGGAAAAACAACAACATACAAGGGAACTCCCATAAGGTTAACAGCTGATTTCTCAGCAGAAACTCTGCAAGCCAGAAGGGAGTGGCATGATATACTTAAAATGATGAAAGGGAAGAAACTACAACCAAGATTACTCTACCCGGCAAGGATCTCATTCAGATTCGATGGAGAAATCAAAAGCTTCACAGACAAGCAAAAACTAAGAGAATTCAGCACCACCAAAACAGCTCTCCAACAAATGCTAAAGGAACTTCTCTAAGTGGGAAACTCAAGAGAAGAAAAGGAGCTACAAAAACAAACCCAAAACAGTTTAGAAAATGGTAATAGGAACATACATATTGATAATCATCTCAAATGTGAATGGATTAAATACTCCAACCAAAAGACACAGGCTTGCTGAATGGATACAAAAACAAGACCCATAAATATATGCTGTCTACAAGAGACCCAGTTCAGACCTAGGGACACATACAGACTGAAAGTGAGGGGATGGAAAAAGATATTCCATGTAAATGGAAATCAAAATAAAGCTGGAGTAGCAATACTCATATCAGATAAAATAGACTTTAAAATAAAGAATGTTACAAGAGACAAGGAAGGACACTACATAATGATCAAGGGATCAATCCAAGAAGAAGATATAACAATTATAAATATATATGCACCCAACACAGGAGCACCTCAATACATAAGGCAACAGCTATAAAAGAGGAAATCAACAGTAAAACAATAACAGTAGGGGACTTTAACACCTCACTTACACCAATGCACAGATCATCCAGACAGAAAATTAATAAGGAAACACAAGCTTTAAATGACACAATAGACCAGATAGATTTAATTATATTTATAGGACATTCCATCCAAAAAGAGCAGAGTACACTTTCTTCTCAAGTGCACAAGGAACATTCTCCAGGATAGATCACATCTTGGGTCACAAATCAAGCCTCAGTAAATTTAAGAACATTGAAATCATATCAAGCATCTTTTCTGACCACAATGCTTTGAGATTAGAAATCACTTTCAGGAGAAAAAAACGTAAAAAACACAAACACATGGAGGCTAAACAATACGTTACTAAATAACCAAGAGATCACTGAAGAAATCAAAGAGGAAATCAGGGCTTCCCTGGTGGCGCAGTGCTTGAGAGTCCGCCTGCTGATGCAGGGGACGCGGGTTCGTGCCCCGGTCCGGGTGGGTCCCAAACACATGGAAGCGAAACAATACGTTACTAACTAACAGAGAGATCACTGAAGAAATCAAAGAGGAAATCAAAAAATACCTAGAGACAAATGACAATGAAAACACAATGATCCAAAACCTATGGGTTGCAGCAGAAGCAGTTCTAAGAGGGAAGTTTATAGCTAATACAAGCCTCCTCAAGAAACAAGAAATATCTCAAATAAACAATCTAACCTTACACCTAAAGGAACTAGAGAAAGAAGAACAAACAAAACCTAAAGGGAGAAGGAAAGAAATCATAAAGATCAGAGCAGAAATAAATGAAATAGGAACAAAGAAAACAGTAGCAAAGATCAATAAAACTAAAAGCTGGTTCTTTGAGAAGGTAAACAAAATTGATAAACCATTAGCCAGACTCAGCAAGAAAAAGAGAGAGAGGACTCAAATCAATAAACTTAGAAATGAAAAAGGAGACGTTACAATAGACACCACAGAAATACAAAGCATCCTAAGAGACTACTACAAGCAACTCTCTGCCAATAAAATGGACAACCTGGAAGAAATGGACAAATTCTTAGAAAAGTATAACCTTCCAAGACTGAACCAGGAAGAAATAGAAAATATGAACAGACCAATCACAAGGAATGAAATTGAAACTGTGATTAAAAATCTTCCAACAAACAGAAGTCCAGGACCAGATGGCTTCACAGGTGAATTCTATCAAACATTTAGAGAAGAGCTAACACCCATCCTTCTCAAACTCTTCCAAAAAATTGCAGAGGAAGGAACACTCCCAAACTCATTCTATGAGGCCACCATCACCCTGATACCAAAACCAGACAAAGATACTATAAAAAAAGAAACTTACAGACCAATATCACTGATGAATATAGATGCAAAAATCCGCAACAAAATACTAGCAAACAGAATCCAGCAACACTTTAAAAGGCTCATACACCATGATCAAGTGGAATTTATCCCAGGGATGCAAGGATTCTTCAATATATGCAAATCAATCAATGTGATACACCATATTAACAAATTGAAGAAGAAAATCCATATGATGATCTCAATAGATGCAGAAAACGCTTTTGACAAAATTCAACACCCATTTATGATAAAAACTCTCCAGAAAGTGGACATAGAGGGAACTTACCTCAACACAGTAAAGGCCATATATGACAAACCCACAGGAAACATCATTCTCAATGGTGAAAAACAAAGCATTTCCTCTAAGATCAGGAAGAAGACAAGGATGTCCACTCTTAAAACTGTTATTCAACAGTTTTTGGAAGTCCTAGCCATGGCAATCAGAGAGGAAAAAGAAATAAAAGGAATACAAATTGGAAAAGAAGTAAAACTGTCATTGTTTGCAGATGATATACTATACATAGAGAATCCTAAAGATGCCACCAGGAAACTACTAGAGCTAATCAATGAATTTGGTAAAGTTTCAGGATACAAAATTAATGCACAGAAATCTCTTGCATTCCTATACACTAATGATGAAAAATATGAAAGGGAAATTAAGGAAACATTCCCATTTACCATTGCAACAAAAAGAATAAAATACCTAGGAATAAACCTACCCTGGGAGACAAAAGACCTGTATGCAGAAAACTATAAGACACTGTTGAAAGAAATTAAAGATGAAACCAACAGATGGAGAGATATACCATGTTCTTAGATTGGAAGAATCAATATTGTGAAAATGACTATAGTACCCAAAGCAATCTACAGATTCAATGCAATCCCTATCAAATTAACCAATGGCATTTTTTACAGAACTAGAACAAAAAATCTTAAAATTTGTGTGGAGACACAAAAGACCCCGAATAGCCAAAGCAGTCTTGAGGGAAAAAAATGGAGCTGGAGGAATCAGACTCCCTGACTTCAGACTATACTACCAAGATACAGTAATCAAGACAATATGGTACTGGCACAAAAACAGAAATATAGATCAATGGAACAGGATAGAAAGCCCAGAGATAAACCCATGCAGCTATGGTCAACTAATCTATGACAAAGGAGGCAAGGATATACAATGGAGAAAAGACAGTCTCTTCAATAAGTGGTGCTGGGAAAATTGGACAGCTACATGTAAAAGAATGAAATTAGAACACTCTCTAACACCACACACAAAAATAAACTCAAAATGGATTAGAGACTTAAATGTAAGTCCGGACACTATAAAACTCTTAGAGGAAAACATAGGACATAAATCACAGCAAGATCTTTTTTGATCCACCTCCTAGAGCAATGGAAATAAAACAAAAATAAACAAATGGGACCTAATGAAATTTAAACACTTTTGCAAAGCAAAGGAAACTACAAACAAGATGAAAAGACAACCCTCAGAATGGGAGAAGATATTTGCAAACAAATCAATGGACAAAGGATTAATCTCCAAAATATATAAACAGCTCATGCAGCTCAGTACTCAAAAAACAAACAACCTGATCAAAAAATGGGCAGAAGACCTACATAGACATTTCTCCAAAGAAGACATATAGATGGGCAAGAAGCAGGTGAAAAGCTGCTCAACATCACTAATTATTAGAGAAATGTAAATCAAAGCTACTATGAGGTATCACCTCACACCAGTTAGAATGGGCATCATCAGAAAATCTACAAACAACAAATGCTGGAGAGGGTGTGGAGAAAAGGAAACCCTCTTGCACTGTTGGTGGGAATATAAATTGATACAGCCACTATGGATAACAGTATGGAGGTTCCTCAAAAAACTAAAAATAGGGCTTCCCTGGTGGTGCAGTGGTTGAGAGTCTGCCTGCCAATGCAGGGGACATGGGTTCGTGCCCTGGTCCAGGAAGATCCCACATGCCGTGGAGCAGCTAGGCCCGTGAGCCATGGCTGCTGAGCCTGCGCGTCCGGAGCCTGTGCTCCGCAATGGGAGAGGCCACAACAGTGAGAGATCTGCGTACCGCGAAAAAAAAAAAAAAAAGAAAAGAAAAACTAAAAATAGAACTACCATACGATCCAGCAATGCTACTACTGGGCATATACCCAGGGAAAACCATAATTCAAAAAGACACATGCACCCCAATGTTCATTGCAGCGCTGTTTACAATAGCCAGGTCATGGAAGCAACCTAAATGCCCATCGACAGATGAATGGATAAAGAAGAAGTGGTACATGTATACAATGGAATATTACTCAGCCATGAATAGGAACGAAATTGGGTCATTTGTAGAGACGTGGATGAATCTAGAGACTGTCATACAGAGTGAAGTAAGTCAGAGAGAGAAAAACAAATATCATATATTAACGCATATATGTGGAACCTAGAAAAATGGTATAGATGAACCAGTTTGCAGGGCAGAAATTGAGACACAGAAGTAGAGAACAAACGTATGGACACCAAGGGGGGAAAGCGGTGGGGGATGGGGGTGGGTGTGTGCTGAATTGGGAGATTGGGATTGACATGTATACACTGATGTGTATAAAACAGATGACTAATAAGAACCTGCTGTATAAAAAAATAAAATAAAATTCGAAAAAAAAGAATATGACCAGATGTAGAATGCCTAGAGGGAGACTGGGAGACAGGAAAGAGAGCTGTCTTCCAGAGTGGTGAGTTCTGAATAAACCATTGTTAGCCAATACTGGAAAGCTATTTTATATATATATATATATACACACACACACATATATATATATATATATATATACACACACACACATATATATATATATATGTATATATATAGGGGACTTCATGATAAGCAAATTGAATATACTCATTTATGTCAGCTCCCTAGTGAAATGCTACTAATAAAGTTAAAATAGTTTAAAATTGTAAACACACAAGGATGAAAAGAACAGAAGAGACAAGAGCAGGTAATAGAGTCGACAATATTTTAGAAGATCACAAGCAAATAAATGAGTGATAAACTGAGTTGGCAGAATGGAAAAAACTAAAACCTAAAGCCTTCAAGAAGCAATGTAGTTCAAGCCGTAGAACTCCAGAAGATCTTAGGATTTGGAGTTATCAAGTACCTCATAGAGTATAGGGTAGGGAATAAGTCTAAGAACAGGAGGATTAGTTGAAAGTCTATAGAAAGAGAATTAAGACTCCCAGTTCACTCACCACTCTGCATAGCCAAGCAACTACCCCAGCACACACCCCAGTGGGAGACTGGAGGTTTACTTTCTGAAGAAAATCAAACCCAAGAAGCTTTGGACTCTGAACTGCCTGGTATACTGGGGCAAGAAGTAAGACGCCTTACTTAAAACAAGGGGATTCAGTGAAAGTCCTACATACCAGCACTGAATTCCCCAACTGCTTTTTCCTGCTTAACTCCCAAAATGGGATCCAGATTATACCCCTAGGCAGAAGGTTGGAGGATGCTCTCTGGAAAAAAACAGTCCGAGCAATGATAGCTGCTGGATTGGCATGTCCCCCACAGAAAGGGCTCACCCACTCATTTTACAGTGAGGTCCCCAGTCAGCAAGCACTGTCAATACACAGACTGTCTGATCAGCTTTTTAAAGTCTCATTCATAAAGAAGAATTGACAACCAAAGATTACTGCACATTAAAGAAAGCCTCTATTTTTTTTTAAAGTCTGAAACAAACAGAAAAAGAAACCCAAAAGTAACAGAAAATGGAGGAGACAATAAAAGAAAATAACAATAGTAATGATAATAGAAAATAATCGGAATTAGAGGATAAGAGTTTTATACTGAAAGGACTCACTAGCAAGGTAAACAAAGGCAAAATAAACAAATGGGACTACATCAGACTAAAAATATTTTGCACAACAAAGGAAATTATCAACAAAATGAAAAGGCCACCTACTGAATGGGAGAAGATATTTGCAAGCGATATAGCTGATAAGGAGTTAGTATCCAAAACGTACAAAGAACTCAGACAACTCAAAATCAAAAAAACAGCCAACTGGATTAAAAAATGGACAGAGGACCTGAATAGACATTTTCCCAAAGAAGACACAGAGATGGCCCATAGACACATGAAAAGATGCTCAACATCACTAACCACCAGGGAAATACAAATCCAAACCACAATGAGATATCATCTCACACCTGTCAGAATGGCTGTTATTAAAAAGACAAGAAATAACAAGTGTTGACAAGGATGTGGAGAAAGGGAACCCTTGTGCACTGTTCGTGCAACCACTATGGAAAACAGTATGGAGGCTCTTCAAAAAATGAAAAATAGAACTACCACACAATCCAGCAATTCCAAGTCTGGTATTTTTCCAAAGAAAACAAAAACACTAATTTGAAAAGATGTATGCACCCCTATGTTCATTGCTGCATTATTCACAATAGCCAAGATATGGAAGCAACCTAAGTGCCCATCAATAGATGAATGGATAAAGACTATGTGGGGTATACACACGCGTGCACGTGCACACACACATACACTGGAATATTACTCAGCCATAAAAGAGAACAAAATCTTGCCATTTGCAATAACATGGATAGACCTAGAGGGTATTATGCTAAGTGAAATAAGTCAGACAGCGAAAGACAAATACTATATGATTTCACTTATATGTGGAATCTAAAAAAAAAATAAACAAACATAACAAAACAAAATAGAGTCAGAGCTACAAAGAACAAACAGGTGGTTGCCAGAGAAAGGCCAGTATGTGGGGGAAGGAGTGAAATAGATGAGGGTAATTAAGAGATACAAACTTTCAGTTGCAAAACAGATGAGCCACAAGGATGACATGTACAGTGTGGGGAATATAGTCAGTGATAATGTAATATCTTTGTATGGTGACAGATGGTAACTAGACATTGTGGTGATCACTTTGTAATGTATAGAAAATGATCAAATCACTGTGTTTTGCACCAGGAACTAACATAGTGTTGTAGGTCAGTTATACTTCAAAAACAAACTCATAGAAAGAGAGATCAGATTTCTGGTTACTAGAGGTAGGGGTGAGATGGGAGGGTGGGAATTGGGTGAAGGTAGTCAAAAGGTACAAACTTCCAGTTATAAGTAAGCACTAGGGATGTAATATATACCATGATTAATATAATTAACACTGTTGTGTTTTATATATGAAAGTTAAGAGAGTAAATTTTAAGAGTCCCCATCACAAGGAAAACATTTTTTTTTCTTTAATTTTGTGTCTGTATGACATGATGGATGTTCTCTAAACTTATTATGGTAATCATTTCATGATGTATGTAAGTCAAATCATTATGCAGTACACCTTTAACTTATACAGAGCCGTATGCCAGTTATATCTCAATAAAACTGGAAGGAAATAAAACAAAACAAGAACAAAGGACTCACTGAAGTGAGATCAAAACAGTGAAGAAAAAAAGACCCAAACAAAAGCTTATCACTGTGAAATTTCTGAATACTGAGGTTAAAGAATAAAATCCTAAAAGCTTCCGGAGACAGGAATCAGCTCACACACAAAGGATCAGGAATCAGAATATTATCTGGTTTCTCAGTTGCCATATGCAAAGTTAAATGACAGTGAAGCAATACTTCAGAAATTCCAAAGGAAAAATCATTTCAGTCTTGAATTTTATATGCAAGCAAACTATCATTCAAGTGTGAGAATGGAATAAAGGTATTTTTAAATATTCAAGGTGTTAAAAAAGATACCTCTCATGTGGCCCTTTCCCAGAAAGCTGTTATAGAATATGCTCCACCAAAATGAGGCAGTAAATCAAGAAAGAAGTGATGAGATCTAGGAAACAAGAGCCTCAGCACAGAAGTACCATTGGCCCTCTGTTTCCACTGATGCAAAACCCTGGATGTGGAGGGTTGACTATGTTCATCGTACATTCAACACCATTTTATATGAGGGACTTAAACATCCACAGTTTGGTGTCTGCAGGGGCTCCTGGAGCTGATCCCCTGGGGATACAGGCGGATGACTGTAAACAGAATTTCCAGGATTATGGTGAAAGAAAGTTCTAGGAAGGTAACAATGGAACCAGCCTAGAGAGCAGCCTGTTCAGATTGGAGCGGAGAGAAGGGTGCTTCAGGAAACAATCTCCAAGGTGGGAAATGGGCTTGATAGATTATTTGGTGTCTTTAATCAGATTGGGAAGGATTTAAGGTTTTTGTCCTAATTGGGGGAAAATCTAGTGATAGGTATGTGGATACTCAACAAGTAGTACCATCCACAAGGTAGGTACTCAACAAGTGGGGAAAATGGCAATTATCACTTCAGAAAAAACAAACAAAAGGTCAAAAAGAATAGTATACTATATGGCTTAGCAGTGAACAGTATTTTTGTAGGTATAAGGTAAACATTAAATATTGATTTAACAAAAAATGTTATATTCAAAAATAATTGAATATCTTGAGAGGAAGAGAAGTATATTTGGGAGAGTGGAGAGTTAAATCCTCATATTTAATAAGAAGTCAGTAGGTAATGTATGGGGATAAGGAGATAAAATGTGCTAAGAAAAGAGCTAAATTCTCATTTTCCATATAGCACGAACATAGTAGATGATGTCTAAACGAGGGGGAAAGAGAAAGAAATATTAATATAAGTGTATTATTTAGAAATATGAAGGTAAAGAAGAAACAACTAAAAGTGGTCGCTATGAAGAGCAAAGAAGTGCTGCTTTTTCATTGTAAGCCTTTCAGTAGGTTAGACTTAAAACAGTACATATACTTTATTTTAAAATTTTAATATATTCTTACTATGTATGAATTTCTGTTTTAGTTCTGTATATTGAAAGTTAAGAGGGCTGCATGATAGAAAGAATTCAGAGTTGTTATTGAGAAGTTCTAGCCTTGGCTTTGTCCCTTATCAGCTTTGAGACCTTGGGCAGGACACTTGTCTTACTGAATCTTAGTTTCTTCATTTATGAAAGGATGGAGGTTGGAAAAGATCATCTCCGTGGTATCTTTAAGCTAGATATCCCAACAGTCTATGATAAAGATGATAATGCTATACGACAAATGAAGAGTTAAGACTTGGGTGGAGGCTTGAAGTTCCCAGTTTCCTTTTTTAGTTGAAATCAGACTTGGAGAGAAATTTTCACTGTGGTCTCTGAAAAGAATGCAACACCCACCTTCCATTGTGGAGCCTGGGGCAGACAATTGACTACGTACTGGCTCAGGGACACATAGCTTAGTGTTATTTTAGTATGGGGTCGTTTTATTTTTTCTGATATTTAATATTTTTCAGTATGAATCACAGGTGAAATTTTCATGCCATGTGTAAACAATTTCACTTTTTTATTGAAACAATGAATTCAGGAATGTCATATTGGGATGTCAGCCATTTTACTTTTATCAATGTATGGAAAAAATGCTTTTATATTAATATAAGAAATGATGTCATTTAATATGGAGGAGATCTTATAATTCAAGGTCAGCAAATCTCAGGAGGTGATTTAGGTCACCAAGCTAGCTTTGGAAAAGGAAAAGAATATTTTCCCTTTGTCTTCTCAAGATTTTGGGTTTTTTCAACCAATTTTCCTCTTAGACTTTCGGGTAGCTGGTGTAGTGGCATGGTTGTGAAAAGGAGACTCTGACTAATAATATCTTTGCCATTGAAACATGTGGCTTTGGAGAATTTCCTTGCTTTCTCGGCTTCAGTTTTCCCATCTGCACAAGAAAAGGATTAGCTTAAATAATATTCAAGGGCTTCCCTGGTGGCGCAGTGGTTGAGAGTCCGCCTGCCGATGCAGAGGACACGGGTTCGTGCCCTGGTCCGGGAAGATCCCACGTGCCGCGGAGCGGCTGGGCCCCGTGAGCCATGGCCGCTGAGCCTGTGCGTCCGGAGCCTGTGCTCCGCAACGGCAGAGGCCACAACAGTGAGAGACCCGCATACCGCAAAAAATAATAATAATAATAATATTCAAGATACCTTTTAGCTTTAACATTCTGTGTTTCTACCTCCTTATTTTATGTGTGTATTCAGACCATTCAAGAGACCTGATTAGGTTTGGGGGTTTCTTTTTAAAGTTCAGTGTAGTCAGAGTGAACTCTTTCTCTGTTAAATGTCACTCACACTTAAGTGAAAAGTCAATAGAGTACTAGATACAAACAAAAGAAAACTTACTTTTTTTGTTGATAGTGGTTTAATTTTTTAAAAGAAAATATTTAAAAGTTTAACTTAGCCACCTTTAAATTAGGTGCTAGAAAAGTACAACTTCAATACAGATGACCCTTCATATCTGTACATCAGTATGCAGTTTACAGAGTCCTTTCTTCATATCTATTATGTCATTTGAAAAATACATTTCTACAGGGCTGTGTTGTATACTTACTGTGTATTTGATGCTGTGTGTGTGAGCGTGTGTATGAATATGCACATATACTTACCTCGGGTCTCTATTATGTTTAGTGAAGGAAGCAAACGGTCTTCAGAGACAAAGTGAGAGGAGACGGGAACAGACAGATTAAAACCATTTAGTAGGTTACCCAAGGCACATAGAAGGACACATAATTTTAGAAAATCAGCCTCTAGCAGAAATAAGTAAAGCTAGGAGCAGATCTTGCCCACAGGCCATAGTTTCCTCATACTAGCTCTTTAGCTCTGTACTCTGGTCCTAGAGAAAGAGGAAAGTTAGAGGCACAAGAGAAATAACATAAAGCACAGCCTCTGTCAAAAGTGACTTGCTGTTTGTTTAATAAGCATTGACTAAGCGCTAGCACTGTGTCAGACACTTGGGGATCAGAGATGGATACAACATGACCCTTGTTCTTGATTCTACAAAGGGAAAAGCGTCAGTGTAAAAAGGGCTGAATGTGCTCAGAGTGTGTAATACCAACCTTCAGTACCTAAAATGAAATACTGGTTTTATGGTATATGTCCCTGGAGTTGATGTTAGCAAACCCTACAGGGGTCTTGGAAATAATCCTGATTCCACAGTTGGTGGTTCTTAGTCTTCTCCAACGTTAGAGGACAAGGGAGCAGGAAATGAGGAGGCTACCTCTAAACACCATCCAAAAAGTGAGGTTGATGATGTTGGGATCATACACTCACATTTCCTCTTTCAGCGTTTAAAATGGGGGGTCGGGGGGAGAGAGACTTGTTTAGTGAATCATGTTTGGGAAACATTGCCTAGTAGCTGCCAAAATTTCTTTTAATTCTGTTTTTCCACCTTTGCAGCTAAGATATCAACATGGACTAGGGACTCCAGACTTGAGGCAAACCCTCCCTAACCTGAAAAACTTCATGGAGCACGGACTAATGGTCAGGTGGTGAGTACCTTTATCTCTCATACCCAGAAACTGCAATGTGGATAATAATCCTGAGAAACTTGCCTGACTTCCACATCGCTCCACACCTTCCTTCTGGGTTTTCTTCTGTAATAAGATATCTGAAGAAAAGGAAAGGCAGCCATCATACTTGTGTAGGTCTAAGCTCCAGTCTGGCTAAGAGGGCGAAGCACCCACGAAGCGGGGTGTGTTCAAAGGGGTGTTGTTTGGACATGGGAAGTTTGGCGGGACAAGGAATCCTTGAGAGCTTAGCTGAAGCAGAGACACGGAGGATAGCCATGTGATTCGTAAAAGGGGGACATGGAGCCCCCAGGACTTTTCCAAAGAACAAGCGAAGGACAGAATAAGCATCAGGATCAGTGGTTGTGAGAGTGAAGGGAAGAAAGCACACAAAGGAATAGGTCAGGCTGTCAGGACCTAGTCTGAGACCAAGAGACACACACATACTGGCACGTTTCTCACATGTGATGTCAGTGCCTATTGTGCCATAAGGACAAGCTGCTGCCTAAAGTGCTTTGTCAGGATGGACATGACCCTCTTCCAAAGACAAGGGGAGAGGGAAAGTGATGCAAAGAAAACATTAGATGATTCGTTTGACTTAAATAAATGGAAAGCTGTTGGCTCAAGTCATTTAGTAATTCGAATCCTTGGAATGATGGGCAATGACTTACAAAATCATGTGAATTCATATCAGGCCTTTAGTTAGACAACTGGGAACAGCACGGTTTCTTCTAAAGAGCACTGGCTTCTGATCCCAGATCTTTTTTGATTTGCTATGTGAATTTTTGTTTTTTAAGTTTTGAGATACCTTTATTCAAGCCAAATTGTTCAACCTTTATCACAGTGTAACAACCTATTTTAAAAACCTCAAATAAATAAGTTATCCATGTAACCTTGCCATTTGAATTTTCTGATTTGTAACCTTGCCATTTGAATTTTCTGATTTGCTATGTGAATTTAAACTCCTACCTCTCTGAAACGTAATTTCCTCATCTATAATACCTGTTCTGCTCATCTCACTGGTTTGTGGTGAGGATGAAGTGAGATGGTAGGTGGAAAAATAATTGGTGGGGAGGAAAGTACAAGAATAGTTTCAGTTTCTTCTGTGCCATCAAGATAGGCCTTGAAGATAACAAGAAAGTGACATCTATGATTTACCTTTGACGTTTTCTGTTTTTGTCTCATGATCTTCAAAGTGCAAATTCTGGATGTCTGACTTTAGATAGGACTTCTGTTAAGCAAATACACAATTGTTTAAAAAATTCTACTCAGAATATCAAAATAATTCTAAAAAACTCGTGTTGATGTGGACCTGTATGCCCTGAGGAATGAGGTCTAGGAACTGAGTTTTAATGTAAAACAATAATAGTAATGATAATAATAATAATTTAAAAAGTGAGCTAGCAGGCATGTATTTAACATTGTCAGTGTAAAGTTCCGTGATAGGTACTCTGGAGGTAACAAGAAGTATAAGGCTCAAGCCCTACCTTCAAGGGATTTGTGATCTAGTTGGAAACAAGGTATATAATTCATGAAAGGTTTTATAACACAAATGGTAAATAACTTAAAATGATCAAAAAGGAGGCAACTCACAGCACCACCTGATTAATCAACTAAAATGAATCTTGTTCAGTACAGACAGCAAATTGTCCCAGTGTCACTTATTGAAGACTCTATCTTTTGTCCACTGTTGATAACGCCGTCTCTTTCATGCATCAAGTTCACTTACACACAGATCTGTTTCCAGGCTCCCTATTCTGCTTCATCGTTTTATTGTCTATCTATAGGCTAGTACCACATTTTTAATTAATATAAGGTGTAATTTCTATAAGTCTTATTGAGGTTTGAGCATCTCTCTTCCCCCTGACATTTGGAACCACTTGAGACAGGAGATACAAGAGACAGACTAATAGGAATCAAAATGTCAGTTTTATTACTGATAAAGCTGCATTTTCCAAGTGGCTTTAGATCTATAATAAAAGGGCTTGCAAAGACATCACTCAAAATTAAACTTACTCTTGCAATCACAACGTGAACTGGAGAACCTCAGGCTTTCCCCACAGAGGCAGGCCCTTAACTATACTATAGAGGGTTGTCAGGTGACTCCTCCAAGAACCCAGATGGGGCTAAGCCAAGAATACCCAGGTTTTATTTTTCCCTCTAAATTCACTGATTAGAAAAGGCCCTCCTCCTCTAAGAGCGAGTGGGAGGATGGAGAGAGGCCAGGAGCATTGCTCTTAAATCATGTTCTTTCATAGCAAGGGAAAAGGAAGATTTCCCCAACTTTCTTGATATCTGGTCAGGTGAGGCTCCTACTTATGATCCTTCTTCAAAACTCTTTTGGCTTTTCTGGACTTATGAACTGTATCTGAGTGATTTGACAGCTGTATGATACTGAGTTTTTCTAACTGTGACCATGGTATCTCTTTATATGCTTTCTGTCTGTTTTTTAAACATACCTCAGTGAAGTTTTAAAATTTTCTTCATAAAGATCTTACACATCTTTTATTAGATACTTAGTCCTAGGAGGCTTACCATTTTGGTTGCTGTTATAAATTTTTTAATTACAACATCCAACTTTTTTGTGGCTAGTATACAGGACTACTACTGATTTTTGTATTTTGAGAATGTATCCAGCAGCCTTGCTAACATTAATTACAATGTTAGTTATCTTAGATTCTCTCGGATTTTTCTGTGGGTACGATCATATTTTTTTAGTGAATGATGGTGTTGTTTCTTCCTATTTTTACAACTTTTATTACTTTTTCTTGTCCTTTGTTTTATTATGGAAGAGGAGCTTCAATAGTGGATATCCTTGTCTTATTCCTGACTTTAAAGAGAATGCTTCTTTTCACCATTAAGTATTATATTTATTGCAAGTTTGGATAGATATTATTTATTAGCAAAAGGAAGTTTCTTTCTATTCCCAGTTCACTAAGAGTTGCTTTTTTTAAAATCATGAATGTGTATATTTTGGATTTTATAAAATGCTTATTATGTTTATTGAGATAACACTATATTCTTCTTTACTGTGTTAATAACTAGTAATACATTTTCTGATGTTAAATCATCTTTGCCTCCTGGGCTATAATCTGCTTGGTTGTGATGAATTATTTTTTTGTATATTGTTGGATTCGATTTGCTGATTTACCTTTTTATTTTTTTTAAAGCTTATTTTATTGAAGTATAGTTGATTTATAATGTTGTGTTAGTTTCTGCCTTACAGCAAAGTGATTCAGTTATACATATATATATACATTATTTTTCATATTCTTTTCCATTATGGTTTATCACACAGGATGTTGAATATAGTTCCCTGTGCTATACAGTAGGACCTTGTTTTTTATCCATTCTATATATAATAGTTTGCATCTGCTAATCCCAAACTCCCAATCCATCCCTCCCTTACCCCCATCCCCCTTGGCAACCACAAGTTTGTTCTCTATGTCTGTGAGTCTGTTTGTTTCATAGATAAGTTCATTTGTGTCATATGTCAGATTCTACATATAAGTGATGTCATGTGGTATTTGTCTTTCTCTTTCTTACTTCACTTAGTATGATAATCTCTAGGTCCATCCATGTTGCTGCAAATGGCATTATCTCATTCTTTTTTATGGCTGTGTAGTATTCCATTATAGATACAGGTATAGCTATATAGATATCTTTTTTTTAAAATTTTATCGGCATATAGTTGATTTACAATGCTGTGTTAGTTTCAGGAGTACAGCATAGTGATTCAGTTATACATATACATATATTCATTCTTTTTCAGATTCTTTTCCCATATAGGTTATTACAGAATACTGAGTAGAGTTCCCTGTGCTATACAGTAGGTCCTTGTTGGTTATCTATTTTATATATAGTAGTGTGTGTTTGTTAATCCCAATCTCCTAACTTATCTCTCCCCCACCATGTTTCTCCTTTGGTAACCATTAGTTGGTTTTTTTTTTTTTTTTTTTTTGCTGTATGCGGGCCTCTCACTGCTGTGGCCTCTCCCGTTGCGGAGCACAGACTCCGGACGCGCAGGCTCAGCGGCCATGGCTCACGGGCCCAGCCGCTCCGCAGCATGTGGGATCTTCCCAGACCGGGGCACGAACCCGTGTCCCCTGCATCGGCAGGCGGACTCTCAACCACTGCGCCACCAGGGAAGCCCCATTAGTTGGTTTTTGAGTCTATCATTTTTTAAATTAGATTCCATGATTTGCTAATATTTTTAGGATATCTGCCTCTGTAAATGAGATGAGGCTAGCCTATAATTTTTCTTTCTCATATAATAATCTTTGTCTGATTTTGGGAACAAGGTTGTAACAGCCTCATAAAGTAAACTGAAGCTCTTTCCC
>NW_006782186.1:910951-926052 GCF_000442215.2 Lipotes vexillifer
CCCTTCTTTTCTATTATTCTTTTCTGTTCTCTGGAACAGTTTATGTAAGATAGGAATTATCTCTATCTTGAAGGTCTGAAAAGCCTAGTGTTTTTCATTTGTTGAGAGGGAAAGTATAGATTTTTAGCTACTGACTTAATTTTTATGATGATTATGAGTCTATTTATGTTCCGTTTTTCCAGTTCCTCCTTAACATACTCCAGTCTGATTGATTTAGTTCTATCAGTATACTGAAATTCCTCTTATCTAGGTAGGTGTCTAGAATGCTATGTTGCCAAACCCAGCGGCCACTTTTCCATCCTTATCCTACTAGTCTGTATTTAGTGGCATTTGGCCTTGCTGGCCATTCCTGCCTTCTTGAAACATTCTCCTTTCTTGGCTTCCACAGTACTACCCTCCCCTGGTTTTCCTCCTTTCAGCTGCACTTTTTCTGCCTGTTTTTCCTGTTTGTTCTCCTTTTCTTGATCACTAGATATGGAGATCTCCATAGTATTCTCCTTTTCTCTCTCTTTCTTCTCATGTGAGCTCATCCACTGCCCCCATTTTGAAAAACATCTATATGCTGTGACCCTCCAAGTTATGTTTTCAGCGTAAACCTCTCCTGCAAACTCTGTAGTCAGAGACCTGCTTGACACCTCCCCTTGGAATATCACAGGCACCTCAGCCTCAACATCTAAAACTGTCCTTCACCAGGCTTCTTCAGCTCAGCAAATGACACCCTGCCTACCCAGTTGCTCAAACCAGAGAAACATCCTTGACCTCCTTCTTTTCTTCACTCCTACCTGAGCCAGTCTAGTTCATCAGCAAACATGTCATCTCTACCCACCAAGTGTACTTCCCAGTCTCTGCTGTCACCACCCCAGTCCAAGTCACCACCTGCTCTTACCCAGACACTGCACCAGCCCAGTTTCTCTCCCTAGTTTCACTCTTGTCCCACCTCTGTTCATTCTCTGCAGCAGCCAGAGTGACTTTTTAAAATTTTAGCTATATCTTAATCACTCCCTAGCTTCAGCGGCTAGAGTAACATCCAAGCCCTTTTCTGTGGTCTCCCGACTACCTGCCTCTCCCCCTGCTCTCATGTATAGTCCTATACTGACCTCCTCTTAGCATGAAAAAGCTCTTTCCTGACCCATCACATTCACTGTCCTTCTGTCTAGAATGTGCTCTCCCTCTTGCTTCTCTCCCACCACCATCCATCCCTTCATGTAGAGGGAACAGTTTTAGAAAAGGCACAGTCGGTTTACTGGCAAAGAACAGACCACTTGGCTAGGGTGTAAATTCATTTTAGGAACAGAGAGAATCTGGGTTTTGTGGTACTTAGAGCTTATGCAATTTGGGAACCCTTTCAACAAAACAATGCAAAACTGAAAAAATAAAATTAGGAAAAAAAAGTAAATATTTTAAGTGAGAAACAAGATCACAACAAATTACTGGAACTTTAGAGATCAGATCCCTTTCCCTTTCTTCTGTGATCTCTTTAGACAATTTACCCAAAATGCTTCCTCACTGCAACCTGACTGTCCTTTCCCTCCTAAAACACCCTCATTTCCAGCAACTCTCATTTCTGAGGTTCAGATAAATTAAATGACTTTCCAGGGACTTCCCTGGTGGTGCAGTGGTTAAGAATCCACCTGCCAATGCAGGGGACACGGGTTTGAGCCCTGGTCCAGGAAGATCCCACATGCCGCGGAGCAACTAAGCCCGTGCACCACAACTACTGAGCCTCCGCTCTAGAGCCCACGAGCCACAACCACTTAGCCCGCGTGCCACAACTACTGAAGCCCGTGTGTCTAGAGCCCGTGCTCCACAACAAGAGAAGCCACTGCAGTGAGAAGCCCAAGCACCGCAACGAAGAGTAACCCCCGCTCACCACAACTAGAGAAAGCCCACGTGCAACAACGAAGACTCAGCTCAGCCAAAAATAAAATTAATTAATTAAAAAAAGAAAATAAATAAATGACTTTCCAAGCATGATTGACCTATGAGCCTGTGGCAATAAGACTGGAGTCTAGGTCTCCTGGCACTGATGTAGTAACCCATTAAGCCCCAAACTCACACATTATGTAGTGCCCCTCTGAGCCACTGTACCAAGCACATTAACACTGAATGAGTAGTAGGCACCACTTTATGGTGCTGTAATGAAAAGTAGGCTACTGAGACAGATGCAGAGTACCACAAAATGCATGCTACATTACCATCCAAGCAAAGACCGCTGTGGAAGCCAGGCTGGAGGTTACAAATCTAAACAAAGCTGGAACAAACACTTTTAGCCTCAGAGGAAACCTCAGAATTTCTGAGAGCAGCCATGAACTGAGGAATTACCTCCCAAGCCCGTGCTCCTTAGGGCAAAGGGTAAAAAAACTCACGCTCCTAAGGGAGCCTCTTACATCTTTTGTAAAAGAAAACACTTCCAGTTTCTGTGTGATTGTTACCATTCACAGATTGGTCCCTCGTGGACCGTATGTTCTTTTGGTGTCGAGGATTTCAAACTGGCTGTGAGGATCAGTGCAGTCACTGAATTCCTCCTTATGGTAAAAGCTTCAAAGCTATGTGACAACTTGTTTTGTTTTGCTTTTCAAAGAGAAGACAATGTGATTAAAATTCCTTTAATGAAGTGATTTTTTTTCTTTCACATTACAGAATTCTTATCTAATATCAAAGCATCTACCTGATTAATCCTAAAACTATCCCTTTTCCACATGAACGCAGTTACCTGGGGCACAGTTCTCAGTGCTTTATGCTAGTCCTTTCCAAAAGAAGTCTCCTTTTTCTCATCCTTGGATCAGTAACCTCGTTGTAACTGCCAAGCAACACAATTTTGAAAAGCAGAATTTCAGCTCAGAGGTTGTACTCTTGAATATTTTGGTTAAAAGCCACCAGCATGCCACTTAAACATCACATTTTTTTCTTTCTTTTACTACTAACTACAAAGTGGTCCAAGATTCCAGTTGACGTGCGCATGCACAGCTGATGCTGGTGCTGAATTATGGTCAGGGAAGAATGTACGCACAAGGCGCTGCTTGATGGCTGCCAGTGAGACGATAAGTTTAGAACTGAGAGGAAGAGATTATGTGCTGTGTTGCTGTGAATGGGCTGTGCGACGGGGCCCCCACATGCAGGTCCCGGGACAGCACCTCCACCCTCTCTCACCCCAGCTCACCTGACCTCGAGACACGCCCCGCTCATTTCTGACCTCAGTTCTTTTCTCAGACAAGTTCCCACCACCTAGAATCGCCTGCTTTTGCCTCTGCCCTCTCCAAACGTTGCTGTCACTTCAAGATCCAGTTCATGTCCTACCTCATTCATTCACTCACTCAGCAGGTGCAGAGGTAACACGTCCTCCCTCCGTAGCTTAAGTTCACTTCTCCACCAAGTCTTACCCACTAGGCTTTTGAGCAGCAATGAGCAGGCAATGAAATAGGAACAAACAATATGTAATAGACAGCAGAAAGTATGAGTACTGAAGAAAGGTGGATAAGTTATTTGGAACATTCTGAGGATGCCATTTTCTTCCTGGTGTGAGGGGTGTGGGTGAAATTGGACAAGCCTTCACTAAGGAGATGGCATTTAGTGGACCTGGAGCACAAGGAGAATTGGGGTGTGTGAAGATTGGGGTGTAGGCCAGAGTGGGAAGCCGTTGCCCAGTTGTAAAGAGCATGTAAAGACTGCGGGTTTGAATACCAACTCTCCCACTCACTGTCTCTGTGACTTCAGGCAAGTTTAAGCTCTCAGCTTAAATTTCTCTGTAAAATGGAGATAATAGTGCCTACCTGATAAAGTTGATATAAAGATTAAATACGTAAACACTTAGCATACTTCCTGGCACATAGTAGTACTCAACAAATGGTAAGTATTATAAATATGTAATAGATAAGAGAATCATAGTTGTTATCTCTGTTTTAAAAATTAAATCCATTCTTTATTATAGGTATTTTGTTTTTCCCTTAAAATCTACAGTCTTCTCCTTACAGATGGGTATAAGAACATGGTTCTTGGTCACATTTTTAATAATGGCTCATGCTGCCTTGTATGTTAGTGGTACAAAATATTCACCATCTCCCTTCCACTTTTCCCCAAGTCCTTTATATGACCCTTCTGAAGCCTTAGAGATAAGTACCCTACAAATCTATTTGCCTACCTACATTTTTTGGTACCTACCTTCTTAGGTAACTCTCACCTCCAGTGAGAAGTTATATAAAATAAAAGTTTCTTATTTGCAGAATTTTCCATGTTTTTATTTAAGCTTCTAGCAACCCTGTGAAGGAGGCAGGGCAAGGATGATGATCACTATATTACAGGTCAGAAAACTGAGACTTAGAAATATGAAGTCTTTGCCAAGATCACATGATAATAAGTGATGGAACTGGGACCAGAAACCCAGGTTGTCTGACTCCTACTTGCATGTTCTTTTTATCATACCAGGCTGCCTCTTATTAGTTAGTGGTCATTCTTTTCCTTCTCTGCCCTTCCCCAGCCCTCCTGTCTCTCTGCCACTGAATTTCTAACATCTATTACCTTCTCCAGGAAAGCCCATCAAAGTCAAATCTAGAAAAATACATTGCAAAATCAGGACAGGCAGGTCTGGTGAAGACATTATTTGTTGCTTATTTTGCCCCATTTACTTCAGAGATGTAGGAAACTCATAAGAGTCATAAAACTTTGTGAAGAATTTAAAAACTTTAAGACCAAAGGAAACAAAAATGATTATATGTTTCGACTCCATTGGTTAAGAAACAAGAAAGCTAAGGGAAGCACATGAGTTGGCTTAAAACATATGTTTGCCCATAGTGTTTGTCTTCCTTGAATTTCATGTTTTTGTTTTTGTTTTCTCAGAATAAGACATGATAAAAGCAGGATTTCAAAACCATCTTTCCTGCTTTATACATGGAATTTTTTATTCTAAGTTCAATTTTTACTGACTGTAAAGCTTCACAGTTAACAGTGGAAAGAGCACTGAATTTGGGAATCAGAAAACATAGGCTCCAACTTCAGCTCTTTCCTTTAATTTTCATAAACTGTTTTTGAGTATCAGTTTTTTTTAATGGAGTTAATAGCACCAGCCGTATTTCCCAAGCATAATTGTACAGAACAAATGAGATAATGTCTGTCCAAGTGATTTAGAAACTAAAAAGGACTATGCAAAATATTATTAAGTATTATTCATGCATTTAACAATTCATTAAGGGTCTCCTCTGCATATAGCACTATTCAAGAGATAAAAGAAAATTCAGAAGTGTAAGATTTGCCCTGCCTCTGCTTAGTTGACAGTTGTTTAGTTTATAATCTGAATGAGTACATAAGACAAATATTTTGAAGAACAAAACTTGCAAAAATATTCTTATGCATTGTTCAGTCTCACTGTTGTGTGGGACTTAGAGCCTGAGCCCCGGCTTCAGTGGACAATCCGTTACAATGATGGCGCTCAACCTTGCACTAACTTACTTGATGTTTTAGGACCAGGTGTGCCGTTTTTATAGAGACCGCATGAATTTCAGTGGCCTTAGTGAGAACACTGAGGAGAAGTATCCTTGGCTGTTCTGCAGCTTGCTGGAATACTTCTGATTCCCTCCAGCGTTTAATGATGTAACTTTGGGAGAAGCAACTAGTGGCTTTATGTAAGGCCATATCATTTCAGTGGTAAAATCTCTAGGTGTTTCTGCTGACCTATTTCTGATCTAGTTCTCTATTCCTTCTTATAAATAGAATAAAACTCGATCAGGCTTTTTTGAATGAACGAATGAATAAGAAAGAAAGTAGCTAAGAATTTTGACACATGTTAAGAAAATGGGCTTTTTCAGTCAATTAAAAATAATGAAAATCTAGAGCAAGTGAGCCAGTCTTTCTATAAAACCAGAAGGTAGTGATATAATAATTCAGCTCTTAAGCCAAACCATCCACCTGTGAAAATGAGACCCTATCCAGCATTAACATTTTTTTAAAGCCTTAACGTTTTAAAAGCAGATCTATCTTCTCTCCTTCCCTCCATCATTTGCTCATACTGAATTCAGAACTAGTCTCTAGCAGGTGACCCCCGAGGGACTTAAAAACCCTGTTGTCTAGCTGACGTTGGTTTTTAAATTTAGATCAAATGACACTGTGTTTGAAGTCTCAAGAGCACTACTTAAGGTAGCTGTATCATATGGGCTTGCCTTTCAAAGTGCTCCTTGCAGGCTGGCATCCTTAATAGGAAAAGTGAAGCCTGGTCAAAAATAAATGAAAACGAAAGTTTTATTGGAGTTATTTACTCTAAGACAGCTATTTTAGACGGAACCTTGACAAGTCATCTCATTGCCTCCAGACAGGAACACTCAAGGCATATGGGTATCTATAGTATTTTAAATGACCTTGGGGGACAAGGCTCCTTCCATAACTCATTCCAGAGTTTAAACACCCTCGCTTCAGGAAATTCTTCCCTATATTTAACTTACAGGCCCCCTTCTGCGGTTAACACCCATTTCCGCTTTTTTCTGTCCCCAGTCAGGATGGAGAACAGCTGGCCAACATCCTTTGTGTGCTAACCCTCCATCAGTGAGAAAGTCATTTGGGCATCCCTGGGCTGCTTTTCTCAACCTCCAGCAACCAAGTCTTTGAACCAAATTGAGATCTTTTTCCGTTTTTATTTGTGCCTTGTCTCTCTCTTGTCATTCCTTTTGATTATCAATGAATAAAATTTGAAAAATGTAAAAATATACAGACGAGGGGAAAACAATAGCCCTATAACCCAGGGAGTGAAACCACTGTTAAGTTAGTCAGTTTTCTATGTGTTTCTTATGCAGTTGAGATCATGTCATCTATACCAGCCCTGAAATATAGTCTGATCCACATAAATAGAAACTTACATTTTCTGGTAGCCACATTGAAAAAAGGTAAAAAGGAATAGGTAAATTAATTTTAATTATAGTTTTTATTTAATTCCAATAAAATATTAACATGTAATCAGTATTTTAACTATTAACAAAATATTTCACATTCCATTTTTTATACTAAACTGTCTAAATCCAGTGTATATTTTACATTTATAGCACATCTCAAATTCAGCTGGCCACCTTGCAGGTACTCAGTACCAGGTGACTAGTAGCTATAGTGTTGAAGCACAGTCCTTGCAGTTGTATATGCTGCTTTTTTGTCTATCATATCTTAAGCCTTTTACGAATGGCGTTACAAAAATTTTAGCATGATTTTAGTGGCTGCATAATAGTTCATCATTTAGACTTACTATAACTGTATCTTTAGAAACTTTTGTTCTTTATGTTATAAGTAACCCTGTAGTGTTCTTTTACTTCTTTTTTACTTTTATATCAACTGTTTCTCAACACATTGCCAAAAGAAAAAAAACATAAATTATTCCTTTTGGGTGCAACTAATCAAATCCACTTATTCATAAAACAAATATATCCACTTAGCATCTACTGTATACTCTGTACTACATTAGATTGGGAAGTGGAGCAGTGGATTTCAAGAAATAGAAGACCAGGTCCCTCCCATACATTGTTTACAAGACTTGGCTCCACAGTTGGACTGCACACATATTGTATTTTATTCTGACTTAAATATCCTTCCCTTCATTTCTTACTCCCCTCTGCCCCTACATATACACACACAGCCTGGTTGACTCCCCCTTATCCTTCAAAGTGCCAGTCAAAGGGAGCCACCTCTGCTGAGTCCTCTAGGTGACTGCTGGCTCCCTCCTCCATTATACAAAATGTATACTGTGTACAGAGCACCATGGTGTTCTGGTTATTGGCTAACTCTCTGTCTTCTCTACTAGAGTAGAAACTCTTCAGTGATAGAAACCTTATCTTATAAGCCTCTTTATTCCCAGTGCCTAGCAGACTGCCAGGGCAGTGAATGTGGATGTCAGTAATATCTACTGAAATACTTGTTGAAATACAAGTGATGGTATTAAGCATCAGTTGGATAATATAATTACAAATATTGATCAAGGAGTTCAGAGTTCAGAGAGCACACTTTAAATTGGCATATGGTTGAAGAAGGCTTTAACAAAGGAGGTAGGACTTGAATTGGGCTTTGGAAGATGATCATGCTTAAGTGAATGGACGGGAGATATCATGTTCTAAGAAGCCTGTTTTTCAGAAGGAATTCTTTAGCGTGTGCTAAGTGTCAGCAGATAAGCATCTTTCTAGATCTAAAACACTATACTAAGTTTCAAGAAGGCTGTAGAGATATGGTCTTGGCCCATCAAAAACTGTCAGGGCGGGGCTTCCCTGGGGGGGCAGTGGTTAAGAATCCGCCTGTCAATGCAGGGGACATGGGTTCGAGCCCTGGTGCAGGAAGATCCTACATGCCGCTGCAGAGCAGCTAAGCCTGTGCGCCACAACTACCGAGCCCACGCGCCACAACCTCTGAAGCCCATGTGCCTAGAGCCCATGCTTCGCAACAAGAGAAGCCACCACAATGAGAAGCCCGCACACCACAATGAAGAGTAGCCGCGGCTTCCTGCAACTAGAGAAAGCCTGCGCGTGGCAACAAAGACCCAACGCAGCCAAAAAACAAACAAACAAAAAACAAGCTGTCAGGGCTTTGCAGAATTAGAAATTACCACTGGCTGCTTCAGTATGATCTTTGAGTTTAAGCTCTGTTTCAACTTTGGAGTTGTTAAAGGTCATTTTATATGATGCTTGTTCAATAATCCTTCTGGTAGTGGACAGTTGTATATAGATAACAATAAGTATGTCATTATAGCTAATATCAAATGACCATTACTGCAAACTAGGCACTCTTCCAAAGCATTTTGAATGGATTATTTAGTTAAGACATTTAATCCTCACAACAGTCAAGTGAATTAGGGCCCATTATCCCCTCTCATCTTACAAATGAGGAAACTGAAGCACAGAGAGGTTTAAATAACTTACATGTAACACAGCCATCAAGTGGAGGAGCTAAGATTTGATCCCAGGCAGAACAGCTTTAGGGCCTCTACTTTAACTATCACCCTGTACAGGCTCTCTTATAACTATGTTAAAAATAAAATGTTTTATACAGGGGTCATTTAGCATCTGGTGGTTCCAGAAAAGGAATCCTATTATTATAACCCTCCCCTGTTTTTCTTCATTCCTCTGACTGCTCCTCATCTCATTTGCAGGCTCCTCTTCTCCTACCTCATCATAAAAGACTGGAGCTCCTCAGGCTCAGTCCTCAGCCCTCTTTTCTCTGATTTTATTCTTCACCACCCTTGCCCAGTGATCTTATCTACAACTATCATTTTAATTATCACCCACATTGAAAGGAAGCACAGTGTAAATCTTCAGCCCAGATCTCTTTTCTGATATCAGACCTCTATTCAGATTGCCTCCTGGACCTTTTCACAGCACATTCTGTGTGCCCTTGTTTTTTTCTTCCTGTCTTCCACCCCAGCCATCACAAGCCTCATGGTCTTCCAGTGCTCTGTTTTCAGCAAATGGAATCTCCATCCATTCTTTTACGCTGGCCGGGAAGCCAGCTGGTTCCTCCCTTTCCCTCTTACCCCCATATCCAATCTTCACAACCTCTGCTGATTTCCCCTAATATGTCTATTTGCCTGTAGCTATACATTTCCACTCTGGCCCAAGCCTCCATCATCTCTCACCTGTACTCCTGCACAGCCTGTGGTCCCCCAGCATCTGCTCCAGACTCCCTCCACTCTGTTCTCCAGCTTCAGTGAGAGTGTACCTGTCAAAATACAAATTAATCAATCAATCAGTCTCTTTCTTTCTCTCCTTACCCCCCTAGACACACACACACATACACACACACAGACACACACCCCTAGCCTAAAACACTTTAATGACTTAAATAAAGAGAAAAATGCTAAACATGGCCTCTGCACAGTCTAGACCTTGTTTTCCTCTTCAGCTTTATCTTCTGCCGTGCTGCTCTTCACTTGATGACCTTTTGGGTCCTCAGACGTTCTCTCTCTTGACATAGGGTCTTGACATATGCTATTCCTTTGGCCTGGATGCTGTCACCCACCCACCCACTCTTTACCTGGTGAAGAAGTCTACTAGCCCTTCGAATCTTGGCCTCTGCTGGGTTAGTTGCATAGCATGTGTCAGAGGTTGTCATTTTGCATTTATGTCTATAATTTTGTGACAAATGTCTATCCTCTCCCACTTATAAGCGCCACAGAAGCAGGAACCATGGCTTTTTCCAATCACTATTGTATCCCCAGAGTCTAGTGCACAGTGCCTTGTGCATAGACACTCACTATATATTTGAATGAGGGAGTAAATGATTTGTTAATATGTTCTGTTAATATACATATAGTTTATACTGCACCTCTTGCAGTAGTACAGAGGGCTACAAAAAATAAGGTTCCCAAGACATTGTCCCTGAAGTCCCCAGTCTCTAAGCAGTGATTAAATGATGGCTAACTGTCATTTAAGCATTTCTTCCAAAGGCCTCCAGCATCTCTGAAAATGGTGGCAGAGCTATCCTTTTTTCTTTTAAAATAAACAACTAAGGCCCCATGGTTCAGTTCATGTCAGAGCTTATTAGAAATGTGATGGTGGTTCAGCTTTAGCAGTGTCTTTCAAAAACTTAATTTCATAGATTCTGTCATTGGCCTCTGGAGTCTAAAGCTTCCTTTAGCTCTCTCTGCAAGTCTACTTTTTAAATTCTGACCAAGGTTTAAATTTCCCTATCAAGTTCTTTCTGGGGCTGGGCTGTGACATTGCTATTCCTGTTTTCCCTGGCAAAGGTAGATTTTTTTTTTTTCCTAGTTTCAGCATAAACACTTTATCACTCCCATGTTTCAGGTGCTATCTAGACACTCCGAGGGGTCATCAGGTATCCTTCCTGGCATCTCTTTCTGTTTCTACAGACCATGTTACAGTCCCCATAATGTTTGTTGCCTTGCCTGGCTGTGATTTCAGTACGTTAAATTTGTGTGATGATTTCTTAAACTGAAAGCTAATGGGTGAAGTGGTTGACCTGCCAGCTCCTGGGACCTCTGTCTCCCTGGAGGATCACTCTCTATTCCCTAATCCCAGGGAACTCAGCTTTGAAGGAACCAAGCTGGCTTCCAGGTGGGCTCCATGCTGTGGGTACCCCTTCAGCCTCTGTTCATATCGTGTGCTGGGACCTTTCTTCTCCAAGGTGGGCCCTGTTGCCCAGGACCACGGAGGCCCTCACATCACAGAGTCTGGGGAAATGGATTTCTTCAGCTTGCTTGTTTTATCCTTTGCCTGTGGAATTTTCTCTTTCACAAATTCGTCTCTCCATCAGAACTCAGTTTAAATAAAATCTAAAGGCTCCCTTGTTCAGTTACTCCTTTTTAAACTCTGTTTCTATTTAGTCAGGCTTTGGCAGGAAAACTTCTAAGCGGAGCCCAGGGGAAAAGTGACCATTGGCACAGATTTTTAGCCTGTGCTTTGGGCCAAGATTGTTTCTATTTTTATTTTGTTTCTTGTTTTTGTTAACATCCAGGGCACAGATTAAGCACTTTCACTTATCTGTAATGGTGAGAGGCCTTTAGATTGCTTGCCTTTGGCCAAGATTCTGCATGCTTAAAACTATTAACCCCCAGCTACCTCCTGGGAGATAAGATCTAGCTGTTCAATTTGGCTTTTCCAAAAGGAGGCCCTGTGCTTCTACTTGATCTGAGATAGAAAAAGGAGAAAGGTAAATCCCAACCTTTGCTGGATTTTCAGAGGTTAGTAGCCTAATTTATGGGTTGTCTTTTTTTTTTTTTTAAACTAACTTTATATTGTAATTTCTCAGCTGCCAAAAGACGTAATTCTGCCTCAGCTTCGCCTTGGCAACCTGCTTTTGGCACTCTGTGCAGCCCTGTCGTTGCTCTGCATTATTTAAGCAGTAATCTTTAAGAAGGTGAGAAACTAGTATTGCTTTTTAGCAGAGTTGACATGCTGTTGGCGCAGAGTAGTACCTAGAGCTTCAAACATTTCTAATGGCTGTAAACCAACTTAAACACCTCCATGTAGATGTCTCACTGCCATGAGGTCATAGTTTGCTACAAGGGGGAGAAAGAAGAAGATCAAATGTTATTTAAAAGTGTAGGTTGTTGGGTTTTTCCCCTTATTTTTAAGTATTCTTATTCACTGAGTTGTGGCTGTAGATTTTGGCCAGGATCCAGACAATCAAGATTTAGCATTTTGACCAGCTGTGATCTAGTAGTGTTCCTCAGAGGAAACATTTTGTAGGAGGGAAAAACACATATTTGAGACTGTGAATTGTACTCCTTCCTAATACTTTACAGTGTGAGACCTGGTTGTAGACAGATAAAACAAGCACAAGTGAATCTGAAAGAGAACAGAGGAAAAAAAAGTTTTCGAAGAGCTAAAACTTCACTCCAGCTTGAAGAACTCTCTTGAGGTGGGAAATCTTTACATTTTTTCTTTATTTCATTTTTCCCTAAGTCTTCACATTCATATCATTCCATGGCAGAATGTATTTCTGTTCATAATTGATACTTAGAATGCATTAGCATTCTTATAACAGCATAAAAAGTCTTAGGAAGTAAAAATGCCACACAAACTTAATGTAGGCAAGAAGAGAAGAGAAGGAAAATGTATCAAGCCACTTGACCTAAAAAGTATTATTCTGATTCTCACTCCTCCCTCAAATAGAAATAGAGTGTGTTTTGGCGGCCAGTCCTATGGATTGGGAGAGAGAAGGAAGTTAACATTTTTTAGTCAGACTCCCTCTGTTAAAGCAGTTAGTTGCGTTGTGATCTTAGGCAGCTTACCTAACCTCTGTGCCTCAGTTTCTTCATCTGTAAAATGAGGATGTTTACTTCCTAGAGATGTGAGGATGAAATGAGACCATGTGTACAGCTGTTAACAGATTACTTATTCCCTAGGACTTCATAAGTTTTAGTTGCTATTGTTTTATTATTAATAATTTATGGAGTACCTACTCATTGTACTAAGAATTTTACTTGTATATTTTGTTTAATCCTGACTGCAACAACTGTTAGATGGATATACCCATTTCACAGGAGAGGAAACATAGGTTCGGGGTAGTGAAGTGCTCCACCAGTCTCCCATATTTTATAATGGCGGAGCTATATGTGAAGGTCTGGAATATTATATATGGGAGATGTGGGAATGGGAACACATTTTGGACCAGTGCTTTCTTACTTTGTTTCCTCTCTCCCAGTCCCTTTTCTGTAAAAAGAGGCTATAGCTTCGGGAAATAAAACCAACAGAAAAGGAAGATGGGGAGAGAGTGGTGGGGCAAGGATAGTGGAGTGGAATGAACTGGTTCTGCTGTCTCCTGGGTTGGGCTGGCTTCATGGCGAGGTGTTCGTATAATGGTTATAGAAGTGCTGAACAGGGTCCTCCTCTTTTAGGTTGGGGAAGCAGAGAAATTCTCCCTCTTATAAAAATTCCCTCTCCCTGAAGCTAAATTCATAAAGAAAAATGACACATCAGAGGTTTGGGGACAATTGGAATGTACCTCAAAGGATTCTGGGAAGCTCTTCTAGTCCCTCAGCATTTGGTAGATCGTGTAAATAGAGGCAGTTGAGCATTTCCACTTGATTCAAAGCCTTTCCCACCCCATGTCCTCAGGAAAAAGGAAAAAGCTGGAATGAAGTTTCACATTGGGCAGAATAAACCTTTTGATTTAGTACTTTATCCCCCAAACTCTTTTACACTTGCCTTGACTCCTTATTTTCTTGCAGGCAGCTCCCTGATGAGCAGGAGTGGAGATGGGGGTGGGTGGGAGGAGCTCTGAGTTTGTTCCTGCTATAAACATTATTCTGTATAGGAGGAAACAGTAGAAGGAATGAGATCGAGATTCTGGTCGTTCCTCTGCTACCTGTTGCCCTGTGTTTCCATCTAAGACGTTAATGTCTTTGAGCCTCAGTTACCTCTTCTGTAAAATGAGGCTAATACTTTTGGAATCCAGAGACCATGGAAGCAAATAATAATGACAGCAACCACAATTACAGCTACTACTGCCATCGGTATATATAAGCCAGGCATTCTGCCAAGGATTTGAAGTGTGTTATTTTATTTAATCCTTACCACAGTCCAATAATCTATTTTACAAAGAAGAAAACTAGAGCACAGAGAAGATAAGTGACTGCCTACGGTCATATAACTAGCAAGTGGTGAGTTCGACCTTAAGTTATAACTCCAAATAAACAGGATCACAGTTGCCGATCCAGAAGTTTGAGCATCCTTTCTCATCACCACCACTATCTCCAGATATCTCTAGATATAGCTGAAGAGATAACAAAAGGTAACTGACTGCAGTAAATAAGGACAGAATGAAAAAGCAATTAATGACCTTAATTTAGAGAGATCAAGGAAGACTTGATCCAAAGAAGCCAAATTTAAACCAGACTGTCCTCCTTGACCTCTAAACTCCAAGCCACTTGCCTTCTCCCTCACCATGCTATTGTTTGGGATCCTAGGATATCCTTTTTTACTTGTAGCAAAAAGGCTTATTATTAAGTAATTTAACAGTCCCCAATGTGGTTCAGTTATTCAACAACCTATATACCCTGTTTCACTAAACCGTGGCCTAGTAAATTTGTAATTATAATATCTTTGGGTTGTTTTTTAATAAATTCCTTTTAATTGCAGCATTAAACCCCAGATGTCATGTTTCCAGTTTGGACCTAAGCCAAGCTAGGAGAGGCATCCATTCAAGGCAAACAGCTGATGAGAAGAATGTGTGCAGTGAACTGGGGGGCTCAGTCCAGTTGCTAAACCTCAGGCTCTCTCCCCCAAATCTAGTGCCTTAGAACATAGGGACCCTTGGCTGAAGTGGAGGATAAAGAAATGCTACTACATTTCCTGCTGCATCCACTCCTCCCCAGAACACTCAGGTTTACTCTGGTTGTCTCTAAGAGTAGAAATTCCCTGTAAGTTATTCATCACTATTTAAATACTGTACTAATTTCATTTGATAAGTAAATTGTCAATTGCCTTTAAAAATTGGTCTTAATAATTAGTAAATCTAGGCATTTCAACCTCTTCTTCCATCTAGACAAAATAATTATGAAGCCAGACTGTAATCAGACAAAAAGAATCTTGAAACATTCTGGGCATTCTTTTTTAATCTATCATTTGTCTTTTTAATTGCTACCTTTCTCTCTCTCTCTTTTTTTTTTTTTTTTTTTTTTTTTTTTT
>NW_006782186.1:926202-927951 GCF_000442215.2 Lipotes vexillifer
TGTGGGATCTTCCCAGACCGGGGCACGAACCCGTGTCCCCTAGCATCGGCAGGCGGACTCTCAACCACTGTGCCACCAGGGAAGCCTGCTACCTTTCTCTTTTTAGGTAATAATAGAGGTATAATGTTCCTATTTTTCTTGTAAGAATTTAACTAATACCAAAACGTGTAATGAAGATTCCTTCTAGAAACCTTCTATTAAATATGAAAGTCAGAATTATTTTATTAAAAATCTATGCCTTGGGCTTTCCTGGTGGCGCAGTCGTTGAGAGTCCGCCTGCCGAAGCAGGGGACACAGGTTCGTTCGTGCCCCCGTCCGGGAAGATCCCACATGCCGCGGAGCAGCTAGGCCTGTGAGCCATGGCCACTGAGCCTGCGCGTCCAGAGACTGTGCTCCTCAACTGGAGAGGCCACAACAGTGAGAGGTCCGCGTACTGCAAAAAACAAAACAACAAAAAAAACAAAACAAAGACAAAAAATCTATGCATTGTGTTTTTATACAGAGATACAATAGTTTGTTTTTTAATAGTAAAACTTTAGAAATATCTTAAATCCACAAAAATAAGAAAATGATTAAGTAAATTATGATATTCCATTCAATGGAGTAGTCATTTAGAATTGTTTACCAAGAGGTTTGAATAACTTCCAACAACAGGATACAGAATTGTATATATATACTGCAAACACAGCTTTCATTTTGGTTTTTGTTTGTTTGGTTTTGTGTCTTTTTTAAATTAAATACACATATATAAAATTAAAGTCTGAAAGGAAAATATCCAAATAATGGTTATTTGATGGGTAATAGGCTTTTGAGTGATTTTTATTTTTTAATATGGTTTATATTTTTTAGTTTTCCAGGGAGTATAAATTATTATAATAATTAAAAATGCATGTGTGTTTGTATATATTTTAATGGAGTCATTCAACACTTGAGCTGTTTAGACCTCAGCTATCTTAAAAATTTGGAACATTGCTAAGATTCTGGAAGTAATAAAAAATTAATTCTGAGCAGCCAAAACTAATGTTACAAAACTCATATAATAAAGCATATTATGCCCAGGATATCTGCTGGTCCATCACTCAAATCCTGTTTACTCTTGCTTTGCACACAATTCTCAAGACATCTACTTTACAAGAACACAGCAAATTAGAAGCAAATGTCAAAAAAGGAGAAGCGCTCGCAGGCAAGAGCACTGACTCGGCCACACATGACAGCCTGACAGTGAGAGAGGACACAGAAAAGCCTGAGTGCAGACTTAAGAACTCGGACTCAGATCCCAGATTCAGAAACACGCCCCTGAAAGGCCCATAGTCTCTCTACTGTGTCATAGTTAGTAAGACATGTTAATACTGATGGCCCAAAGTTATCAAGAAAATACATTTTTTAATTGGAAAATGAATAGATACATGTATATGTATAACTGAATCACTTTGCTGTACACCTGAAACTATCACATTGTTAACCAACTATACTTCAATATAAAATAAAAAGTAAAAAAAAAACTTTTTAATTAAAAAAGGGAAAATACCTTTCTTGTTCAACTTTTTTTAAGATTATAAGAAACACTAGGGCTTCCCTGGTGGCGCAGTGGTTGAGAGTCTGCCTGCCGATGCGGGGGACACGGGTTCATGCCCCGGTCCGGGAGGATCCCACATGCCGCGGAGTGGCTGGGCCCGTGAGCCATGGCCGTTGAGCCTGTGCTCCACAACAGGAGAGGCCACAACAGTGAGAGGCCCACATACTGCAAAA
>NW_006782186.1:927968-966917 GCF_000442215.2 Lipotes vexillifer
CAAAAAAAAAAAAAAAAAAAAAAAAAAGATTATAAGAAAGACTAATAAAAATTTTTGAAAGGTTTCATGGCACATAGCTGCAAATGGGAAAAAAAGACAGTGTGTGATTGTAGGGTAAACATTAGATGTGTAGACTTCCTTATTTGTCTCCGTAATACCTCATCTTCTTACCGTTCTTAAGAGGGAATGTTTTACTGGTACTTAGGTTTTCTAAATTGTATTTGATACTGTCATTACCCAGGTTCTCATAAAAATCCAGGAAAACTGGGTAAGATCCCAGGATCAGGATGTCAGCAAATGCCAAAGTCTCCATCTCACAAAAGCCTTTGAATCCATGCATCGAAATAGGAGTAACGTCATCAAGGACCTACTGTTGATGCACAGGGAACTCTAATCAATATTCTGTAATAACCTATATAGGAAAAGAATCTGAAAAAGAATGGATATATGTTTATGTACAAATGAATCGCTTTGCTGTGCACCTGAAACTAACATAACATTGTAAATCAACTATACTCCAATATAAAATTTTAAAAATTAAATTAAAAAAAAATAGGGGTAACACCCCAGACCCAGAGCTTAGCTATAGGTTGGGCGGGTTAAATGAGAAGGCCTGTAATGATGGCATTTAGCTTGATGTCTGTCATATCATTGGCACTTAGCAAATGTTAGTTGAATTTGAACATGATTTTCCCACATGGGATGCAAATGGCTACGTGGGCTCTCGAGTCGGATGTGAGTTCTGCAACCTTGAACAAATCACATAACCCTCCCACCTGCCTACCTTTTTCACAGGGCAGATGTGAGAGTTCAACATTATTGATGCTCAAGAAAATGGTAGTTCCCTGCCTATCGTAGCTGCAGGGGAGGGATGTCATACTTTATTACTTTTCTGTTGTGCAAGGCTGAGGAGAGCTTTCAGGGAGTCTCAAAATCAAAGAGGACTACAAAAACCCCTTTCTTGTGTTGTAAGCACTGCTTGTTGTGCCCTGACCAGTTTCTCATGCCCTTTTATCAGCCCACCTGGAGCCCAGCAGAGGGAAGCAGAGCAGGGTCCCCTGGGGTGGGAGGGTGGGTGGCAGCAGGGAGGGTGTCAAGTCATTCATCCTTCATAGCCATAAGTGGTTAAGCACCTGGCCTGTGGTCACGTGCCAGCAATATCACCTTCAGTGTTCCGGGCGGGTTTACCTGGTGCTTCCCACCCCTCATGGGCTGTGGTGGCAGCTGAAAGCGTGGCCTGTCTGCCCAGAATAGACTGGGTGGTGTGATGCTGTTTTGGTTTGATTACCTAGGGCCCCTGCAGAATCATGTAGAGAGGGACACTTGTCAGCAAGTAGCAATGAAAACAAGAATGTTGGCCAAAATGTGCAGCTTACCCCATTACTGTGAGTTTTGACAACATATTAACTGAAAACCTAGATTAAGGCCAACAAGTTTTGCTCTGTTTAGTTTTTCTTGAGAACTAAAAATAGTAATTTACTAGTCTACTTGCCTGGTTCTGTGTGTGCCCCAGTGAGCACCCCTAATTAGGAAATCACTCTTGGCACCAACACTCATAGCCAAGCAAGGGAGCCTGATGGGCACATGGATTAGAAAAAGCCTTTTGGTTGCCTTTCCTCAAGAAGCTTGACGAACCTTTGCTTAGACCACAGGGATAGTCGAGCATCAGGAGAGATCTGAGAGGAGAGGGGGCAGGAGCTGGCTTAAGGGTTTGGGGCTGTAGACACAGGTAGAAGGAACCCGAGATCCTTTCTTCTTAGTGCACTTACCATGACTGTAATTTGAAAATGTGTTATTTCAGTAATTTTGGATGTCTTTCTACTGCAAGATTGGAAGCTCCTCAGAGGCAGGGCCAGCATGTCTTACATCTGTTTCCCCTCCTCAAGGCCTAGCACATGTAGCAGCTATTTGTTGGACAGGTATAGTTTTAAGTCTAACCTCTGCTCCTGCCTGGTACTTGTTTTTGCAAGCCACTTCTCTGTGTGTGTTTCCTCATCTGAAGAACACAAGTCAGATGGATCTTGTGTTTGCACCTCCCTCTGTCTCTGGACCCAGTTTGTTCATATAGTTGTATTGAAGCTGACTAGCGTCAGCCAAGTATGATGTCTAGAACTGTGATTAGTACTCCAGGGGTGGCTTCACTAGCATAGTTTATAAAGTGACTATCATTTCCAGAGCCTGGATACTCTATTTCCATTAACTAATTATTATTTATTATTTCAGACTTAAGAGTAATAATGTATACCCTGCTTTCTTGATGGGGTTTTTGTGAGGACCAAGTGAAATGATGTATATGAAATAACTTCAGAAACTATAATGCTTTGGGTAGCCAAACAGTGATTATTATTGCTAACCCAAAAGTATCCTCCTGAGAAGTAACTCAAGTTTGAAGGAAGGTACTAAAGACCAAGTATTGTAAAGTGTGTGTGACTAGCGTTATAAAGGAGAGGTCATTTCCCAAGTTAATTTTTCGTTAAACACACACACACACACATCTCCTTGGTCCTCTCTCTGCCACTTATCTAACGCAAGGCAGTTAGCATTTGGGTATTGGAAAAGCTATTGATCATTGAGCTATGAGTCATGGGTTTTAGTCCAGCCTCACCCCTGCCTCGCTGAGGTTATCATGGGCAAGTCATTGAAGTTCTCTGTCAAATGAGGATACCTGCTTTATGAAGGTAAAATAAGACTTGAATATTAAAAACAAGAATAAGATATTGGTAGCCCTGCAGACATAAGAAGTTGATCACATCCTCATATATTTTTCTTTCCAGATCCAACCCCTCCAGTTGCCTCGACTCCTCCCCATATGACATTGTCTCTACCCCCCGCCCTACCCTCTGCATATATTTCCATATATCTTGTATCCTTCTTAAAGGAAGCTCCCAATGCTGAACTCAGAATACTTTATGTTGCATTTTGTATTTGGACACTAAAATTAATACTAAGGTTGAGTACTATCAATTTGTACTATCTCAAACCTAAATATGTTATTTCCTATCTCTGGATCCAGAAGGTTTAAGCTGAGTTCTGAAGTTGAAAGTAACTTCTCATTTTTGTTTGTCTTCTAGCGACAGACATCACACCTCCAGTGCAATCCCTGTTCCAAAGAGACAAAGCTCCATATTTGGGGGTATAGATGTAGGCTTCTCTGGGGGGATGCCTTCACCAGACAAAGGACACCGGAAACGGGCCAGCTCAGAGAATGAGAGACTCCAGTACAAAACCCCTCCCCCCAGTTACAGCTCAGCATTAGCCCAGCCTGTGACCACCGTCCCCTCCACGGGAGAATCTGAGAGAAAGACAACATCTCTGTCTTCCTCCTTGGACACCTCCTTGGACTTCTCCAAAGAAAAGAAGAAAAAAGGGGTAGATCTGAGTGACAGCTTCCATGGAGGCCATGGGAGTGTGAACACTAGCCAGGAACAGGGACAAGCCCTCCCGGGGCCTCCAGCCACAGTCAACGGCACCCTCCTGCCCAGCGAGCAGGCCGGCTCCTCCAGCGCCCAGCTTCCAGGGGGGTTCCACCCGGTCTCCGAAGCCGAGCTCTGCTGTACCGTGGAGCAAGCAGAAGAGATCATCGGCATGGAAGCCACAGGCTTCACCTCAGGCGATCAGCTGGAAGCATTTAACTGCATCCCCGTGGACAGTGCCGTGGCAGTGGAGTGTGACGAACAAGTTCTGGGAGAATTTGAAGAGTTCTCCCGAAGGATCTATGCACTGAACGAAAATGTATCCAGCTTCCGCCGGCCACGCAGGAGTTCTGATAAGTGAAGCGAGCGGATAGACAGTAGGAGCAGGAGAGAGTCACTGCTTGAAATGAGGATAAAGCTGCACTGGTTACCCTTTTTAATAATTATGACACAAAATGAATATTAATGGAGGATATTCCTCAGAAAAATAGACTTCGTGAATCAAGGAGGGACTCAGGATCATTGTGTATCAGTGGGCCAAAGTTAGATTTTGCTTGCAAGATTTGCTTTTCAGGCCTGACAATTATTTTAAGGCAGAAGTCTAGCTCTAGTCACCTTATAGGCATTTGACTGCTTTTTTATTTACACTTCTGTGTTATTCTCAGAGGGAAGATGATAATATATAAATAATATAATGAATTTGTCTTTAGTTTCTTATAAGCATTTGCCCTCACCATAGTTTATGAAACTTTGGGAAAATTGAATATTCAGTAAAAGGTCTCCAACATCCACTGAAGGATCTTTGGCCATCCATTAAGTTGATGAGTAAGAGCACAATGGTCTCCTTATACCCAGGCCCACCTGCCCCTGCCCCTGCTCCCAGACTCCACAGTCAACCTAGCTGTCGCCCCGTCAGCACAGTAGATACCTTGTGCATCCTGACGACTGAGGACATCACATTTGCTCGTTCTTTAATGAAGTTGCCATTACCTTCCACCTCTTCCAGTCAGCCATACCCTTGATGCAGCCCTCAGATTATAGGAAAGACCTCACCTCTGGTGGATCCCAGGGGATCCTCAAGGACCCCTGAGGTTACTATAGTCAGATGGCATCCAGTTCCCTCTGGGGGCCAAAGTTATGTGGGCAGAGGCTGTTGTCAAAAGCTGGGTGTGCTTTCTGGCAACACACTCACCATATAGAAATCCCTATATGTAAACCCCATGTTAATTTATTAAATTTCAGTTGGAAAGGAAGGCATTGTATATGATACAATATGTGTAGAGTCAGGCTGTCCAGTGTGCAAACTGCAAGGCAGTTGAGGTAGTTAGATTAAGAGACTAGATGAGGCATAAAATACTATCGGTATGTGTGCAATTGCATAAATATTAAATTATGTTTTTGAAGTACATTTTCATTCCTGGAGCTCAGATATCATTTGCTATTGCTAGATACTTTATATACCCAAGGACATCGCCTCAGGGTTGCAAGCTCTTTAAGGAAATTTTATGCTTATATCCGTGTATCGTATAAAGAATAAAAATTGAGTTTACTTCACTCAACCTGATTTTTTTTTCCCCCAGCTTTGAAATTCCTCTTGAACCTACATCTCCATCTGTTACATCGTGACAGCACTAGCCTGAACAAAACCTGTGGCTGTATCTAAGCTAATGCCGTTGACTTCATTTGAGTTTACATATTGTGTATAGCAACACACCGTCACAGGTGTACTCTGCAGTAGCTCATTTGTCCTCCATAACAACTTAACTCATAGGTTTCATAATCATTTTCATATTTTGTCCAAGCATTCCTGGGCTTAATTATAAATATAGCTACACTGTTAAATGGAATAGTTCATGTTGTTATTTTTCATGTAAAGAACTCACAAAATCATTGTATGACAGACAGACCCAACCTGCAAGCAATTAAAAGCTTTAACTTGATCTGAAGAAATCCATCTTATTCCTCTAAAGAGGTGGAACTACTCCAAACCTGGAGCAGAAGCCATCTGTAGAGTCACGGCTTCTTTGCAGAGTACTGTCATTCATTTTGGAGTCAGTAAGGGTGGAGCTAGACGTGATCTTGGATGTACATCAGACTGGGCTGTGGGGTCCTCCAGTGAAGTAACATCTACCCCCGCCCCAAGCCCAAAAAAAAGGTTTTGAAGGACTATCTTAGTATTGAACAATGGAAGGTGAATCACATGTGACGTGTGATTCTTCAGATAGGGGAGAGACCTTTAAACTTAACGCGAAACTCAAAGATAAGGTGCATTCAATGCAGGTCCTCCAGCCCGGCTTCTGGCATCACCAAGCAGAGGGACCACGTACAGGAGCACCCATAGTTACAGTGTTCATCTCAGATTCCACACAGCCAGATAGAGCCAGCAGCTCCGGGGTTCCATCTGTGAATCTCCCATTTGTGGACTCCCTGATTCTGGGGTTCACAGCTTTTGACCCACACAGCATGGAACCCCACCATTGAATGTGATCTGGTAGGCCAGAACTGATCGATAGTTACCTACACATTTGCCTAATCCACACTGTGTCCAGTGATGTTGTGCCTCAAAACACCACTTAGGTTTCGGTTTATTTAGTTTAGGTTTTGAGTTTTCACTGAGTTTGTTTGATGTCTGCAGTTTCTGCCAAACTTGGGTAGATCCTACAGCATTATATTCTCCAGGAATAACTCTGACATTTCCCAAAGCTGCAGAATTCATTTTGCCTCTGTTTAAAGTGGCCAAGGCCAAATATGGGATGAGGTATTATCTCCTACTAATCTTTGTAATTTTTGCTTTGAGAATATAAGTTGAAATGAAAACTCAGTCCTATCCATTTCTGAACTGCTAAGAGCCCTTTCAGTTTTCATGTAGCTGAGACACTTTTACAGCCGGCAAATGTTATCAGATGAATATTTGCTTGTGTTTTCTCTCTCCACTTCCCCTTACCCACTTAAAAAATTCCAGAGATTTTTTCCCCCCCAGAATATTAGTTTTGGAAGATTGTATCCAGCTATATTTTTTTAGCAGTTCTAATAGTGCCCATTTATCCTGACCTAACCAGTTATTTAAATAATTTTTTAAACCACCACCAATAATAAATGGCATGTGAAACTGATCTGTTGGTAATTGGAAGAAAACTCAGCATCTGTATTTATAAAATAAAATTGATTAGTATTTATTTTGAGAGTAAAAGTGTATGTTACTTCCCTGCTACGTTTGAGTCCTGTCTTCTTCACTGTTTTGAATTTCATACTAAAGCTGAGTTAACTATGAAAACCTCATTCTTAAACAGTCAGCCAGCCATTCTGCATTTACTGAGCTAGCTCTCTCCCTCTTTGCAAGGGACTGGACTAAACAAGGCTATACAAAGATTAATAAGCCTTGACTTCGGCCACATTCTCCAGTTGTGGGGGGGAAGGGTGGCATAAGGATATTAACAATTAAGTATAATTCAGTGTGATAAATTCTATGATGGAGAAATGTATAGCCATGCTACAGAATTCAGAGAAAGCTATTCTGCCTCAAGGATCAGGAAAGGGTCGTGGAGGTAATACAGATGAAAGATGTATAAGATTTCACATTACAGATGGAGGGAACAGCATGGGCAAAGCCCAGAGGTAAGGCGGGGCCACATGCGTGTTTGCAAAATTGCAAGGAGTTTGCTGTACTTGGGCCCTGAGTGGATGTGAAGAAAGGTGAGAGGAGAAATTGAATTGCAGACCCATGGGGAAGGACTTAAAATGCCAGGGGAAGAGATTTGGATGCATGCAGTGGGCGACCGGTCGGTACCCTTTCCAGACTTTAAAGCAGAAGAGTAACTTGGTTAGATGCGAGTTATGACGAGCAGCCACGCTGAGGCCGGACTCTAGTGATACTCTTCTTAATCTTCTGTACTATTTTGTTTAGAAAAAAAAGTCTCTCTGAAAAAGAGGTTCATCCTTGTGTCCTTAATGGTTTCAGGGTAAATACTGAATAATGAACTGGGTTTTTACTGTGTGATACAAAGGGCAGCCAGCATCTATTCTTTAGAAGCTAGATTCCGAATGCCCCAATTCAGCCACTTTGAAGTTATGACCCTGCTCAAGTCATTAAACCCTTAATGACCCCTCATTTCTTAATCTGTAAAGAATTGGAGAGAACTCTGCCCTTGCCATTACGTTTGTATGGGGCCTACACCATCAATGTTGGTTCCCTTTTGTCCTGTGGCAGGCTGCTTGCTGCCTAGTGACAGAAAGGATGCCTGAGACTCGTTATCACCATTTCTTGTTCTAGCCCTTGGGCACGGCCACTTAACCCCTCTGAATCTGGCTCCTAATCTGTCACATAGGGATGATACCTCACACCGATCAGAATGGCCATCAAAAAGTCTACAAACAATAAATGCTGGAAAGTGTGGAGAAAAGGGAACCCTCCTACACTGTTGGTGGGAATGTAAATTGGTACAGCCATTATGGAGAACACTATAAAGGCTCCTTAAAAAACTAAAAATAGAACTACTGTATGGTCCAGCAATCCCACTCCTGGGCATATATCTGGAGAAAACCATAATTCGAAAAGATCCATGCACCCCGATATTCATAGCAGCACTATTTACAATAGCCAAGACATGGAAGCAACCTAAATGTCCATTGACAGATGAATAGATAAAGAAGATGTGGTACTTATATACAATGGAATATTACTCAGCCATAAAAAAAGAATGAAATAATGCCATATGTGGCAACATAGATGGAACTAGAGATTATCGTACTAAGTGAAGTAAGTCAAAGACAAATATCATGATATCGCTTACAGGTGGAATCTAAAAAATGATACAAATGAAGTTATTTACAAAACAGAGTCACAGATGCAGAAAACAAACTTATGGTTATGGAGGGAAAAGGGGGGGAGGGATAAATTGGGAGATTGGGATTGACATATACACACTACTATATATAAAATAGATAACTAACAAGGACCTACTGTATAGCATAGGGAACTCTACTCAATACTCTGTAGTGACCTATATAGGAAAAGAATCTAAAAAAGAGTAGATGTGTGTATGTATTTGTATAACTGATTCACTTTACTGTACAGCAGAAACTTAACAAACACAACATTGTAAATCAACTATACTCCAATAAATTTAAAAAAAAATTCAAAAGTAGGGGTGATACCCACATCTCTCCCCACCCCACCCCAACCCTGCCCTGGGGTCAGATAGAGTGTAAGAAGTGATGAGTATTTTTATGAAACACTTAATGATCTTTACAAAGCACCATGCACATTGGGAGGAGTTAGTCATTCAACAAGGATTTCTTGCATTGTATACATCAGGCTTTGAAACGAATGGAGGTCTTCATTCGGTACACACTGAGAATGTGTCAGGGCTGAAACTGCTCTTTTGAAAAACAGCTCTAAACAAATATAAAGTGTTTCGAGGTCTTTTGGTGGGTGGCATGGACAGTGTTGAGACATGGTCCATAAGCCTAATTAGCTTAATTTTTATGGTTTTTTTTTTTAACACCTGGCAGATGAGTTTATTTAGGCCACCTCATCCATACATATTCTCTCACACAGCTTCTGGCTGCCTTGCTGAATGCTGAACTAGTGCCCAGAGCTCTTAATTTTGCTCAAAATAGATAGAAGCCTTTTTTTCTTTTAATTTTTTTTCCTCTTGGCACATCTAACCATGGTTTTGTAGGTAGACAGCTCAGCCTTGTGGATTTTAAATGAATAAAAAAATACATGTCTATAAAATAATTCCACACTTTTTTAGAAACTGGCGATGTCAGCAATCCAGAAAAAGCATGGTCATGAATCTCGATAAAAATGAAAAAGACAGCCAGTTGGAGAAATAGCTATAGTCAGCCAAGCCCAAGCCCAGAACTACAAGGGGGAGAGTGGTAGGCTCAGATCCTTCTGGTTTTGTACAGAACACAAGTCTAATGAACTTCCTTTCTCTCAGTCCCCATTAAAGTACAAGCAGCAAATTAGAAAGGAATCAAGGTTGGGAGTAGACAGAAATAGTGGATAACCTGACTCAAAGAAGCAGATACAAACAGGCAGGAAGGAAGCAGTCTGGGCATGTTGAGTGAGAAGCCCTCGGCCCCGGAGAGCAGCCAGTCAGAGGGATTCAGATCCCAGCCCCACCGCTCACTGGCTGTGCGGCCCAGGCAAGGCGCTTGACTTCGAGCCCACATGCTCCTCTGAAAAGTGGTAAAGCCCCTTGCTCAGGTTTTCCCTTGCGCCTGGACAGAGACTCCTCTTGCCCTAGGAGCAAATTGGTATTCATTCTTCAAAACCCATCTCAGATCGCCTTGGGCTCCAGAGCATGGCAGGAAAGGAGAAGACCCCCACCTGTCACTCTCTACCTGTTTGTGAATAACTTGGGGCTAAATCATTTCACACAGCCTGCTTCTAGTCAGGGTTTTAATATGAAGCAAAACTACTACTACCCTGCCATCTACTCAATATCCTCGACGCAGTGGTTGTAAAATATATCACAAAAATTAACAAAACATCTAGCTTAAAATAACTCAGCTTAAATGATTTTACTGTTTCTAAATAGCCCTCAGTCATCAGAAAAAGGATAAATTCATTTTAGTTTGATAGGAAAATGCATAAAATATTTTAAGGGAGTATATTATTCAAAATGGTTAAAATAAATTGATACTTAAAGGGATAAACTTGTTCTCTCAAAAATTTACTTGCAAAAAAGTTTTTAATTCACTTTGAGGGAATACCTTATTCCTCAAAGAAACCAGAATCACTGTGTCCTGCTCTTTGAGTTTTACTGTGTTGTGAGGAGACCCCCAGGCTACTTTACATGCAGATGGTCTGTGAGCTTTCACTCATGCAAGGTGAGGTCTGTCTCCAAGCTTGCTGGCCATGGGGCCAGGCCCTTTGCTCCCAGAAACCTGCCAGTTGCCTTGACTTCTCTGCCCAGAGCACAGGCCAGGGCAGAAAGGGCGACCTTGGGGGGACCGGCGGAGGGCAGGCATTTAATTGGCCTTTTGAAGGAGATTCCTGAGGTTTAGGGGTGAGAACTGGTGGCTGCGCAGAGCTTGGCCATGTGGGGTTGCCACCTGGATTGTAGTCACCTCCTCCCTGGCTCCCTTCAGCCACCTTCTTGCCCTCCAACCCATTCTGCATACTGCAAACCCAGTGACCTGTCCTACACACAGCTCTGACCCTCTAGGAACTGTTAAACAAAGGAAAAAAATCAGACACACACTAGTTAACCAAATTGTTGATGAGGGGAAGTTTCTCTTATAGAAATATTCCAAGTAAAATAAAATTCAGGAGGCATAATAGACTGTCACCACTTTGCCATTCTAATGAATCTAATGCATCTAAGACAATGATCATTAGTGGCTGCTAATATCACAAAAAGAGAGAAAACTAGACATTTTATGCCTCCTGATGAAAGAACACAACACCGATGAAGAATTCTTAGCAAAAGTTTGACCCTAAGTATGATTGAACCTCTATCTGTGGTGTCCAATACAACAGATGCTGACCGTGTATGGCTATTCAGTTGAAAAGTGGCTCGTTCAAATTGAGATGCACTAAGTGTGAAATACACACTGAATTTCAGACACTTAGTACAAAAATAGAATGTAAATTTATATTAAGAATTTTTGTATTGCTCACATGTTGGAATAATACTTTGGATATATGAAATTAAGTAAAATATAATTAATTTCATCAGTTTCTTTTACTTCTTAAGATGTGACTACTAGAGAATTTTAAATTGCATGTGTGACTTGCATTTGTGGCTCACGCTATATTACTATTGGTCAGAACAGCTCTAGATCTAACTACTAGGAAAATCAGAGGGCAAGTGAGCATGTTAACACCTGGAACATGCAATCAGCAATATCTAGACAGTGGGAAACTCTAGAGGACAAAGAACTTGGTTTCCTCAATAAGTATATTGCAAGAAAAAACTGTAAGAAGGAAGGGAGAACCTGTTAAAAAGAGACACAAGACTTCCCTGGTGGCCCAGTGGGTAAAACTCCTTGCTCCCAGTGCAGGGGGCCCGGGTTTGATCCCTGGTCGGGAAACTAGATCCCACATGCACACCACAACTAAGAGTCCACACACCGCAACTAAGAAGATCCTGCGTGCCACAACTAAGACACAGCGCCTAAATAAATAAAATTTTTTAAAAAAGAGACTCAATAGTCAATCAATCAATCCCATTATGGACCTTGTTTGGTTCCTGTAAATCAAACAACCTTAAAATAAAGGCATAATCAAAATGTAAACACTGACTAAATATTTGATTGTATTAACGATATTTTTTTAGATCTGATAATAGTAAAAAATAGTGTAAGTTTTTTGAAAAGTGTGTATCTCTTAGAGGTGCATATGAAACATTTACAGATGAAGAGCATTTGTCTGGGATTGGGGTGGGGTATGCAGTAGGGTATAGATGAAACAAGATTGGCCGTGGGTGATGGGGATAGGTAACTGGAGGTCACCCTGTTGCCTCTAGCCCACACCCTACCCTCCAGCCAGGTGGATGCTTGTCATTCCCAGAATGCCTCTGCTCCCGCATGCCCCAGGGCCATTGCCCCCATGGCAAACAGCAAACCAAACCACTGTTCCTCCTATAAGCCAGAGTTCAGCCATTCTCCTTTCCTCTTCGAAGTCCTCCCTGCCATCTTCCCCAGTCTCCATCCCCACCTCCACCCTGAAACAGGTAGGCCTCCCTCCTTTGGGATCCTCCCACCACCTGTGTGTGCTCCCACAGCGGCCCTTACATTTTCTCTAAGTGTCTGTTTCCCTGTCTGTCACCTTCAGCAGGCTGTGAGCTCCCAGAGGGCGGGCACCCTGTTGTAAGGCGCAACTAGTGCTCAGGAAAGATTGCTAGACCCGTGTGCTGAGTGCCCGTTTTACAAATGAAGCAGCTGAGGCCCAGAGAAGTCAGTGTCATAGCCAAGTTCCCAGAGCTAAAACTTGACAAGAGCTAGGACTTGAAACCACAAGCTTCGAGTCGTTTCTCTACTTTCCAGCTGAGCTGCAGGCAGGCCACAGTTCCCTGCATGCAATCATTCATTTAGCATTGATTGGGCGCCCCCTATTGACTGGCCCTGGTGGAACAAATCATGGGGCAGTGCTATGAAGGAAAACCACAGGCGACAAACCATGGGAATCTGACATGGGGGAGCCACTCTGCCCTGGGATCTCAGGCAAGCCTCCTTGGGGAAGTGAGATTTAAACAGATTTGAAGCTATAGAGAGCCCATTCCAGGCCAAGGGGACCACATATGCAAAGCTTTGGAGTAGAGAGTGATGAGCCATGAGGCTGGACAGTGGCAAACTGGGTCCACAGACACCTCCACCACTACCAGGGTTGTTTTCTTTCAATTATATTTTGCACTGTAGTGTTGATGATTTTTTAAAAAAATATATAAGTACATCCTGACCACTCTGGCTGGCCCCCTTAGGACTTGGCTTCAGTGTTGGCCCCTGCATTTGTGTCACCAGCCCACTGGCACAAGGAATTCTATTGTGGATGTAAGTTTCTGATGTATGGTCACAGCCCAGATGTACAGAAATGTAACTTTATTTCCCCATAACAGTCTTCATCCAACCTCATGAATGACCTTTTCAGCTAATGGCAGAAGACTTTTTTTTTTATAAATTTATTTTATTTTTGGCTGTGTTGGGTCTTCGTTGCTGCGTGTGGGCTTTCTCAAGTTGCAACGAGTGGGGCTACTCTTCGTTGCAGTGCATGGGCTTCTCATTGTGGTGGCTTCTTTTTTTGCGGAGCACGGGCTCTAGGCGTGCAGGCTTCAGTAGTTGTGGCACGTGGGCTCAGTAGTTGTGGCTCACAGGCTCTAGAGCGCAGGCTCAGTAGTTGTGGCACACGGGCTTAGTTGCTCCGCAACATGTGGGATCCTCCTGGACCAGGGCTCAAACCCGTGTCCCCTGCATTGGCAGGTGGACTCCCAACCACTGTGCCACCAGGGAAGCCCGCTGGCAGAAGACTCCTGATCTTGCTATTTCAAGGCAACTCAGTCATTTCTGGTTAAACCATGTCTTCTATGCGGTAAGTGTTCAAATTCCCAAATTCTCCCTGATCCCACCCTTCACCCAAGTGGCCCCAGGGCTTCTGACAAGTCTCTCTGAAGTGCCCATAGTGTGACTCATTTGGATGTTGGCTGCTGGCCTCCATTTTTCTGATCTCTGGATCCTCACACCTGTGTCATCCTTCCCTAGGACCCTCTCAGCGCTGCTCGGCTCCCTTGGACACTCGGGCCACCTGGCCCACCTTCTCTCACCTCCTTGTGAGGCTGCCCTCAGGGCTCCTGGCCTGGACTTCTCGCCTCTGCTAGTTGGCCGCCCGGCACCCTGAAGAGCACAGAACTCCTATGAAGGCTTGCCTAGGTCTACGTGGCAGACTGTGGGCAGTTGGGTCCCTTGTCTGTGACTGGCCCAAACCTATTTCCTATTTAGACCCCAGATGGGGTCAGGGACAGGGGAGGAAGGGCCCCTCTCAGCCTCCACCAATCTTTTGGGGTCTAGCTCCACCCCTTCCAAATAGCGCCCCCTGCAGCTCAAGTTTCTACTCCCTTTTTTCAGAGGTGGGCAAACACCCCTACATCACCACCTGCATGCATTCTCTTCTCCTCTGTGGCAGTATTGTTTTTTATGGCTGTACACTAAAGTTCCCGAGGCTCCAGGCTCTGCCTAGTCAGACAAAACTTTTCTTGCTCCACAAAGCCTGCCCTTGCAATGAAAGCCTGGCTTTTGAGACATTCAGCCCTCCAATTCCCTTTCTTGTTCTGGACTCTGTCTACCCCGCCCTGGAGGCAGTATAAATCTCTGTTCTCTCCCGGTTCTACCAATCAACCGAGGAGCGAGGGAGGCCCGAGAAAGCTGGCACACTCCTTCCCTTTCCCCACAGCCTTCCTTCTTGGCAAATGAACAAAAAGCACCACAGGAACAGCAGAATCCAGACCAGCCAGCTGCTACTTGAATCCACTGGTCCTTCGGGAACATCCACTGCTGAGGTTCTGCTCCAATCGGTCAGTCGGTCAGGAGGAGTTGGCCCAGACCCATGCACCTGCGTCAAAGGCGCTCCTGTGCAAGGCTCTCACTGAGCACCGGGCTGCAGGTTTAAACTACAAAGGGAAGCATCCTAGGAGGCCAGAAGGGGGACCAGGTGCCCAACCACTCTGCTTTTCCCAGTAGAGCATTTTGTTTGTTTGTTTCCCCCGAACAAGGAACAGTAGTTGAGAGTTAGATGAAAGGTAAGAGGCTGACATTCTTATAAAATTATCAGCTGGCCCATCCAGAACCCCATCACCCTGCCTAGCTCAATGCAGAGAGAAATGCCTGAATCCAACACCAAAATAAAACTGGTTTTTCATGGGGGAGGCGATTTAGGGTCAATTTTTACTTTCTTTTTTAAACTTTTATGTATGGCTTATTTTTTTAAAATGATCATCTGTGATGTTCATAAAAACAAGCAATTCATTACGTTAAAAAACTGTGGAAGGTTGGAACAAGAAGATGCATTTGGAGTTTATTTATTCCCTCTCACAACAGTATTTAGTGAGCACTTAGTACACGTCACGCCAGGAACTGCACTAGGGGGACATCAGTGAGCACGGTGCCTGCTCCCAGCAGCTCAGGGGCTAGTGGGAGAGGCAGGCAACAGAGAACACACGCACGAACAAGAAAATGACACAGTAATGGGTGTAGAGAAGCAAATACAATACTCAAAAGTATTGGCAGCAGGATCTTGATGAAATATCTGTATACCCATGTCCATAGCACTGTTCTCAACAGCCAAAGGTACAAACAGCCCAAGTGTCTATCAGCAGATGAATGGAAAGACAACATGTGATCTATACGTACAACAGAACATTGTTCAGCCTTAAAAGGGAAGGAAATCTTGTCACATGCTCCACATAGATGAACCCAGAGGACATTATTCTAAGTGAAATAAGCCAGTCACTAAAAGACAACTGCTGTATGCTTCCATCACAGGAGGTTCCTAGAGGAGTCAAATTCATGGGGATAGAAAGGAAAACAGTAGCTGCCAGGGGCTGGAGGCAGGAGTGATGGGGAGTTGCTGTTTAATGGATACAAAGTTTCAGTTTTGCAAGATGGAGAGTTCTGGAGATCGCACAACAGTTTGAACGTACTTCACACTATTGAATTGTACCCTCAGAAGTGGTTAAGATGGTACATTTCATGTTATGTGTATTTCACTACAGGTTAAAAAAAAACACTAGCACCCAGGTGTGATCAGTGCTGCTGACATGATTGGGAGGTTGGGCAGGAAATGACAAGGGGCAGGGCCCCTTCTCAGGGAGAAGGGGTCACTGAAGTGTGCAGGCGAGAGAGCTGGTGAGGGCGGAGTGGTCTGAGCAGAGGTGTCTGCGGAAGATCTGGGTGAACTGAGGACTGGAGTGACCTGGAGACGGGGATGGGCAGGCCATGCCACGGGGGCCCCCGACAAGTCATGGCAAGACATGTATCCAAAGGCAAGGGAAGGTTCTGGAGGACTGAGTCACAGAAACATTTACAGAGATCACCCTTCCTGCCAGTTGGAGGGGTTGGGGGCAAAATGGGGCCAGGAGAGCAGTGAGGAGGCACCCACGGGAGCCCAGGCTGGGGGGGCAGGGGGTGCCCTGCACTCAGATGGTGGCAGCATGATGGAGAAGACAGATTTGGAGACATGAGGGTGATGGAATCAAAAGGACCAGCTGGTGGTCATGGCCATGGCAAATGATCCTCAAGTTCCCTCTGTAATCTATCTGTCCTCTGTAGCCTCCACGATTGTAGAATTCTTCAATGTGTTATCATGTTTGATCCTTGTAACCACCCATGGCTGGGCAGAGTGGATGAAAAAACAGGGGGTTCAGAGGGCTAAAGGACAGGGGCCATGTCTCAGGTCTCACAGTGTCCGACACCCCAGCCCACCCACCAAAGCCACCTTGGGGTCAACATGAACCCTCTGTACCATCCCTGGCTCTCCATCCTTACTGGTAAGAAGCTGCTCCTTTGATCTCCTTCTCCTACAGCATAGCAAGCAGCATCATATCCAAATACTCTCAAGCTGTGCTTTGATTCATGCAAGTTATCTCTATTGCTTTCTCCTATTTGCTACCTTCCTACTTTTGATCAGAGCAGGAAAGTAGATTGGTTTGGATCCTTCTGCTTGCCACAGAGCTATGAAGTTTGAAATTTTGTGTTTTTCCAAGAGGCTATAAACAAATGGATATATATATTTTTTCTTTTTAAATTTTTGGTTGCTCACTAATTCTTATAAAAATCCTCTCACTCCCCAAGTGAGAGCTCCAACCTTTTAAGCAGTGCCCCTATCTCCTACGGGCTCTCAAAAAGACCAGTGATGGTTTGTCAGTGAGCTATTATGATTTTTTTTAGAAGAGTATGTTTCAGCACATCTCTGAGCTCTTAGACCAGAGAGGTGATTCTGGCCCTGAGTCACAGTGAAACGCCTGCAGAGACAATGTGGGGAATGCAATGAGCAAGGTGGTCCAGGTGTCTTAAGATAAATCCTTTCAACACAGAGGCTGCTGCACTAAACAGGGAATAGTCTTCAGTGACACATTATACTCCCCACCATTTTTCCTTAAATGTGGGGCCCTCTTGGTCTGTCTTTCACATTTCCACTGTGAGAGAGAAATGAGTTTAAGAAAGATCCACTTCCCATCTACCCAAAAAGAATTCAGAGTAATGATAGTAAAGATGATCCAAGATCTCAGAAAAAGAATGGAGGCACAGACCAAGAAGATAAAAGTAATTTTTTTTTTCTTTTCACCATGCTGTGTGGCTTGTGGGATCTTAGTTGCCTGACCAGGGATTGAACCCAAGCCCTTGGCAGTGAGAGCACGGAGTTCTAACCACTGGACCACCAGGGAATTCCCAATACAAGAAATATTTAACAAAGAGCTAGAAGATATAAAGAACAAACAGAGATGAATACAATAACTGAAATGAAAAATACACTAGAAGGAATCAATAGCAAATAAATGAGGCAGAAGAATGGATAAGTGAGCTTAAAGAATGGTGGAAATCACTGCCATGAAACAGAATAAAGAAAAAAGAATGAAAAGAAATGAGGACAGTCTAACAGACCTGTGGAACAGCATTAAACACACCAACATTCACATAATAGGGGTCACAGAAGGAGGAGAGAGAGAGAAGGGGCCTGAGAAAACATTTGAAGAAATAATAGGTGAAAACTACCCTAACACGGGAAAGGAAACAGTCACCCAAGTCCAAGAAGTGCAGAGAAACCCAGGCAGGAAAACCCAAAGAGGAATATGCCAAGACACAGTAATCAAACTGACAAAAATTAAAGACAAAGAAAAAATATTAAAAGCAACAAGGGAAAAGCAACAAATAACATACAAGGGAATCCCCATCAGGTTATCACTGATTTTTTTTTTTTTAGCAGAAACCCTGCAGGCCGAAAGGGATTGGCATGATATATTGAAAGTGATTAAAGGGAAAAACCTACAACCAAGAATACTCTACCCAGCAAGGCTCTCATTCAGATTCGACAGAGAAATTAAAAGCTTTATAGACAAGCAAAAGCTAAGGGAATTCAGCACCACCAAACCAGCTTTAAACAAATGTTAAAGGAACTTCTCTAGGCGGAAAAGGCCACAAATAAAAACAAGAAAATTACAAATGAGAAAGCTCACCAGTAAAAGCAAACATAGAGTAAAAGTAGGAAATCATCCACACACAAATATGATATCAAAAGCAGCAATAGTGAGAACAGGAGAGTAGAAACGCAGGATATTGGAAATGCATTTGAAATTAAAAAGACCAGCAACTTCAAAGAATCTTGTTTATATATAGACTGCTATAGACCAGCAACTTCAAAGAATCTTGTTTATATATAGACTGCTATATCAAAACCTCATGATAACTGCAAACCAAAAATCTACAATAGATACACACACACAAAAGAAAAAGGAATCCAAACACAACACTAAGATTAGTCATCAAATCACAAGAGAAGAGAACAAAAGAGGAAGGGAAGAAAAAAGACCTACAAAAACAAATTGAAAACAATTAACGAAATGGCAATAAGAACACACATAGCAATAATTACTTTAAATGTCAACAGATTAAATACTCCAACCAAAAACATAGACTGGCTTAATGGATACAAAACCAGGACCCATATATATGCTGTCTACAAGAGACCCACTTCAGATCTAGGGACACATACAGACTGAAAGTGAGGGGATGGAAAAAGGTATTTCATGCAAATGCAAATCAAAAGGAAGCTGGAGTAACAATTCTCATATCAGACAAAACAGACTTTAAAATAAAGACTATTACAAGAGACAAAGAAGGACACTACATAATGATCAGTGGATCTTGATCCAAGAAGAAGATATAACAATGGTAAATATATATGAGCCCAACAAAGGAGCATCTCAATATATAAGGCAAGAACTAAGAGCCATGAAAGAAGAAATTGACAGTAACACAATAATAGTGGAGCACTTTAACACCCCACTTACATCAATGGACAGATCATCCAGACAGAAAATCAATAAGGAAACCCAGGCCTTAAATGACACATTAGAACAGACTGACTTAATTGATATAGAGCATTCCATCCCAAAGCAGCAGAATATACATTCTTTTCAAATGCACATGGAGGAGAGACCTTCTAAATGGCAGAGGAGTAAGACGTGGAGATCACCTTCCTCCCCACAAATACATCAGAAATACATCTACATGTGGAACAGCTCCTACAGAACACCTACTGAACGCTGGCAGAAGACCTCAGACTTCCCAAAAGGCAAGAAACTCCTCACGTACCTGGGTAGGGCAAAAGAAAAAAAAAAAAACGAGACAAAAGAATAGGGATGCGACCTGTATCTCTGGGAGGGAGCTGTAAAGGAGGAAAGGTTTCCACACGTGAGGAAGCCCCTTCACTGGAGGAGATGGGGTCGGGGGGGTGGGTAGCAGAGGGGAAGCTTCAGAGCCATGGAGGAGAGCACAGCAACAGGGGTGCAGAGGGCAAAGCGGAGAGATTCCCGCACAGAGAATTGGTGCCAACCAGCACTCACCAGCCTGAGAGGCTTGTCTGCTCACCCGCTGGGACGGGTGGGGGCTGGGAGCTGAGGATTGGGCTTTGGAGGTCAGACCCCAGGGAGAGGACTGGGGTGGGCTGTGTGAACACAGCCTGAAGGGGGCTAGTGCACCACAGCTAGCCAGGAGGGAGTCTGGGAAAAAGTCTGGAACTGCCTAAGAGGCAAGAGACCATTATTTCGGGGTGTGCGAGGAGAGGGGATTCAGTGCACTGCCTAAATGAGCTCCAGAGATGGGCGCGAGCCACGGCTATCAGCGTGGACACCAGAGACAGGCATGAAATGCTAAGGCTGCTGCTGCATCCACCAAGAAGCCTGTGTGCAAGCACAGGTCACTATCCACACCTCCCCTCCCAAGGGCTGGTGCAGCCCACCACTGCCAGGGTCCCATGATCCAGGGAAAACCTTCCCAGGAGAACACACAGCACGCCTCAGGCTGTTGCAACATTATGCAGGCCTCTGCCACTGCAGGCTCACCCCACATTCTGTACCCCTCCCTCCCCCTGGCCTGAGTGAGCCAGAGCCCCTGAATCAGCTGCTCCTTTAACCCCGTCCTGTCTGAGCGAAGAACAGATGCCGTCAGGTGACCTACACACAGAGGCAGGTCCAAATCCAAAGCTGAGCCCCTGGAAGCTGTGCAAACAAAGAAGAGAAAGGGAAATCTCTGCCAGCAGCCTCAGGAGCAGTGGATTAAATCTCCACAATCAACTTGATGTACCCTGCATCTGTGGAATACCTGAAGAGACAACGAATCATCCCAAATTGAGGCGGTGGACTTTGGGAGCAACTGTAGACTTGGAGCTTGCTTTCTGCATCTAATTTGTTTCTGGTTTTATGTTTATCTTAGTTTACTATTTAGAGCTTATTATCATTGGTAGATTTCTTTATTGATTTGGTTGCTCTCTTCCTTTTTTTTTATATGTATATATATATATTTCTTCCTTTTTCTATTTTTGTGAGTGTGTATGTGTATGCTTCTTTGTGTGATTTTGTCTGTATAGCTTTGCTTTTACCATTTGTCCTAGAGTTCTGTCCATTTTTTGTTGTTGTTGTTTTAGTATACTTCTTAGAACTTGTTATCATTGGTGGATTTGTTTTTTGGTTTGGTTGCTTTCTTTTTATTCCTTTCTTATTACTTTTTATTTTTTTTATTTTTAGTAATTAAAAAAATTTCATTTTAATATCTTTATTTTATTATTTGTTTCTTCTGTCTTTTTTCTCACTTTTCTTCTAAGCTGTGCAGCTGACACAGTCTTGGTGTTCCACCCAGGTGTTAGGCCTGTGCCTCTGAGGTGGGAGAGCTGAGTTCAGGTCATTGGTCCACCAGAGAACTCCCAGCTCCAAGTAATATCAAATGACAAAAGCTCTCCCAGAGATCTCCACCTCAATGCTATGACCCAGCTCCACTCAATGACCAGCAATCTACAGTACTGGACACCCTATGCCAAACAACTAGCAAGACAGCAACACAACCCCACCCATTAGCAGAGAGGCTGCCTAAAATCATAATAAGGTCACAGGCACCCGAAAACACCACCAGACGTGGTCCTGACCACCAGAAAGACAAGATCCAGCTTCATCCACCAGAACATAGGCACCAGTCCCCTCCACCAGGAAGCCTACACAACCCACTGAACCAACCTTAGCCACTAGGGGCAGACACCAAAAACAACGGGAATTTAAAACCTGCAGCCTGTGAAAAGGAGACCCCAAACACAGTAAGTTAAGGAAAATGAGAAGACAGAGAAACACACAGCAGTTGAAGGAGCAGGGTGAAAACACATCAGACCAACCAAATGAAGAGGAAATAGGCAATCTATCTGAAAAAGAATTCAGAATAATGACAGTAAATATGATCCAAAATCTTGAAAATAGAATGGAGAAAATACAAGAAATGTTTAACAAGGACCTAGAAGAACTAAAGAGCACATAATGATGAACAACACAATAAATGAAATTAAAAATTCTCTAGAAGGAATCAATAGCATAATAACTGAGGCAGAAAAACGGATAAGTGACCTGGAAGATAAAATAGTGGAAATAACTACCACAGAGCAGAATAAAGAAAAAAGAATGAAAAGAATTGAGGAGAGTCTCAGAGACCTCTGGGACAACATCAAATGCACCAACATTCGAATTATAGGAGTCCCAGAAGAAGAGAAAAAGAAAGGGACTGAGAAAATCTTTGAAGAGATTATAGTTGAAAAAGTCCCTAATATGGGAAAGGAAATAGTCAATCAACTCCAGGAAGCGCAGAGAGTCCCATACAGGATAAATCCAAGGAGAAACATGCCAAGACACATATTAATCAAACTACCAAAAATGAAATACAAAGAAAAAATATTAAAAGCAGCAGGGAAAAGCAACAAATAACACACAAGGGAATCCACATAAGGTTAACAGCTGATCTTGGAGCAGAAACTCTGCAAGCCAGAAGGGAGTGGCAGGACATATTTAAAGTGATGAAAGGGAAAAAACTACAACCAAGATTACACTACCAGCAAGGATCTCATTCAGATTCAATGGAGAAATTAAAATCTTTACAGACAAGCAAAAGCTAAGAGAATTCATCACCACCAAACCAGCTCTACAACAATGCTAAAGGAACTTCTCTAGGCAGGAAACACAACAGAAGGAAAAGACCTACAATAACAAACCCCAAACAATTAAGAAAATGGTGATAGGAACATACATATTGATAATTACCTTAAATGTAAATGGATTAAATGTTCCAACTAAAAGACATAAACTGGCTGAATGGATATAAAAACAAGACCCATATACATGCTGTGTACAGGAGACCCACTTCAGATCTAGGGACACATACAGACTGAAAGTGAGGGGATGGAAAAAGATATTCCAGCAAATGGAAATCAAAACAAAGCTGGAGTGGCAATTCTCATATCAGACAAAATAGACTTGAAAAGAAAGACTATTACAAGAGACAAAGACGGACACTAAATAATGATCAAGGGATCGATCCAAGAAGAAGATACAATGATTGTAAATATTTATGGACCCAGCATAGGAGCACCTCAGTACTAAGGAGAATGCTAACAGCCATAAAAGGGGAAATCGACAGCAACACAATCATAGTAGGGGACTTTAACACTCCACTTTCACCAATGGACAGATCATCCAAAATGAAAATAAATAAGGAAACACAAGCTTTAGATGACACATTAAACAAGATGGACTTAATTGATACTTATAAGACATTCCATCCAAAAACAACAGAATACACTTTCTTCTCAAGTGCTCATGGAACATTCTCCAGGATAGATCACATCTTGGGTCACGAATCAAGCCTTGATAAACTTAAGAAAATTGTAATTGTATCAAGTATCTTTTCCGAACACAATGCTATGAGACTAGATATCAATTACAGGAAAAAATCTGTAAAAAATACAAACACATGGAGGCTAAACAATACACTACTAAATAACCAAGAGATCACTGAAGAAATCAAAGAGGAAATAAAAAAATACCTAGAAACAAATAACAATGAAAACATGACAACCCAAAACCTATGGGATGCAGAAAAAGCAGTTCTAACAGGGAAGTTTATAGCAGTACAATCCTACCTCAAGAAACAAGAAACATCTCAAATAAACAACCTAACCTTACACCTAAAGCAATTAGAGAAAGAAGAACAAATAAACCCCATAGTTACCAGAAGGAAAGAAATCATAAAGATCAGATCAGAAATAAATAAAATAGAAACAAAGAAAACAACAGCAAAGATCAATAAAACTAAAAGATGGTTCTTTGAGAAGATAAACAAATTGATAAACCATTAGCCAGACTCAACAAGAGAAAAAGGGAGAAGGCTCAAATCAACAGCATTAGAAATGAAAAAAGAGAAGTAAAAACTGACACTGCAGAAATACAAAGGATCAAGAGAGATTAATACAAGCAACTCTATGCCAATAAAATGGACAACATGGAAGAAATGGACAAATTCTTAGAAAAGCACAACCTTCTGAGACTGAACCAGGAAGAAATAGGAAATATAAACAGACCAATCACAAGTGCTGAAATTGAGACTGTGATTAAAAATCTTCCAACAAACAAAAGCCTAGGACCAGATGGCTTCACAGGGGAATTCTATCAAACATTTAGAGAAGAGCTAACACCCATCCTTCTCAAACTCTTCCAAAATATAGCAGAGGGAGGAACACTCCCAAACTCATTCTACGAGTCCACCATCATCCTGATACCAAAACCAGACAAAGATGTCACAAAGAAAGAAAACTACAGGCCAATATCACTGATGAATATAGATGCAAAAATCCTGAACAAAATACTAGCAAACAGAATCCAACAGCACATTAAAAGGATGATACACCATGATCAAGTGGAGTTTATCCCAGGAATGCAAGGATTCTTCAATATACGCAAATCAATCAACCTGGTACACCATATTAACAAATTGAAGGATAAAAACGATATGATAATGTCAACAGATGCAGAAAAAGCTTTCAACAAAATTCAATACTCATTTATGATAAAAACTCTCTAGAAAGTAGGCAAAGAGGGAACTTACCCCAACATAATAAAGGCAACATCTGACAAACCAACAGCCAACATCGTTCTCAATGCTAAAAAATTGAAACCGTTTCCTCTAAGATCAGGAAAAAGACAAGGTTGTCCACTCTCACCACTATTATTCAACACAGGTTTGGGAGTTTTAGCAACAGCAATCAGAGAAGAAAAAGAAATAAATGGAATCCAAATCAGAAAAGAAGAAGTAAAGCTGTCACTGTTTGCAGATGACATGATACTATACATAGAGAATCATAAAGATGCTAACAGAAAACTACAAGAGCTAATCAATGAATTTGGTTAAATAGCAGGATACAAAATTAATGCACAGAAACCTTGCATTCCTATACAATAATGATGAAAAATCTGATAGGGAAATTAAGGAAACACTCCCATTTACCATTGCAACAAAAAGATAAAATACCTAGGAATAAACCTACATAAGGAGACAAAATACCTGTATGCAGGAAACTATAAGACACTGAAGATCAAAGAGGAAATCAAAAAACACATAGCAACAAATGACAATGGAGACACGATGACCCAAAACCTAAGGGATGCAGCAAAAGCAGTTCTAACAGGGAAGTTTATAGCAATACAATCGTACCTTAAGAAACAGGAAACATCTCAAATAAACAACATAACCTTGCACCTAAAGCAGTTAGAGAAAGAAGAACAAAAAAACCAAAGTTAGCAGTTTGAAAGAAATCATAAAGATCAGACCAGAAATAAATGAAAAAGAAATGAAGGAAACAATATCAAAGATCAATAAAACTAAAAGTTGGTTCTTTGAGAAGATAAACAAAATTGATAAACCATTAGCCAGACTCATCAAGAAAAAAAGGGAGAAGACTCAAATCAATAGAATTAGAAATGAAAAAGGAGAAGTAACAACTGACACTGCAGAAATACAAAGGATCATGAGAGATTACTACAAGCAACTCTATGCCAATAAAATGGACAACCTGGAAGAAATGGACAAATTCTTAGAAATGCACAAACTACCAAGACTGAACCAGGAAGAAACAAAAAGTATGAACAGACCAATCCCAAGCACTAAAATTGAAACTGTGATTAAAAATCTTCCAACAAAGAAAAGCCCAGGAACAGATGCCTTCACAGGCGAATTGTATCAAACATTTAGAGAAGAGCTAACACCTATCTTTCTCAAACTCTTCCAAAACATATCAGAGGGAGGAACACTCCCAAACTCATTCTATGAGGCCACCATCACCCTCATACCAAAACCAGACAAAGATGTCACAAAGAAAGAAAACTACAGGCCAATATCACTGATGAATATAGATGCAAAAATCCTGAACAAAATACTAGCAAACAGAATCCAACAGCACATTAAAAGGATGATACACCACGATCAAGTGGAGTTTATTCCAGGAATGCAAGTATTCTTCAATATATGCAAATCAATCAATGTGATACACCATATTAACAAATTGAAGGGGAAAAACCATATGTTAATCTCAATTGATGCAGAGAAAGCTTTCAACAAAATTCAACACCCATTTATGATAAAAAACCATGCAGAAAGTAGGCAAAGAGGGAACTTTCCTCAACATAATAAAGGCAATATATGAAAAACCCACAGCCAACATCACCCTCAATGGTGGAAACTGAAATAATTTCCACTAATATCAGGAACAAGACAAGGTTGCCCAATCTCACCACTATTATTCAACATAATTTAGGAAGTTTTAGCTACAGCAATCAGAGAAGAAAAAGAAATAAAAGGAATCCAAATTGGAAAAGAAGAAGTAAAGCTATCACTGTTTGCAGATGACGTGATACTATACATAGAGAATCATAAAGATGCTACCAGAAAACTACTAGAGCTAATCAATGAATTTGGTAAAGTAGCAGGATACAAACTTAATGCACAGAAATCTCTGGCATTCCTATACACTAATGATGAAAAATGAAAGTAAAATTAAGAAACCCCTCCCATTTACCACTGAAACTAAAGAATATCTAGGAATAAACCTACCTAAGGACACAAAACACCTGTATGCAGAAAATTAAAAGACACTGATGAAAGATATTAAAGATGATACACATAGATGGAGAGATATACCATGTTCTTGGATTGGAAGGATGAACATTGTGAAAATGCCTCTACTACCCAAAGCAATCTACAGATTCAATGCAATCCCTAACAAATTACCACTAGCATTTTTCACAGAACTGGAAAAAAAATTTTCACATTTTGTATGGAAACACAAAAGACCCCAGAATAGCCAAAGCCATCTTGAGAACGAAAAATGGAGCTGGAGAAATCAGGCTCCCTAAGCTTAGACTATACTACGATGCTACAGTAATCACAATAGTATGATACTGTCACAAAAACACAAAGAGAGATCAATGGAACAGGATAGAAAGCCCAGAGATAAACCCACGCACATATGGTCAGCTTATCTTTGATAATGGAGGCAGGAATGTACAGTCCAGAAAGGACAGCCTATTCAATAAGTGGTGCTGGGAAAACTGGACAGGTACATGTAAAAGAATGAAATTAGAACACTTGCTAACACCATACACAAAAATAAACTCAAAATGGACTAAAGACCTAAATGTAAGGCCAGACACTATCAAACTCTTAGAGGAAAACGCAGGAAGAACACTTTGTGACATGAATCACAGCAAGATCTGTTTTGACCCACCTCTTACAGAAATGGAAATAAAAACAAAAATAAGCAAAGGGGACCTAATGAAACTTCAAAGATTTAGCAGAGCAAAGGAAACCATAAACAAGACCAAAAGACAAACCTCAGAATGGGAGAAAATATTTTCAAATGAAGCAACTGACAAAGGATTAATCTCCGAAATTTATAAGCATTTCATGCAGCTCAATAACAAAGAAACAAACAACCAAATCCAAAATGGGCAGAAGACCTAAACAGACCTTTCTCCATAAAAGATATAACAACTGCCAACAAACACATGAAAGAATGTTCAACATCATTAATCATTAGAGAAATGCAAATCAAAACTACAATGAGATTTCCTCTCACAGTGGTCAGAATGGCCATGAAGAAAAATCTAGAAACAATATATGTTGGAGAGGGTGTGGAGAAAAGGGAACACTCTTGCACTGTTGGTGGGACTGTAAATTGATACAGCCAGTATGGACAACAGTATGGAGGTTCCTTAAAAAACTAAAAAGAGAACTACCATATGACACAGCAATACCATTACTGGGCATATACACTGAGAAAACCATCATTCAACAAGAGTCAGGTACCAAGATGTTCATTGCAGCTGTATTTACAGTACCCAGGATATAGAAACAACCTAAGTGCCCATTAACACATGAATGGATAAAGAAGATGTGGCACATATATACAATAGAATATTACTCAGCCATAAAAAGAAACGAAATTGGGCTTCCCTGGTGGCGCAGTGGTTGAGAGTCTGCCTGCCAATGCACGGGACACGGGTTCGCGCCCCGGTCTGTGAAGATCCCACATGCTGCGAAGTGGCTGGGCCCGTGAGCCATGGCCGCTGAGCCTGCGTGTCCGGAACCTGTGCTCCGCAACGGGAAAGGCCACAAACAGTGAGAGGCCCGTGTATCGCAAAAAAAGAAAACAAAAAACGAAATTGAGTTATTTGTAGTGAGGTGGAGGGACGCAGAGTCTGTCATACAGAGTGAGGCAAGTCAGAAAGAGAAAAAGAAATATCATATGCTAACACATATATATGGAATCTAAGAAAAAAAAAAAGGTCATGAAAAACCTAGGGGCATGTCGGGAATAAAGACACAGACCTACTAGAGAATGGACTTGAGGATATGGAGAGGAGAAAGGGTAAGCTGGGACAAAGTGAGAGAGTGGCAGGGTCATATAAACACTACCAAACGTAAAGTAGATAACTAGTGAGAAGAAGCCACATAGCACAGGAAGATCAGCTCGGTGCTTTGTGACCACCTAGAGAGATGGGATGGGGAGGGTGGGAGGGAGGGGGAGTCAAGAGGGAAAAGATATGGGAACATATGTATATGTAAAACTTATTCACTTTGTTACAAAGCAGAAACTAACACACCATTGTAAAGCAATTATATTCCAATAAAGATGTTAAAAAAAAGACACTGATGAAAGAAATTAAAAATGATACAGATGGAGAAATATACCATATACTTGGAGTGGAAGAATCAACATTTTAAAAATGACTATACTTCCCAAAGCAATCTATAGGTTCAGTGCAATCACTATCAAACTACGAATGGCGTTTTTCATAGAATTAGAACAAAAAATGTCACAAGTTTTATGGAAACACAAAAGACCCCGAATAACCAAAGCAATCTTGAGAAAGAAAAATGGAGTTGGAGGAATCAGGCTCCCTGAGTTTAGACTATACTACAAAGCTACAGTAATGAAGACAGTATGTTACTGGAACAAAAACAGAAATATAGATCAATAGAACAGGAAAGAAAGCCGAGAGATAAACCCACGCACATATGGTCACTTTATCTTTGATAAAGGAGGCAGGAATGTACAGTGGAGAAAGGACAGCCTCTTCAATAAGTGGTGCTGGGATAACTGGACAGGTACATTTAAAAGTATGAAATTAGAACACACCCTAACACCATACACAAAAATAAACTCAAAATGGATTAAAGACCTAAATGTAAGGCCAGACACTATCAAACTCTTAGAGGAAAACACAGGCAGAACATTCTGTGACATAAATCACAGCAAGATCCTTTCTGACCCACCTCATAGAGAAACGGAAATAAAAACAAAAATAAACACATGGGACCTAATGAAACTTCAAAGCTTTTGCACAGCAAAGGAAACCATAAACAAGACCAAAAGACAGCCCTCAGAAGGGGAGAAAATATTTGCAATTGAAGCAACTGAAAAAGGATTAATCTCCAAAATTTATAAGCAGCTCATGCAGCTCAAAAACAAAAAAAAACAACCCAATACAAAAATGGGCAAAAGAACTAAACAGACCTTTCTCCATAGAAGATATACAGACTGCCAACAAACACATGAAAGAATGATCAACATCATTAATCATTAGAGAAATGCAAATTAAAACTGCAATGAGATATCATCTCACACCTGTCAGAATGGCCATCATGAAAAAATCTAGAAACAATAAATGCTGGAGAGGGTGTGGAAAAAGGGGAAAACTCTTGCACTGTTTGTGGGAATGTAAATCGATGCAGCCAGTATGCAGAACAGTATGGAGGTTACTTAAAAAGCTAAAAAGAGAACTACCATAGGACCCAGCAATCCCCTTACTGGGCATATACACTGAGAAAACCATAATTCAAAAAGAGTCATGTACCAAAGTGTTCATTGCAGCTGTATGTACAATAGCCAGGACATGTAAGCAATCTAAGTGCCCATCAACAGATGAATGGATAAACAAGATGTGGCACATATATACAGTGCAATATTACTCAGCCATAAAAAGAAACGATATTGCGTTATTTGTAGAGAGGCGGATGGACATAGAGTGTGTCATACAGAGTGAAGGAAGTCAGAAAGAGAAAAAGTAAAACTGTATGCTAACACATATATAGGGAATCTACGAAAAAAAAAAACGTTATGAAGAACCTAGGGGCAAGGTGGGAATAAACACACAGACCTACTAGAGAATGGACTTGAGCATATGGGGAGGGGGAAGGGTAAGCTGTGAAAAAGTGAGAGATTGGCATTGTCGTATATACACTACCAAACGTAAAATACATAGGTAGTGGGAAGCAGCCACATAGCACAGGGAGATCAGCTCGGTGCTCTGTGACCACCTAAAGGGGTGGGATAGGGAGGGTGATAGGCAGGGAGACGCAAGAGGAAAGAGATATTGGAACATATGTATATGCATAACTGATTCACGTTGTTATAAAGCACAAACTAACACACCACTGTAAAGCAATTATACGCCAATAAATATGTTAAAATAAAAAGACACTGATGAAGGTAATTAAAAATGATACAAACAGATGGAGAAATATACCATACACTTGGATTGGAAAAATCAACAATTTGCAAATGACTATGCTACCCAAAGCAATCTACAGGTTCACTTCAATCACTATCAAACTACGAATGGCATTTTTCGTAGAATTAGAACAAAAAATTTCACAATTTTTATGGAAACACAAAAGACCCCGAATAGCAAAAGAAATCTTGAGAAAGAAAAATGGAGTTGGAAGAATCAGGCTCCCTGAGTTTACACTATACTACAAAGCTACACTAATCAAGACAATATGGTACTGGCAGAAAAAGAGAAATATAGATCAATGGAAGAGGACAGAAAGCACAGAGATAAACCCATGCACATATGGTCACCTTATCTTTGATAAAGGAGGCAGGAATGTACAGTGGAGAAAGGACATCCTCTTCAATAAGTGGTGCTGGGGAAACTGGACAGGTACATGTAAAAGTATGAAATTAGAATATTCCCTAACACCATACACAAAAATGAAATCAAAATGGATTAAAGACCTAAATGTAAGGCCAGACACTATCTAACTCGTAGAGGAAAACATAGGCAGAACACTCTATGACATGAATCACAGCTAGATCCTTTCTGACCCACCTCCTGCAGAAATGGAAATAAAACCAAAAATAAACAAATGGGACATAATGAAACTTCAAAGCTTTTGCACAGCAAAGGAAACCATAAACATGATCAAGAGACAACCCTCAGAATGGGAGAAAATGTTTTCAAATGAAGCAACAGACAAAGGATTAATCTCCAAAATTTATAAGCAGCTCATGCAGCTCAATAACAAAAAAACAAACAACCCAATCAAAAATGGGCAGAAGACCTAAACAGACCTTTCTCCATAGAAGATATACAGACGGCCAACAAACACATGAAAGAATGCTCCACATCATAAATCATTAGAGAAATGCAAATCAAAACTACAATGAGATTTCCTCTCATAACAGTCAGAATGTCCATGAAGAAAAATCTAGAAACAATATATGCTGGAGAGGATGTGGACAAAAGGGAACTCTCTTGTACTGTTGTTGGGAATGTAAATTGATACATCCAGTATGGAGAACAGTATGGAGGTTCCTTAAAAAACTAAAAAGAAAACTACCATATGACCCAGCAATCCCATTACTGGGCATATACACTGAGAAAATCATAATTCAAAAAGAGTCATGTACCAAAATGTGCATTTCAGCTCTATTTATAATAGCCAGGACATGGAAGCAACCTAAGTGCTCATTAACACATGAATGGATAAAGAAGATGTGGCACATATATACAATGGAATATTACTCAGCCATAGAAAGAAACGATATTGCGTTATTTGTAGTGAGGTGGATGGACGTAGAGTGTGTCATACAGAGTGAAGTAAGTCAGAAAGAGAAAAAGAAGTACCGCATGCTAATACATATATATGGAATCTAAGAAAAAAAAGGTCATGAAGAACCTAGGGGCAAGACGGGAATAAAGACACAGACCTACTAGAGAATGGACTTGAGGGTATGGGGAGGGTCAAGGGAAAGCTGTGAAAAAGTGAGAGAGCGGCATAGTCATATATACACTACCAAAGGTAAAATAGATAGCTAGTGGGAAGCAGCCACATAGCACAGGGAGATCAGCTCGGTGCTTTGTGACCACCTAAAGGGGTGGGATAGGGAGGTTGATAGGGAGGGAGACGCAGGAGGGAAGAGATATGGGAACATATGTATATGTATAACTGATTCACGTTGTTATAAAGCAGAAACTAACACACAATTGTAAAGCAATTATACTCCAATAAAGATGTTTAAAAAAAAGACACTGATGAAGGAAATTAAAAATGATACAAACAGATGGAGATATATACCATAATCTTGGATTGGAAGAATCAACATTTTGAAAATGACTATACTACCCAAAGCAATCTACAGGTTCAGTGCAATCATTATCAAACTACGAATGAAATTTTTCATAGAATTAGAACAAAAAATTTCACAATATTCATGGAAACACAAAAGACCCCGAATAGCCAAAGCAATCTTGGAACGAAAAATGAAGTCGGAGGAATCAGGCTCCCTGAGTGTAGACAATACTACAATGCTACAGTAATCAAGATACTATGGAACTGGCACAGAAACAGAAATATACATCAATGGAACAGGATAGAAAGCCCAGAGATAAACCCACGCACATATGGTCACCTTATCTTTGATAAAGGAGGTGGGAATGTACAGTCCAGAAAGGACAGCCTATTCAATAAGTGGTGCTTCGAAAAATTGACAGGTACATGTAAAAGTATGATTTAACAACGCTCCCTAACACCATACTAGAAAATAAATTGAAAACGGATTAAAGACATAAATGTAAGGCCAGACACTATCAAACTCTTAGAGGAAAACATAGGCAGAACACTCTATGACATAAATAACAGCAAGATCCTTTTTGACCCACCTCCTAGAGAAATGGAAGTAAAAACAAAAATAAACAAATGGGACCTAATGAAACTTCAAAGCTTTGCACAGCAAAGGAAAACATAAACAAGACGAAAAGACAATCCTCAGAATGTGAGAAAATATATGCAAGTGAAACAACTGACAATGGAATATTGTCCAAAATTTATAAGCAACTCATGCAGCTCAAGAACAAAAAAACAAACAACCCAATCCAAAAATGGGCAGAAGACCAAAACAGACCTTTCTCCATAAAAGATACACAGACGGCCAACAAACACATGAAAGAATGCTCAACATCATTAATCATTAGAGAAATGCAAGTCAAAACTACAATGAGATATCATCTCACACTAGTCAGAATGGCCATCATAAAAAAATCTAGAAAGAATAAATGCGGGAGAGGGTGTGGAGAAAAGGGAACATTCTTGCATTGTTGGTGGGAATGTAAATTGATACAGCCAGTATGGAGAACAGTATGGAGGTTCCTTAAAAAACTAAAAAGAGAACTACTATATGACCCAACAATTCCATTACTGGGCATATACACATAGAAAATCATAATTCTTAAAGAGTCATGTACCAAAATGTGCACTGCAGCTCTATTTACAATAGCCAGGACATGGAAGCAAGCTAAATACCCATCAACAGATGAGTGGATAAAGATGATGTGGCACACATATACAATGGAATATTGCTCATCCATAAAAAGAAACGAAATTAAGTTATCTGTAGTGAGGTGGATGGACGTAGAGTCTGTCATGCAGAGTGAAGTAAGTCAGAAAGAGAAAAAGAAAACCATATGCTAAGACATTTATATGGAATCTAAGAAAGAAAAAAAAAGTCACAAAGAACCTAGGGGCAAGATGGGAATAAAGACACAGACCTACTAGAGAATGGACTTGAGGATATTGGGAGGGGGAAGGGTAAGCTGTGACAAAGTGAGAGAGTAGCATGGTCATATATACACTACCAAACGTAAAATACCTAGCTAGTTGGAGCACTCACATAGCACAGGGAGATCAGCTTGGTGCTTTGTGACCACCTAGAGGGGTGGGATAGGGAGGGTAGGAGGGAGGGAGAGGCAAGAGGGAAGAGATATTGGAACATATGGATATGTATAACTGATTCACTTTTTTATAAAGCAGAAACACACCATTGTAAAGCAATTATACTTCATTAACGACGTTAAAGAAAAAAACACAATGATGAAAGACATTAAAAATAATACAAACACATTGAGATATTACCATATACTTGGCTTGGAAGAATCAACATTTTGAAAATGACTACACTACCCAAAGCAATCTACAGATTAAGTATTATCACTATCAAAATACAAATGGCAATTTTCATAGAATTGGAACAAAAAATTTCACAATATTCATGGAAACACAAAAGACACCAAAAAGCCCAAAGCAATGTTGAGAATGAAAAATGGAGTTGGAGGAATCAGGGTCCCTGAGTTTAGACTTTACTACAATGCTACAGTAAACAAAATAGTATGGTACTGGCACAAAAACAGAAATATAGATCAAGGGAACAGGACAGAAAGCCCAGAGATGAACCCAAGCACAAATGGTCACCTTATGTTTGATAAAGGAGGCAGGAATGTACAGTCGAGACAGGACAGCATATTCAATAAGTGGTGCTGGGAGAATTGGACAGGTACATGGAAAAGTATGAAATTAGAACACTCCCTAACACCATACACAAAAATAAACTCAAAATGGATTAAAGACCTAAATGTAAGGCCAGACACTATCAAACTCTTAGAGGAAAATGCAGGCAGAACACTGTATGACATGAATCACAGCAAGATCTTTTTGACCCTCCTCTTATAGAAATGGAAATAAAAAAAAAATAAGCAAATGGGACCTAATGAAACTTCAAAGCTTTTGCACAGCAAAGGAAACAATAAACAAGTTGAAAGACAAACCTCAGAATGGGTGACAATATTTTCAAATGAAGCAACTGACAAAGGATGAATCCCCAAAATTTATAAGCAGTTCATGCAGCTAAATAACAAAAAACCAAACAACCCAATCCAAAGTGGGCAGAAGACCTAAACAGACCTTTCTCCATAAAAGATATACAGAGTGCCAACACACACATAAAAGAATGCTGAACATCATTAATCATTTGAGAAATGCAAATCAAGACAACAATGAGATATCATCTCACACCGGTCAGAATGGCCGTGAAGAAACAATCTAGAAACAATATATGCTGGAGAGAGTGTGGAGAAAAGGGAACACTCTTGCACCGTTGGTGGGAATGTAAATTGACACAGCCAGTATGGAGAACAGGATGGAGGTTCCATAAAAAATTAAAAAGAAAACTACTATGTAATCCAGCAATACCATTACTGGGCATATAAACTGAGAAAACCATAATTCAAAAAGAGTCATGTACCAAAATGTGCATTTCAGCTCTATATACAATAACCAGGACATGGTAGAAACCTCAGTGCCCATCAACACATGAATGGATAAAGAAGATGTGGCACATATATACAATGGAATACTACTCAGCCATAAGAAGAAACGAAATTGAGTTATTTGTAGTGAGGTGGATGGACGTAGAGTCTGTCATACAGAGTGAGGCAAGTCAGAAAGAGAAAAAGAAATACCGGATGCTAACACATATATATGGATTCTAAGAAAAAAAGAAGGTCGTGAAGAACCTAGGGGCAAGACGGGAATACAGACACAGACCTACTAGAGAATGGACTTGAGGATATGGGGAGGGGGATGGGTAAGCTGTGACAAAGTGAGAGAGTGGCATGGTCATATATACACTACCAAACGTAAAACAGATAGCTAGTGGGAAGCAGCCACATAGCACAGAGTGATCAGCTCGGTGCTGTGTGACCACCTAGAGAGGTGAGATAGGGAGAGTGGGAGGGAGGGAGCGGCAAGAGGGAAGAGATATGGGAACATATGTATATGTATAACTGATTCACGTTGTTATAAAGCAGAAACTAACACACCATTGTAAAGCAATTATACTCCAGTAAAGATGTTAAAAGAAAAGACACTGATGAAAGAACTGAAAAATGATACAAACAGATATAGAGATATACCATATTCTTGGATTGGAAGAACAACATTCTGAAAATGAATACACTACGCAAAGCAATCTACAGGTTCAGTGCAATCACTATCAAACTACGAGTGGCATTTTTCATAGAAGTGGAGCAAAAAATTTCACAATGTTTACGGAAACACAAAAGACCCCGAATAGCAAATGCAATCTTGAGAAAGAAAAATGGAGTTGGAAGAATCAGGCTCCCTGAGTTTAGGCTATACTACAAAGCTACAGTAATCAAGATAGAATGGAACTGGCACAGACACAGAAATATAGATCTATGCAACAGGATAGAAAGCTCAGAGATAAACCCACGCACATATTATCACCTTGTCTTTGATAAAGGAGGCAGGAATGTACAGTGGAGAAAGGACAGCCTCTTCAATAAGTGGTGCTGGGAAAACTGGACAGGTACATGTAAAAGTATGAAATTAGAACACTCCCTAACACCATACACAAAAATAAACTCAAAATGGATTAAAGACCTAAATGTAAGGCCAGACACTGTCAAACTCACAGAGTAAAATATAGGCAGAACACTCTATGACATAAATCACAGCAAGATCCTTTCGGACCCGCCTCCTACAGAAATGGAAATAAAAACAAAAATGAGCAAATGGGACCTAATGAAATTTCAACGCTTTTGCACAGCAAAGGAAACGATAAAGAAGACCAAAGACAACCCTCAGAATGGGAGAAAATATTTTCAAATGAAGCAACTGACAAAGGATTAATCTCCAAAATTTATAAGCAGTTCATGCAGCTAAAAACCGAAAAACAAACAACCCAATCCAAAACGGGCAGAAGACCTAAACAGACCTTTCTCCATAAAAGATATACAGACTGCCAACAAACACATGAAAGAATGCGCAACATCATTAATCATTAGAGAAATGCAAATTAAAAGTAAAACGAGATATCATCTCACACCGGTCAGAATGGCCGTTAAGAAAAAGTCTAAAAACAGTATATGCTGGTGAGGGTGTGGAGAAAAGGAAACACTCTTGCACTGTTGGTGGGAATGTAAATCGATGCAGCCGCTATGGAGAACAGTATGGAGATTCCATAAAAAACTAAAAAGAATACTACCATATGACCCAGCAATCCCTTACTGGGCATATACACTGAGAAAACCATAATTCAAAAAGAGTCATGTACCAAAATGTGCATTTCAGCTCTATTGATAATAGCCAGGACATGGTAGAAACCTCAGTGCCCATCAACACATGAATGGGTAAAGAAGATGTGGCACATATATACAGTGGAATACTACTCAGCCATAAGAAGAAACGAAATTGAGTTATTTGTAGTGAGGTGGATGGACGTAGAGTCTGTCATACAGAGTGAGGCAAGTCAGAAAGAGAAAAAGAAATACCGGATGCTAACACATATATATGGATTCTAAGAAAAAAAGAAGGTCGTGAAGAACCCAGGGGCAAGACGGGAATAAAGACACAGACCTACTAGAGAATGGACTTGAGGATATGGGGAGGGGGATGGGTAAGCTGTGACAAAGTGAGAGAGTGGCATGGTCATATATACACTACCAAACGTAAAACAGATAGCTAGTGGGAAGCAGCCACATAGCACAGAGTGATCAGCTCGGTGCTTTGTGACCACCTAGAGAGGTGAGATAGGGAGAGTGGGAGGGAGGGAGCGGCAAGAGGGAAGAGATATGGGAACATATGTATATGTATAACTGATTCACGTTGTTATAAAGCAGAAACTAACACACCATTGTAAAGCAATTATACTCCAATAATGATGTTAAAAAAAAAAAAAGACACTGATGAAAGAAATGAAAAACGATACAAACAGGTGGAGAAATATACCACATACTTGGATTGGAAGAATCGACATTTTGAAAATGACTACACTACCCAAAGCAATCTACAGGTTCAGTGCAATCACTATCAAACTACGAATGGCATTTTTCATAGAATTAGAACAAAAAATTTCACAATTTTTGTGGAAACACAAAAGACCCCGAATAGCCAAAGCAATCTTGAGAAAGAAAAATGGAGTTGGAGGAATCAGGCTCCCTGTGTTTAGACTATACTACAAAGCTACAGTAATCAAGACCGTATGGTACTGGCACAAAAACAGAAATACAGATCAATGTTACAGGATAGAAAGCCCAGAGATAAACCCACGCACATATGGTCAGCTTATCTTTGATAATGGAGGCAGGAATGTACAGTGGAGAAAGGACAGCCTCTTCACTAAGTGGTGCAGGGAAAACTGGACAGGTACATGTAAAAGTATGAAAGTAGAACACGCCCTAACACCATACACAAAAATAAACTCAAAATGGATTAAAGACCTAAATGTAAGGCCAGACACTATCAAACTCTTAGAGGAAAACATAGGCAGAACATTCTATGACATAAATCACAGCAAGATCCTTTCTGACCCACCTCTTAGAGAAACGGAAATAAAAGCAAAAATAAACACATGGGACCTAATGAAACTTCAAAGCTTTTGCACAGCAAAGGAAACCATAAACAAGACGAGAAGACAACCCTCAGAATGGGAAAAAATATTTGCAAATGACACAGCTGACAAAGGATTAATCCCCCCAAATTATAAGCAGGTCATGCAGCTCAATGACAAAAAAACAAGGAACCCAATCCAAAAATGGGCAGAAGACCTAAATAGACATTTCTCCAAAGAAGATATACAGACTGCCAACAAACACATGAAAGAATGCTCAACATCATTAATCATTAGAGAAATGCAAATCAAAACTACAATGAGATATCATCTCACACCAGTCAGAATGGCCATCATCAAAAAATCTAGAAACAATAAATGCTGGAGAGGGTGTGGAGAAAAGGGAACACTCTTGCACTGCTGGTGGGAATGTGAATTGGTTCAGCCACTATGGAGAACAGTATGGAGGTTCCTTAAAAAACTACAAATAGAACTACCATATGACCCAGCAATCCCACTACTAGGTATATACCCTGAGGAAACCAGAATTCAGAAAGAGTCATGTACCAAAATGTTCATTGCAGCTCTATTTACAATAGCCCGGAGATGGAAACAACCTAAGTGCCCGACAACATTCTGAAAATGAATACACTACCCAAAGCAATCTACAGGTTCAGTGCAATCACTATCAAACTACGAGTGGCATTTTTCATAGAAGTGGAGCAAAAAATTTCACAATGTTTACGGAAACACAAAAGACCCCGAATAGCAAATGCAATCTTGAGAAAGAAAAATGGAGTTGGAAGAATCAGGCTCCCTGAGTTTAGGCTATACTACAAAGCTACAGTAATCAAGATAGAATGGAACTGGCACAGACACAGAAATATAGATCTATGCAAAAGGATAGAAAGCCCAGAGATAAAACCACGCACATATGATCACCTTGTCTTTGATAAAGGAGGCAGGAATGTACAGTGGAGAAAGGAC
>NW_006782187.1:0-208 GCF_000442215.2 Lipotes vexillifer
TTAGGATGGGGAGACACCTGAGCTATTAGCTGGCTAAGCGGTGCAGTCACAGACGGAAAAGGGGAAAGATGAATGGGAAGGAGGGGAAAACTGACATCTGGAGATTTCTGAGAACATGGGGTGTGGGGCTAAGGGAAGTACGGCAAAGAAGAAGGAGAAGGTCTCTTGGTGGCGCTGATGCTCTCAGTAAAGAGCATTTTCAGTGGAG
>NW_006782188.1:0-5680 GCF_000442215.2 Lipotes vexillifer
GAGTCCGCCTGCCGATGCAGGGGACACGGGTTCGTGCGCCGGTCCGGGAGGATCCCACATGCCATGGAGCGGCTGGGCCCATGAGCTATGGCCGCTGAGCCTGCACGTCCAGAGCCTGTGCTCCGCAACGGGAGGCCACAGCAGTGAGAGGCCCGCATACCGCAAAAAAAGAGTAACTCAATTTGTAGTTGGTAGTGATATCTCAAGTCCTCAAGGTGAATAAAAAGAATTCTTGCAAAGTGAGATAAACTAAATTATTTTCTAACATAATGCCATTAAAAAAAAAAAAGCGGCTTGAATACTTAAAAATTTTAAAGACCTCCAAGATGATGATTGTATGCTGTGGAAGGATGTTCACAATATATTCTTATATGAAAAATCATTTTTGACAAGAAAAATGTAAAACAAAAACAAAAACAAAAAAATGTTCCTTAATTTACCTCAACAGAATGCGTTTTCCTATCCTGAATTTAAAAGTGAATTGTCCAGCATATAATTCTCTGAAGTCTAGTACCACAAACTTTTTCCCAGTCTCAAATCAAAACCACAATAAATTATCACTTCACATTTTTTAAGATGGCTATCATTAAAAAAAAAAAAGATAATAGGTGTTGGTGAGGTTTTTGGGAAATTGGAACCCTAGTACACTGTTGCTAAGAATATAAAGTTGTGCTGCCAAGGTGGAAAACAATATGGAGATTGCTCAAAAAAGTAGAAATAGAACTACCATATGATCCAGCAATTCCACTTGTCTGCGTATATATCAAAAAATAAATAAAATAAAATCACTGTCTCAAATAGATGTCTGCATTCCCATGTTCATTGCAGCATATGCTTAATACAGTAAGTCCCCTACATACAAATGAGTTCCGTGCAGAGAGCTAGTTCATAAGTCCAGTTTGTTCATAAGTCCAACAAAATTAGCCTAGGTACCCAACTAACAGAATCGGCTTTATAGTACTGTACTATAATAGGTTTATAATACTTTTCACACAAATAATATGTACATAAAAAACAAAAAAAGAAAACATTTTTAATCTTACAGTACAGTACCTTGAAAAGTGCAATACAACAGCTGGCATACAGGGGCTGGCATGCACATTCGCATCTTTGAAAGTTCACAACTTGAAGGTACGTATGTAGGGGACTTACTATAGCCAAAATATGGGACAACCCAAATGTTATTTGATAGCTGAATGGATAAAGAAAATGTGGTATATACATGCAATGTAATATCAATCAGCCTTACAAAAGAAGGAAATCCTACCATTTGTGACAACCTAGATAGACCTGGAAGACAGTATACTAAGTAAAACCAGTCAGCCACAGAAGAATAAATACTGCATAATTCCTCATCTGTGAGGCATCTAAAGTAGTCAAAGTTGCAGTAGACAGTATAATGATGGTTGCCAGGAGATAAGGGTAGGGAGATATAGGGACTTGTGCAGTTGGTATAAAGTCACAGTTATACAAAATAAGTTCTGGAAATCTGGGGTACAACACAGTGCCTATAATTAACAATAAGGTAATGCATGCTTAAAAACTGTTAAGAGGGTAGATCTCATTTTACATATTCTTAAAACAAAAAAAAGAAAAAGCAAAAGACACAAGAAAACTTTTGGAGTTTATGGATAGGTTTATAACCTGGGTTGTGGTGATGATAACACAAGTGTATTCATATGCCTAAACTCACCAGATTGTATACATTAATTATGTGCAGATTGTTATACCAATTAAAGCTGGTGGAAAGAAACAACTTATCAAGGGGTAGTTTATCCTGGAAGTTCTTTTCTTACTCCAAGTTTGTACACTTGAATCACCAACAATAAGAGGATAAGAAGTCAGCAGCCATGGTTCATATTTTGAAGAACATGTCACCTCCATAATTAATAATAACCAAATACCTAGAGCTATATAATTACAGTTGTTGAAGATTATAATCTAGAAATATGGACCTTTACAGAAATGAATCTCTGAAATAAATAGAGGTAATATTAAAGAGATGTTCTTCAGTCAGTTGGAACTTAACTTACATTTGCTATAAGAATTCTGGTATCTAGGAACGTTAACATATACAGCGATGCTTGAATGAATTTTTTTTTTCCCTGTTTAGGTGTATTGTAGGCTCAGAGTATGATATTCTGTAAGAAATTCTGAATTAAAATTGTATTTCAACTCACATCTTACATACTCAGAAAGCTTCCATTGAAACCTCGAATGGGAGATGAGGTGAAACCTTTTGTAACGGCACAGATTTTAGAGTGAAAATACTTGGTTGAATCGAGGCTTTACATACCACCAACTGTGGAATCTTGAGCTAGTTACTCAGTCTCTCTGGGGCACATCTGCATTTAATTTGATGAGTGCATTTCTTAAAAGATGATTAAATGAATTAATTATTGTAAAGTCTTCAAAGAGAACCTGACATATTAAGCACTCTATAAATAATTACTCATTCAAAAACATAACTTTTCTTTTTTTGTGTTTTTGTTTGTTTTTGTATGTCCATCTGATTTTTTTTTACTATAATATACCATGCATCATAATAGGTCCTAGAGGACTTTTATTTTACATTCTTCGTTCTTTATTAGTTTGGAACTTGCATATTTTATATTATGGTAAACTGACTTAAAATAAAATCTCGAATACCTCTACTATATCGTTAGCACTCCCCTCAAGTAAGAAAATGATTTATATCTTGTAAAATATAAGGCATATTAAAATGTCACTATACATAATATGATTATTACTAAAATTTTTTTAATAAAAATTTCTGAGTCAATCAAAGTGAGTAGAGTAGCACTAAATAACCTAAGTATAATTTATTATAGCAGTATAGACATAAGGCAATTAGCTTACACTAACCAAACTGTACTAACTAAACTAATTAAATATTTGAATCTTAAACTTAGTTAATAGAATTTGGACAAGGAAACATCTAAAACAATTTTTTATATCTTAAATATTTTCTAAAGAATCTTTTGATAAGTCCTCCCTTATCTCTCCTATACTTTCATTCCAATATCCATATATATTTATGTTTAAATATATAGAGAGGTTTAGTGAAAGAAAAATCAACAGATGTTTATACTTTCAGATAAGAAAATTAAAAATCCATTATGTGTCTAAAATTAAATTATGTGAAGGAATTCTTTTTAACTTTAGATATGCATTATGATTGTAATGGGGACAGTTATGCTTTTCAATAATTAAAGCATTGTATGTGTCATCCCAAATAAACTCTGTTCATTGCTAAATTTCTAAGTGGTAGCAAGAGTAAGTAGTTTATATTCAATATTTAAGAGACTTATTCTAAACTCCTTTATTATTTTTCATTTAGAATTATCATTCTAAGCAGTTATGGTTAAATTTTCAGTACTGTTGTTTTATAGATTTTTTTTCCCTCTGTAAACCATACAGAGCCCACTAACAGAGATAATTACCTGTGAAAGTACATTTTAAAAGAAAAAAGAGATGTTCATAACTGATCTCTAATAAAGCACAGCAAAATGCAGAATTTGCAAGGAGTCATTAGAAACATTTTAGCTGCATTGACTGCATTTAGCTCAATTTTCTAAAACACTTAAAAGAATTTTGTCTGTCAGAGAAGTCAAACTTCATAGCCTAATTTATTATGTGTATTATCTGAACTTTGGTGCCTGTCACTTCATGCATAATAGTATATACTAGGTTCTGCTTTACCAACACTGGCTATAATATCTTACCATATTTTCATGCAAAATTAAGAGTAATTTCAAGGTAGCAGACCCTCTTACGTACTTGATTACTATCCAGGGGCTTCAGGGTACAAAGATGCTTAGAGACAGACATATGCTACTTTAGGAAGCTAAGTAAATAGAAAATAAAGCTCGAATACAAATTAGAAAATTGTCAATACCATGAAAGTTCAGAGGAATAATGTCATTCTGTTGAAAGAGTTCAAGGTGTCTCAAGTGTCATGGGAGAAAACCCTCCGAACCATTGGTCCCCATTGCTGATAGCTCTCTTGCTAATCCATTGATCCTTAAACTGGGTATCCAACATACTCCTGGGGGTACACATGTTATCCAGGGGTTCACAGTCGTGGAGACACTTAGGGGAACCCAAAACATGTATGTATTCTGCTTTAAAACTGGTCTACCTGAAAAAAACACCCTTTTGCCACTTCTTTCCCATCTCTCCTTTCACTTTGAGCTTCTCCCACAATTCAAAAGGAAGTCCCATCTCACACCATCCCAAATCTCTCTATGGTTCTTTGCTTTGTAATTTAAAATACCTGCTTATTTTTGCAGAAAGAAAAAAAAATGGAATAGACATTACAGAAGAGATATTTAGCTAGACCTTAAAAGGATGAATCAATTGAACAACTAGAGTTAAGGAGGGAGACCATTTAAATAGAAGGACTAATTTGTACATCAGGATGGAAGCAGGACATTGTGGAGTGTTTTGATTTAGAGTGAATGTTTGGTTATGAGTTGAATGTGTATACAAGAAGTAGAAAATGAGGTTAGAGTGGTAAGTTGACACCAGATCAAGGAACATTAGAATAATAGGCTAATGAGTTTGGGTGTAATTTGTAAGGCAATGGGAGCTTTATGTGTCATTTTGAGCAGGGAAGTAAAATGATCGAGGGAAAAATAAATAAAAAACAGAGAGGTAACACACAAATTTGGAATTGGGCATGCTTGTGTTTCAGTTCCAACTGTGTAAACGGAAGAAACCTAGCCTCAATTTCCTCATATGTAATATTGACTGGTAAATTATATTTGGGAGATTGATGTGAAAATTAAATGAAATAATGTATGTAAAGCACCTAAGTGCAATGCTGGACAGATTATTAAATTTCAATGAATAGTAGTTAGCCTAACAGCAAGCACTGTGGGGAACAGATTTGTCTTTACAGATACTTCACACAGAAACAGTTAATTAATAATTAATATTAACTAGAGGTAATAAAATTCTGATAAAGCCTGTTGCAGTGGGATTGGGAAGTCAGATATAATGAAGGAAGACTAGAAATGGAAGCTATCTAGAAGATGAGATGCTATAGGGATAATGAAGAAAAGAATGGGAAATGATATGGATATTTTGAAATTTCTTGTCTAGGAAATGTTCCTATCACCCAAAGGTAAAGGATTCAAGAAAAGAAACATTTATGGGATAGATGATTTAGTTTAGAACCTGTTTATTTTGAGGTTGATTTTACAGTGTCAGTGAGATGCCTAGGTAACAGTTGTGGAATTGGAGCTTAGAAGAGAGAGCAGATCTTAAGATAAATTTAGGGCAGTAGCTATGAGGAAAAAAACTGGACAGAGAATTAGAAGTCAGAGGTTAAAATTAAAACTCTGTTTTATCGACTTCCCTAGTGGCACAGTGGTTAAGAATCCACCTGCCAATGTAGGGGACACGGGTTCGAGCCCTGGTCCAGAAGAACACACACGCCGCGGAGCAACTAAGCCCGTGTGCCACAACTACTGAGCCTGTGCTCTAGAGCCCATGAGCGCAACTAGTGAGCCTGCGTGCCACAACTACTGAAGCCCGTGTGCCTAGATCCCGTGTGCCTAGAGCCCGTGATCTGCAACAAGAGAAGCCACCGCAATGAGAACCCTGAGCACTGCAATGAAGAGCAGCCCCCACTTGCTGCAACTAGAGAAAGCCCGTGCACAGCAACGAAGACCCA
>NW_006782189.1:0-379 GCF_000442215.2 Lipotes vexillifer
TCTTAGAGGAAAGCATAGGCAGAACACTCTGTGACATAAATCACAGCAAGATCCTTTTTGACCTACTTCCTAGAGAAATGGAAATAAAAACAAACATAAACAAATGGGACGTAATGAAACTTCAAAGCTTTTGCACAGCAAAGGAAACCATAAACAAGACCAAAAGATAGCCCTCAGAATGGGAGAAAATATTTGCAAATGAAGCAAGTGACAAAGGATTAATCTCCAAAATTAATAAGCAGCTCATGCAGCTCAATAACAAAAAAACAAACAACGCAATCCAAAAGCAGGCAGAAGACCTAAATAGACATTTCTTCAAAGAAGATATTCAGACTGCCAACAAACACATGGAAGAATGCTCAACATCATTAATCATTAG
>NW_006782190.1:0-217 GCF_000442215.2 Lipotes vexillifer
CCCTCTTCCGGGGAGCCTGTGCAGCCCGCCACTGCCAGGTTCCCGGGATCCAGGAACAACTTCCCAGGGAGAACACATGGTGGGCCTCAGGCTGGTGAAATGTCACGCCGACCTCTGCCGCCGCAGGCCCGCCCCGCACTCCGTGCCCCTCCCACCCTCCGGCCTGAGTGCGCCAGAGCCCCCGAGTCAGCGGCTCCTTTAACCCCGTCCTGTCTGA
>NW_006782191.1:0-219 GCF_000442215.2 Lipotes vexillifer
TTCTGGAAATGTTCTAGTTGTATATTAAGGTTTTTCTCAAATATCACCTCTGCAGTTCACTTTTCTCTGGATTTTGCCAAGAAGACGTTTTCATCTTCTGTGTTGCCATAGTACTCCATCTACACATCTGTTACAGCATAAAGGACATGAAATTACTATTGAGAGATTTTCTTCCACATTAGACGAACTCAAGTGTAGGAATGGTCTTTAATTCTGAAA
>NW_006782193.1:0-7505 GCF_000442215.2 Lipotes vexillifer
GGTTCGTGCCCCGGTCCGGGAAGATCCCACATGCCGTGGAGCGGCTGGGCCCGTGAGCCGTGGACACTGAGCCTGCGCCTCCAGAGCCTGTGCTCCCCAACGGGAGAGGCCACAACAGTGAGAGGCCCGTGTACCGAAAAAAGAAAAAAGAAAAAAAAAAGAAATGCTCACTGGAGTGTAAGAAAAGAAGACAATGAAGAGGGTGGTAGAAGCCAGATCATGAATGGCCCATGTATGTATAGTAAGTGCTATGGTCTAGTCTTTGTGTTCCCCTCCAAATTCATACGTTGAAATCTTAATTTCCGTAGCTGACAGTATTAGTAGGTGAGGCCTTTGGGAAATGATCATGGTATTAGTGCTCTTATAAAAGAGACCCCACAGAGCTCCCTAAGCCCTTCTGCCATGTGAGGATACAATGAGAAGTCTGTGACTCAGAAGAGGGCCCTCATCTGACCATACTGGCACCCTATTCTTGAACTTGCAGCCTCCAGAACCGTGAGAAAAATTCCTGTTGTTTACGAGCCACCCAACCTGCAGTATAATCTTACAGCAGCCCAAAAGGACAAAGAGAGTTTGGATGTGAGATTTTACTCCAAGAAAGATGGGAATCCATTGAAGGATTTTAACTGGTAACTTAGAAGAGAGAAAAGTTTCATAACACAATCAGGTATTTTTATAAGAAAAATTTGTTGCTTTTTCAGAAAGATCACTCTGGAAATACTGTGACTAGATTTCTGGAGAAGGGTGATGGCAGGCCCGGATATAGAAAGATGAGTTAGTAGTCCATTAATATAAGTCAAACAAGAAAGTGGATATAAAAAGTGTGAATTTGTGGCTGAGAGTTCTTTTCTTTTAGTACTTGAAAAATGTTATGTCATTGCTTCTGACTCCATAGTTTTAGACAAGAAATATGCTGTCATTGGAATTGGTGTTTCTCAATAAGTGATGCATTGTTTCTGCCTGTCCACTTTCGAGATTTTTTTTTGTCTCTACTTTTCAGAAGTTTAATTATGACGCATCTTGGCAAGGATATCTTTGTGTTTTTCCTCTTTGGGTTTGTTCAGAATCTTGAATTTGTGCTTATGTCTTCTAAAATATTGGGAACTTTTTGGTCATTATTTCTTTGAATACTTTGTCAGTCCTACTTGCTCTCTGTTTTCATTCTGGAACTTTGATGATATGAATGTTAGTGCTTTTGTTACTGTTTACAGGTTCTTGAGAGCCTGTTCTTTCTCCCATCTCTACCCCTCAGTCTATTTTTCTCTGTGCATTTGGTACATTGTATTGATCTCTTCTAAGTTCATGATTCGATGCTTTGTAATCTCCACTCTACTCTTGAGCAAAGTTTTTTGATTGTTGTATTTTTCAGTTTTACTGTTCTCATTTGTTTCTATTCTTATAACTTCTAGTTCTTTGTTTACATTTTCTAGTTTTCCCATTTCTGTCAAGGAACACATAATTGCTAATTGAAGCATTTATGTGACAGCTTATTTAAAATCCTTGTCTGATAATTTCAATCGATGTTTTATCTTAGTGTTGGTGTATGTTTATTGTCTTTTCTCATTTATTCTGTGATTTCCTGGTTCTTGGTGTCATGAGCATTTTTCAATTGTATTCTAAACATAGTGAGTTATTATATGAGTCTGTATCCCATTTAATTTTATTATTACTTTCTAGAAGGAAGTCATCCTATTTGAGGTGTAGTATGAGGACTGGGAGTTACATACAGATTTCCATTGGGCCCTCCTGACAATACCCCAGCAAAAGTGGGCACTTACATTGTCTCGCTGCAGACAGATCAAGTAGAAGTTCAGCTATCCTATTGGCCCTTCTGATACCTTCCCCCCAAAAGTGGGAACATTAATATCATTGTGTTGCCTTTTAGTAGCAGTGGAAGTTCATCTCCCCAGTAGATTTCTTGACACTAGGGGAGGGGAGAAGTGAAGTGTTTGCTGTCCTTCCTCTCACTTCATTCCTTCCTGTTGATGCCGGCTGTGGGTAGAGGGTCAGCTACCTGCTGGCGCCACTGACACCAGGGTAAGAGGAAGAGAACTGCCAACTAGCCCTGCTTGTGCCATCTCATTCTGTCTTACTGTCTCAGGACGGTTATGGGGATTCAGCACCCCATTGGGTCTCACTGATACCATGTGTTGGGGGTTAGTGGGGTGCCTACTCCTTCCAACCTGTAACATCCCATTCTTATTGATGTCAGGGAGAGACAGAGGCTAAGTCCCACCATTGGACCCCACGACTGTGTGAGGGCAGCCCAGTGGTAACTAGCCTGTCAGGCACCACCTTTGAAAGTCTCTTTGCTAATGGAAAGGGGTGGAGGCTCAGCTCACCACTGGACCACACTGAAACAGCCCTGGTGGGGAATCAGAGCGCTGCCTCTTCTGGAGGGCAGGAGTGGGGTGGTGTGGAAGATCAAATCCTAGCTTGGCCCAACTGAAACCACAGGACATAGGGGACGGGTGCAATACTCCACTGGCACTTGGCTCGAGTAGTGTGTATATTATTGCCCAAATGTTTTTCTGTCTTTGGCAACCCCTTTCCTATACCTTGGCTAGGGAGAACAGGGTTTTTTTTTGTTTGGTTTTTTTTTGAAGCTTGTTTGTCTGTTGTTCTGTTGGTGGTTATTGATTGGGGGTTCCTGTAATACTGTCTCCAGGATGTATGGGAAGCAACAGGAAACACAGGGGACTCATCACCATGTTATTCCTCAAGTCCCAAAGTCCCTAGTTAAGTCTGCCTTCTCATTTCCACCTTTCAGTGTCTTCCTATGTTTGTTTGTTGTTATGTTCAGGGTTTTAGTTTTAAGTGGGAGAACCTGGGAGAAATGGGCTACTTCATCTTCTTGGAAGCAGAGGTCTGGAGGCCTATTGATGTTAAAAAGTACTGCTGACTGTAAATTAAAATTTGATGATATACACCTTGCCCTTTAAGAATTATTCTGCTAGATGATGTGGCTTCCCAAAGTTGCTACAATTTGATTTTCATACTTCTAAAAGTCAAGTGTTTTGCTGGAGTTTAAATTTAAAGGTAAGCAAGAGATGAGGCTAAGATGACCTATGTGGTAACAGATTAAAGTTGGAAACATCAATATACATTCATGTTTAGCTTAATATTGCTTCATATTACCTTAATACACATGGTTATGTAGAGAGATACTTACAGATATGTGCATATACATGGGTAATGTACACACATATTATCTCTTTGCTCTGTCAGCTGAGATCTAGAAGCAATGACATCTGAGCAGCAATTAGCACACCCCACACTCAGATCCTGCTGTCTAATACCGTTCTGCACCAAAAAGACCTAGTTATCCTTGAAGAAATAGCTGATTCTAGGACTGGGGCAGTAAATATAAAGATTTTTATACAAGACCATCTTATAGTGTCAGAAAGTAAGGAAATTCCAAAAAAATATATAGGATGGGGATACCTCAGAGTGGCACACGAGCCACTGAAGTGAAAAGAGTTCACAAGGGTCAGGACTAGAGCAATTTGAGGAACAAAGTAACTAACGTAGAATTAGATTATAACCCAAAGTATAAAATAAAAATCCATGAGTTCTTCTGATATAAATAAATAATTGGATACATAAATAAATGCGGGAGAATAGATAAATCTCCAGTGCAAAAGAATTCCAAATAGTTTATGTAGTATTCCATCTTAAGCATAACTCTCTATTCCTTAGTTGTGGGATGAGCATATTGACTCCCTTCCAAAAAGTACAATATGGAAAAGGAAAACAGTAATTTTACAATGGAGAAACCTGAAAAAGACTACCTCAGCCTGGTGATCAAGGTCGACCTCAGCATTCATAATGCATATTGATACTTTGTACACTTGATGTGATCTGACAAAATAACCCTTCTACTCTGTGGTCTTCCTCCCCAAAACACATAATCCCAATATTATCATGAAAAATGCATCAAACAAATTCTAGTAGTGGGCATCCTACAAAAACCTAACTACTGAAAATTTTCAGGGTCATGCAAGGAAAATCTGAGAAGCTATCAAACCCAAGAGGAGCCTAAGGAAACATGGCAACTAAATGTAATGTGATGTTTTGAATGATATCCTGGAATAGAAAAAGGACATTAGGTAAAAACTAAGGAACTGGACTAATGTATGGACCATAGTAAACAACAATGTATCAATATTTGTTCATTGATTGTAACAATGTAACATACTAATATAAGTTGATCATCATAGAGGGAAATGGGTATAGTGTATATGGAAACACTTTATACTATCTTCTCAATTTTTCTGTAAAATTAAAACACTTCTAAAAAATAAAGTCAATAAAAACGTTGTGTTTTCTTGTTTTATGATTATGTGCCTGTATTTCCTAGTAAATATGTAAATTTGCTTTGCCTTCCTTGATACTGATATTAAAGAAAATACTAAGTAACTCTGAAAGAATTTGTAACTCCAATTTAACAAGCAATAATTCTTGGTATTAACTTTTTAGAAGAACCCACTGAATAAATCAAAGCAAATTGTCTTTAAAGGCTGAATTTCTTTTCAGTGTTTCATCTTTTATATGATTAATGCATACCACAAGCATGGTTCTGTTTCAAAGGGCAGAAAACATTGATCGTAGGCAATGTCTAAAATACAGTGAAATATTAATGCATGGTGCTATAACAACTTTAATGTATTTTATGTTTTCAAAATGATGAATTGTTATTTCAGTCAATAAAGTATTCACTTTTATACATTTCCTACCCACCTTTTCCCAAAACACCCGCAAGGAAATGATACTATCATCTGATATAAGGTTCATCAATTTAAATTGGATTTTTTGGTAGCTGTGGTTGCCAACGGTACTAGAATGTGTGATACTTTTACAAATCCTCTCCATGGCAAAATCTGATCTTCACAAGGCAAATCACAGTAGGTGCCTAAAGCCAAATGACATATAGCTTTGTAGCTAGATTACCAAGCATTTTACTTAGAGGCACAATAGAATGTAGAAAAGGCCATTTCTCTTTCTGTCTTTTTCTGCTCAAAGGTCACTCAACATCTTACTTTTTTTCAGCCATCTCAGAAGTTTTCCATAAATTTAAACTATATAATGTCACTTAATGTGAATGTAGCTCAACATTCTGTTTTACTACAGCTAATCTCACATTATTTTATTGGTTCTAAATATGTAAATCATCAGCAAATTTTTGTACTTAACTTTTTATTTTATTTTTTTGATGTGGACCACTTTTTAAAGTCTTTATTGAATTTGTTAACAATACTGCTTCTGTTTTATGTTTTGGTTTTTTGGCTGTGAGGCATGTGGGACCATAGCTCCCCAACTAGGGATTGAACCCACACCCCCTGCATTTGAAGGCGAAATCTTAACCACTGGCCCGCCAGGGAAGTCCCTGTACTTAACTTTTAAAAATAATTAAAATAAGCTATTCAACACATTTTTCCTTAAAAAAAAAAAAAGCATTTCTTCTTAGGCTGGCCCTGGGCACATACGTGACTTTGCCATTTTTTCCATGGACTATTTTCTTATCTGTTCTACTGTGTCACATTTGTTCTACCTTCTCAAAAAGAAGCATTTAAAAATTCATCTACGCGTTCATGCATTCATACATTTATTAAATAAATCTATTGAACACCTACATACGGCACCGGAAAAAAGGCAGAAAACTAATCTGGGTTCCACAGAAAGTAATGAACTCAGTTAAAATTTTTGGTGAAAACAGGTGTTACTCAATGTACTGGAAATTACATTTCATTATGGGGACTCACAGACTCAAGGAAAACCAAGACCTAAATAATAATAAAGTAATAAAAGCACTAGCCATTTACTGAGTGCCTGCTTGTACCTAACTCTGAAACTCTTAAAATCATTACGGATATTTTGAGGATTGTCTGATATAATTGTAATTTCCATTTTACAGATGAAAATAACAAGGTTCAGAGACATTAGGTTACTTGCCTAAAGTGAAGTGGCCCAGAAACTACAGAACTGGAAATTGAACCTTAGATTTCATAATGCCAAAATCTGTGCTTTTAATCACAATGTGTGTGTGTGTGTGTGTGTGTGTGTGTGTGTGTGTGTGTGTGTGAGAGAGAGAGAGAGAGAGAGAGAGAGAGAGAGAGAGAAAGAGAGAGAATGTGTTTAATAGAGAACTTCTAAGAAATGGCAAGAAAACTGCCAGGTATCCATAAAACAATAATTTAGGAGCTTCTTACTGTACAAGTAATTGTTAATCATATGGCTGAACTAAGGATCTCTCACTTTTGAACTAAGAAATCAAAATCTTCCAGAAGTTGAGTCTAAATTTTACACTTACTTAAGATACTTCATACAGAATGCTAAAGTATAATGACAAAAGAGCTCTGAAAATACTGGAAGCATTCATATTAGTATGATTTCATAATGTGGATAATAGAGGATTTAAGAAATTGGCAGATGCAACTGCAGACTCATTTGTTATCATTTCTGTGAAGGGCAAGATAAATCAATAAAATGAGAAAAATGAAAAAAGAATGGCTAGCAATTTTAGGTAGTTTGCTTAATCTCCATACTAGGAAAGACTAAGCAAAAAAAATAAATTCTTGAAATTTTATTTTGAAAGCAGCTACAAGTGTATATGGTCTTTTATACCAAATAACTTGGAATTATGAACTGTCAAATAAGTCTAATCTTCTCTGATGATAAAATTGCTGACTTTATTTGAAACTATGAAATGAAAAATGAGGTAATAATCAGAAATTCTTAAGAAAAGGAGTAGAAAAAACAAAATTATAAGAGTTATGTTAAAAAAAATTTTGAAACACACATAAAATCCCCATTACTGGTACAGAGCTTTTAAAACTTTATTTTGGTTTTAAGTTTTAATAAATATTGATATGTTTACATAATTACTGTCATAAGGAAGACACAATTTTAGGTCAGCTTTCTTCATTCTTTCTTTATTAAGCATTATTTTATGTTGCTCCATCATCTTGTAATTATAATATAGTAACTGTGTAATTTTCTACTAAGTGGATATAATTTCCTAAACTGTTTTCCTATTGTTAACAATTAAAGGTGTTTCCAATTGTTTGTTATTACAAATGACATGACAATGAGCATCTTTATATAATAATTTTCTGGATTATAAATTATTTATTGGCATAAGCTTCCAGAATTAGAATTAATGTGTAAAAAGCTATTAACATTTTTATCTTGCTAGACATTGCCAAATTACTTGTCAAAAGATGGAACCAAATTATATTGCAAAAATCTTTGCCAACAGAAGATATTATAAGTTTTGATTTTGCTAAATTAATAAGTTGGAAACCTATGTTCCATTTCTTTGAATTCTTTGATAACGGAGTGCTGCTGGAGGCTGGGAGGGCAGCCATGTCTGTGAAGGCTCCCCAGAGTTGGAGTGGGGAAGTGGAAAAAGGTAAAAAAAATACTAATTGTATTTTCCCTCGATTATCTCTCATTCTTTTCTGCCTCTGTGTAACTTATATCCAGGTAGCTGGAGAAAAATCATG
>NW_006782196.1:0-2504 GCF_000442215.2 Lipotes vexillifer
ATTGTGGTGGCTTCTCTTGTTGCAGAGCATGGGCTCTAGGCGTGCAGGCTTCAGTACTTGTGGCTCGCAGGCTCTAGAGCACAGGTTCAGTAGTTGTGGTGCACGGGCTTAGTTGCTCCACGGCATGTGGGTGCTTCCCGGACCAGGGCTCAAACCTGTGTACCCTGCATTGGCAGGCCGATTCTTAACCACTGCACCACTGGGAAGCCCTACCTGGAAGATTAAATAAATAAATATATTGCTAGCATACAGTAGGCACTTGACAATTGGTTACTAAAATGGCAATCACATTGACATGCCCTGGGGCGTTCCAAAAAAATCCCCAGCCCTCTGAATTCCTGAAACACATCTATCATGGAATATGAAATAGTACTGTCTCCTCTACTTACCAGGAAAACGGGTAAAAAGTAGATCTTATTCCCTTCTGCCTGATTACATTTTAGTGATTGTCTCATCACTGATTTTACATTAAATACAGAGGTGTGACTAAATAATTCTGTCTTGCAGCATAAATTAAGAAAACGAATGTGCTTAGAATTACACTTCCCCTTCTCCTTTTCCTCCTCCTGGTCAACATAAGATACCGTTTACTGAACACCTACACACAGAGTGTGACACATCATTCTGTTCTAATTTTCTTGGCTTTTTCTAAACTGCCTTTGTTACAGAAAGGAAATAGATCACTGAAAAGTATGACATTTCCTTCCAGTAAATAAATAGGGGTTTATATAACTCTTGAAAAGAGATAGTATAACTATGTATTTTAGTAACATTTTATCACAAATATTGGTGACAGGAGTTTTCCAAACAGGAACCATATATTCAAAATAGTGAGACGAAGCTGTTAAATTTTGGAAGAAAGAGGCAACTATTGTTTGTTTTTCTGTTTCTTTGGCTACCTGTCAAAATATGTTTTCTTTTCTCCTTCATGTATAATCTTGCTTTTCTTCTAAAAGAGAATTTTACCATCTCCTTTAAGGAGTCAAAAATGATAATAAAAAATATTATGACATATTTCAGAGTCTGGCTGTGTGAACAGGTAAATAATATAGTTCCTGATAAAATTCTGGGGAACCAGAAAATGGAACTCCCTTCTTCTTTGATTAAAAGGGTGTTTGGGAGATAATATTTAGCTGAGAATGTGGAGGACACCAAAAGGCTTATCTTTTCACATGAAATGCCTGGGAATAGCCCATGACATATTGCTTAATTTTTCTGATTACATAGTCAGAACCAAAATTTCACTTTGCCTGGCATCTGGTAATCTATGATCAACTGAAACCTGCCAAAGTAGACTTTCCATTTGAGTTTCTTTGTCCCCATATTCTCTGAAATGTTGTACAGAGAGAGGCATTATCAGTGTCTTAGGCAGATTTTGGCTCCAGTACTGGCTGTCGGTATGTGTGTGCCACTGGGAAAGTTATCTAGGAGGCAGGTCAGTTCTCCAGATGACCTGTTAACCAAATAATCAGCTTTTGCCAAATTTACGTAAATTTTTTAAGTTTAAGCAGAATATGAGTTACACTAAAGTTGATATGCTGAGAAAATGGTCAAAGAATTTTAAAAATGATAAAAGTTTCTGTAAGAAATGCTGTTTTCCAACCAACATTTTCCCTTTTCATACATTTTAGATTGTTTCCACTCCTGAATTTGGATGCTTTTGACTGTCATTTTGTACTTTTTTAAACTTTAAGCATTTTAAATATGCTGTTGCCAGCATCTCAAATGTTGTCAGCTTTCAGTTTGTATCTGTAGCCATTTAAAATTTAAATTCAAAAGCATGTGAAATTTCAACTTTGAATGGAATTAAATCTTTATCTTAGATTAAGTCCAATTTTCAGTTATTTAAAGTAGATTTAATTATATTAAGTATTTAAATTAAATTGAGAATTTAAACATAAATCCAAAATCATCTTGAAGAAATAAAAATAACCTAAAAAAATCTCATCACATAAGAAAAGCAGAAACTCTGTTTCCTGATAAGAAACAATTGGGATAGGCCAATGTGTTACAAGTTTATTGAAATACTGGACACAAAGAATTTAAAGGTTCAAAGTGTACAAAGAAAGTGAGACTGTTCAGAATATTTTGCTATGCTAGATCATAATATGATTAGTGCCTCTAATACCTTGACCATAAATCAGAAAACTTGAGGGAAGAATTTTAGAAATAGACTAAAAAAATCCTAAAATTGCTAAAATCTGACAAAACAGAAATAATGTTAACATGAGTTTAGAAATCAGTAGAAACTGAGAACTTTCCATAATACATGCTAAAAAAAGTTTTATTAGCAGAAGTCAAAATTCCACCTCTTTTTCAGCTTTTAAAGTATTCCTCCTTGATTTTCAGTTTCCTCATCTATTCAAACGATAAAAATCATTTTCATTGGGCTTCCCTGGTGGCACAGTGGTTGAGAGTCTGCCTGCCGATGGAGGGGACAGGGGTTCGTGCCCTGGTCCGGGAAGATCCCACATGCCGCGGAGTGGCTGGGGCCGGGGGGCATG
>NW_006782197.1:0-432 GCF_000442215.2 Lipotes vexillifer
GGATGGCGGCCACCTCACAAGAAAGCGAGGGGAGAAAAGGACCTCAGGGCCACTGTAATTCACTAACCTGCAGAGTTATAAATGAGAGCTGTTGTCCAAAAATATATTGAAGTAAGGCTGCGAAGAGAATTTGAAAGTGAGGCACAATTGCAGGATACCGATTTCAGGGGTTGGTTTGGAGTTGCATTTAAAGCCTATGAAAATAGGCAGAACGCCGATCAGGATGCCCTTGGCCAAAAAGTGCGTATGCGTTTTTTCCTGAATATATTCAAGAAAAAACGCATACGGACTTTTTGGACAACCAAGCAGGCTTGCAATGGAAATCTGGGCAACAATGAACTCTCAATTCCCCCCGGTCAAAAAGGCCACCTGAAAAAAGCGTAAAATCCAGAAAGGCAGGACAGGACAGGGAGAACAGGGAGCGTTGTTATG
>NW_006782199.1:0-281 GCF_000442215.2 Lipotes vexillifer
TCCCCGTTTCCTAACACTAAACCTAACACTAAGCCTAACTTTTACCCGAAGCCTTACCGTAACACATGACCTAATCCTAACCCGCACGCTAAAACTGACCCTTGCCCTAAAACGTACGCTAACCCTACACCGTTGTCGTACCCTAAACTGTACCCGGAACCGTCCCCGTTCCCTAACCCGAACCCTAACCCGCACACTTACCCTAACCCATGCACTAATCCTAACCCGTACGCTAACACTAACCAGTGCCCTAACACGTATGCTAACCCTAAACCGTTGTC
>NW_006782200.1:0-246 GCF_000442215.2 Lipotes vexillifer
TATGTTTTCATAACAGTAGGTGATATCTGGGCTTTCCAGTGCCATTGGATATGAGTTTCAGGAAACACTGAGCCTGGCTCACTTAATGCTACTGAGTTGGAGGGTTTGTATATGTTGGGCCTGTTGGCACAGCAGATGCTAGCAGATTAGACTAATGTTGATGGGACTAGTGCCACAGGAGGCTGGGTTCCCATTCAGGCTATGCTGCTGCTACAGTAGATCAAGTCCCCCTCTACCCCAAGTGTG
>NW_006782201.1:0-803 GCF_000442215.2 Lipotes vexillifer
CTTTCCTGAAGCCTTACACAAACCCGTGCCCTCATCCTACCCCGTACGCTAACACTAACCCATTCACTAACACATACACTAAACCTAAACCGTTGTCGTACCCTAACCTGTACCCTACACAGTCCCAGTTCCCTAACCCTAACGCTAACACTAACCCTAACCTGTACCCTAACCTGTATCCTAAACCGTCCCCGTTCCCTAAACCTAACCCGGACCCTAACCCTAAACCTTACCCGAAGCCTAACCATAACCAGTGTCCTAATCCTAATGTGTACGCTAACACTAACCCTTGCCCTAATACGTACGCTAACCCTCAACCGTTGTCGTACCCAAACCTGTACCCTAAACTGTCCCTGTTCTCTAACCCTAGCCTTAACCCTGACTGTAACCATCACTTTAACACTTATACTAACCCGTGCGCTAATCCTAATGCGTACGCTAACACAAACCCGTGCCCTAACATGTACGCTAAACCTAAACAGTTGTCGTATGCTAACCTGTATCCTAAACCGTCCCCGTTCCCTAACCCTAACCCAACCCTTACATGAAGCCTTACCCTAACCCGTGCCCTATCCTAACCCGTACGCTAACACTAACACGTGCCCTAACCCTAACCCTTCCCCAAAGCCTTACCCTAAACATTGCCCTAATCCTAACCCGTACGCTAACATTAACCCGTACTCTAACACATACGCTAACTTTGAAACGTTGTTGTACAATAAACTATACCCTAAACCGTCCCCGTCCCCGTTCCCTAACCCTAAACTTAAACCTAACCCTAACCTTACCCAAAGCCTTACCCT
>NW_006782202.1:0-256 GCF_000442215.2 Lipotes vexillifer
CCATTAGCCAGACTCATCAAGAAAAAGAGGGCGAGGACTCAAATCAATAAAATTAGAAATGAAGAAAAGAAAAGTTACAACAGACACCGCAGAAATACAAAGCATCCTAAGAGACTGCTACAAGCACCTCTATGGCAATAAAATGGACAACGTGGAAGAAATGGACAAAATCTTAGAAAGGTATAACCTTCCCAGACTGAACCAGGAAGAAATAGAAAATATGAACAGATGAATCACAAGTAATGAAATTGAAACT
>NW_006782203.1:0-203 GCF_000442215.2 Lipotes vexillifer
CAGTTCTTAATTTTACTTAAAATTCAATTGGGAAGAAATTGAAATAAAGAACAAAATTGAGGGGAAAAAAAAATTAATTTTTAATTTAATTTTTAATTTAATTTAATTTTTTAAATTAATTAAATTAATTGATTAATTAATTTTTAATTTTTACTTTAATTATTTTATCTTACTTTATTTTATTTTACTTTATCCTGTTTCTT
>NW_006782204.1:0-505 GCF_000442215.2 Lipotes vexillifer
CAGGATCCCTGGAGGCAGAGATCTTACCCTTGGAACAAGGCTAGGGAGTCAGAGAGTGGGCTTTGGGGACCCAATTTCAAATCTTTACAGGGACAGTGGCCCTGCTTGTCTGTGGGGTTTGCATCTGAGGATTCAGCCAACCTTGGATTGCAGATTGAAAATATTTGGGAAAAAAAAATCCCAATCAAAACATTTTCATTGTAGGAGGTATTATATGTAATTTAAAGATGACTTAAATATATGGGGAAATGTGCGTAGGTTATATGCAAATACTACCCCATTTTATATAAACGACTTGAGCATCCAAGAGTTTTGGTGTCTGCGGAGGGTCTGGAGCCAATCCCCGTGGATGCTGAGGGTCGACTGTATTTTCCAGCTTTCACTAGACCATAGCTTTCACCAGACCTTAGCTTTCAGCAGATTTTCAAGATAATGTCATCCCAAAATACTTTAAAACCTTTAAGATGTTCAAGAAAGATGCTGTGTTAGTCTGCACAGCCTGCCA
>NW_006782206.1:0-332 GCF_000442215.2 Lipotes vexillifer
CAGCACTGACTCCTGGCTGCAGCACCAAGAGCCTTTCATCCACATGGCTCAGAATGAAAGGGATAAAAAGAAGAAAGAAAAAAAGAAAGAAAGAAAAAAGAAAAGAAGGAAGAAAGAAAGGAGGGAGAGTGGGAGGGAGGGAGGAAAAAAGAAGAGAGAGAGAAAGAAAGAAAGAAGGAAAAAATAAAATAAAGTTATTAAAATAAAAACTAATTATTAAGAAAAAAAAATTTTTTTAAGTAAAAAAACAAAAACAGAAAAACGGACGAATAGAACCCTAGGACAAATGGTGAAAGCAAAGCTATACAGACAAAATCTCACACAGAAGCATA
>NW_006782207.1:0-274 GCF_000442215.2 Lipotes vexillifer
CCTGCCTGCCTGCCTGCCTGCCTTCCCCTCTCTCTGTCTGTGTCCCAGGCTCTCAGGCTCAATCTCCTTTCCCTCATTTGGTCTCTTTGCCTCCCCTTTGGCATGGTCCATGCCCGATTCATGTTTCCCTGCCTCTCTTATGTCCCCACAGGCAGTACTGTCTCATAACATGCAATCGTATCCATTAGCAAGTTCCCCCATGAAAACCACTCTTCTCATGCTGCCTGGGAACTACTCATTGACAGTTACTTCTCAGGGACTACAAGCCTCCATC
>NW_006782208.1:0-731 GCF_000442215.2 Lipotes vexillifer
TCTCGTTTTGCTTATCTTACTGTGTTTGGGGTCTCCTTTTTGCAGGCTGCAGGTTCGTAGTTCTCATTGTTTTTGGTGTCTGCCCCAAGTGACTAAGGTTGTTTCAGTGGTTTGTGTAGGCTTCCTGGTGGAGGGAACTGGTACCTGTGTTCTGGTGGATGAGGCTGTGTGTCTTGTCTTTCTGGTGGGCAGGACCATGTCTGGTGGTATGTTTTGGGGTGTCTGTGACCTTATTATGATTTTATGCAGCCTCTCTGCTAATGAGTGGAGTTGTGTTCCTGTCTTGCTAGTTGTTTGGCCTAGGGTGTCTAGCACTGTAGCTTGCTGGTCGTTGAGTGGAGCTGGGTCTTGGTGTTGAGATGGAGATCTCAGGGAGAGTTTTTGTCATTTGATATTACGTGGGGTCGGGAGGCCTCTGGTGGACCAGTGTCCTGAGCTCAGCTCTCCCACCTCAGAGGCTCAGGTCTGACACCTGGCCAGAGCACCAAGATCCCATCAGCCACACGGCTCAGAAGAAAAGGGAGAAATAAAAGAGGAACGAAAGAAAAAATAAAGTCATTAAAATTGAAAAAAATTATTAAAAAAAAAAAGTAATAGAAAGAAAGAAGAGAGCAACCAAACAAAAAGACAAATCCACCAATGATAACATGCACTAAAAACTATACTAAGGGGCCTCCCTGGTGGTGCAGTGGTTGAGAGTCCGCCTGCCGATGCAGGGGACGCGGGTTCGT
>NW_006782209.1:0-217 GCF_000442215.2 Lipotes vexillifer
GTGAAAAAACCCATGCTGACAGTACTGATGTTGAAAGTGTCCATGGTGACAAGACTCATGATTCCATTTGTCACAGTGACAGTGTTGATGGTGACATTCCCCAAGGTGGCATTGCTCGTGTTGAGAGTGCAGATGGTGACACTGCATATGGTGACAGTTACCATTCTGACAGCGCACATTGGGGCAAAAACTATGTTGACAGTGCTCATGGTGACAG
>NW_006782210.1:0-201 GCF_000442215.2 Lipotes vexillifer
ATGAATATAGATGTAAAAATCCTCAACAAAATACTAGGAAACAGAATTGAACAACACATTAAAGGATCATACACCATGATCAGGTGGGGTTTATTCCAGGGATGCAAGGATTCTTCAATATACACAAATCAATCAATCTGATACACCATATTAACAAATTGTAGAATAAAAATATGATCATCCCAATAGATGCAGGAAAAG
>NW_006782211.1:0-2762 GCF_000442215.2 Lipotes vexillifer
ACAACAGTGAGAGGCCCGCGTACCGCAAAAAAAAAAAAAAAACAAACTCAAGCAGAACGCAAGGACAAAACACGCCAAACCCCAAACCAAACCTCTCCTAATCCCTTCAGCTCCCGCAGCTGTTGCCTTAATTCTCTGTTCTCCTTCCAAAGCGGAATCTCTGAAGAGTCATCTCCGGCAGCTTCCACTGCTTTGCCTCACGCATCTTCCCTCCCTCCTCTAACTGAACTTTCCCCTCCGCTCCACTCAAGTGCAGAGCTCGCCGAGACCAGCAGGGACCACGTCACGTCCCCTGGTCAGCTTGTAAGCTCTGGAACCCGAGAGCCGCATTCCTTCCAAGCAGTTGACCGTTCTGTCTTGTTTTGAAACATGCAGTCTTGGTTTTCACAACACCACGCACTGCCGCATTTGTCCTGCCCCTCTGCTCATGGCTTGTCTTCCTTTATCCAACTGCTACCTGATGGCAAAGCCCTAGGACCCCTTCTCTTCCCTCTTTTCATTGTTTTTCTAGGTAATTCTTATGGGTTGAATTGTGTCCCCAAAAGATACATTGAAGTCCTAACCCTTGCTACCTCAAAATGTGCCCTTCTTTGGGAATGCGGTCATTACAGATTAGTTAAGATGATGTCATCCTGGGGTAGGGTGGATCCTTAATCCAATGTGACCGGTGTCCTTAGAAGACGAGGGAAGTTTGGACACAGACGCAGAGGGAAGATGGCCATGTGAAGATGCAGGCAGAGAGTGGCTGATGCTGCCGCAAGCCAAGGAATGTCAGGAGCCAGCAGAAGCTAGAAAAGGCAAGAAGGATCCTCCCCTAGAGGCTTCAGAGGGAGCACAGCCTTGCTGACACCTTGATTTTGGACTCCTAGCTTCCAGAACTGTGAGAGAATAAATATCTGTTATTCTGAGTCATGCATTTTGTGGTACTTGTTTCTGCAGTGCTAGGAAACTGAGATAGTCATTGTATCCATTCTTACAGGTTTAAATCCCATTTTGTGTATTTCCAAATGTCTATCTCCATCTTGGACTTTTCTCAGCACCAGCTTTATGTTTCTGATGGCCTGGCATCTCCACTGGAATATCTCACAATCATCTGAAACTTACTACATTTGAAAGCGAACTCTTCTTCTGCACTCCCCACCCCCGGCCCCGCAAATAATTCCTCCCTCTGTCCTTGTTTCACTAAATGGAATTACCACCCCACCCCGCTATTACTCATGTTGGAAACCTGGAACTGACCTTTGATTCCTCTCTCTCCCTCTCCATCCTCACCACCCAATCCATCAATATGGCAGCTCCGAAATACATCTCAAATTGGCCCCTGATTCTCCATTTCCACTGCCACTGCTCTGGCCCTGGCCACCCGTCTCACCTGGAGCTTCCTATCTGGTCTTTCCACTTCATCACCCCTTCCTCCAATCCAGTCTCTACTGGCTGAACAGGTCACACGTCCCTCGGCCTGAAGCCCTTCAGAGGCTCCCCGCCACACTTAGAATGAGGTCTCAATGCCCTCCAGGCCCACGGAGACCTCCTTGGCCGGGCCCTGCCCAGCTTGGCACTGTCCAAATTCAATAAGCTCCAGACTAACCAGCTTCCCCTCTCAGTTTCTGGACCCAGAGCTTTCACGCAGTGTTGTCGCTTCTGCCTCAGATGCTCTCTCCGCTGGCTCTCAGGTGGTGGCTTCCTTCTCATCCGTCAAACCTCAGCCTAATCGTCACCGCCACAGACAGGCGTCCCTCGGCACCAGTGAGTCTCTGTCTACAGTGTCATAAATGTCACTTTATAGCACTTGCCCGATAACCTGCTTACTGTCTGTCTCCCCTGCTCAGCCCAAAGGGCAGCACAGTGCCTGGCATTTAGTAGCCACTCAATCAGTAAGGATTTGTTGACTGAATAAACCTTTATTAAATATAAGGAAGTGCTAAAATACGTGATTCAGATGGAAAGTTCCAAGGCAGCACAAAACAAAGGAGGATGGAAGGGGCAAATCTTCATGAAGGATGGAAGCCTGGGCACGAGGCTTTCGCCCGGGAAAGAGCGGGCCTCTGTGCGGGCGGGACCCGCAGGAGTGGAGGCCCAGAGACAGGCGTGGGCACGTGGCCCCGCTCAGCCGAGCACGGCACCCACAGCGGGGCTGGCACCGAGGGACGGAGGACCTGTAGGTGGCTCACAAACGAATTACAGCAAAAAAGCCAGCGAAGGTAGCGGGGGTGGGGGGGGGGCTGGAGGTGGCACCAGGAGAATATAGGGTCAGGACCACAGGGCTGCAAAGGCCCATCCCTTCTCACCTCCCTCTTGAAGCCATCACCCTCTCAGCTCCATGGCTGCAGGCTTGCTGGTGCCCTCTGCAATCCAGGCCTCTCTTGTAACTCCCTACTGGTCTCCTGCCTTGGATTTCAACCTTTTCCAATTTACCCCGAAACTCCCCTCATTCAAAGGCTGTGTCCTTTTCTCTGCATGCATGATACATTGGTCATATTTCTGATATAGCCTGTCCCCTCCCCCACTCCTTCCTCACTCAAACACACCCTGTTTTCTGTGCTGGTGGACCACGCGATGAACATATCGACACGAACCACCAGATCAGTCCAATAAATATTAACTGGCCACCTACTATTGTAGATATATGTCCGTGTGTCTGCCCTCTACTAAACCTTCCCAAGGGCAGAGTCTGTGTCTCGTGTTTTTTTTTGTTTTTTGTTTTTTTTTTGCGATACGCGGGCCTCTCACTGCTGTGGCCTCTCCCGTTGCGGAGCACAGGC